>NW_006922034.1:6072-7205 GCF_000298275.1 Orycteropus afer afer | reverse complement strand
TGCCAAAACAATCAGCCCTCTTCTTTCCAGTTATAGAGATTACTCATCTTTGTCTGCTAAGCCACTATCCTTAGCAAAACCATTATCCTTTCCATCCCCATCTGAGAAGATTAACCTAACTGTGCCTGAAGAGTCTTTGTCTGAGATATTACTGAGGCAGCACCTGGGGCATCCTCTGAGGCAGATGCCTTATGAGACAACATTGAATGTCCCCAGGAATCACCACCAATTTTTGCTTCTAGACCTATAACTAAACTTAAGTTCCAGCAATCATGAAGAGGTGAAGTACAAAGTGTGACCCAGGAGGAAGTATGCTATACTCCAAAATAATTGGTTTGTTTTTCTAACATATACAAACAGAAACCTGGGGAATATGTGTGGGAATGACTGTTAAGGGTATAGGATAATAGTGCAAGGAACATATAGTTGGATCAGTTTGACTTTATTGATATTGGCTCACTAAGCACAAATCCTTCATTCAGTGTTTCACCTCAAGAGGTTAGGAAAGGATCTAATAATTTATTTGCTTGGTTCACTGAAGCATGGATTAAGTGGTGGCCTATGCTAAATCAAGTTGAAATTCCAGACCTGACTTGGTATATACTGTAGAAGAAGGTATCCAAAGCCTGAAGGAAATTGGCATGTTAGAATGGATTTATCAGGTTGGACCCAAAGACCCACCTGTGGAGTGCCCAGAGAGGACACAGCTTTAACACAACGGTGAAAAACAAATTTGTAAAGGGAATCCCAACATCATTGAAGATTGCTGTGATTGCTGTGGTGCAGTGAATTACTTCATATGGCTTTTCTAGCCATAGTCTTTGTAACTCCTACCAGATTACTGAGTGGGAACATGCAAATACGGTGTATAGAACTCTAATGTGAGGACTGGGTCATTTTTCAATGCTGCTGCACTTAAAATGAGCCCTTCTAGAGGCAGAGGGGGGGATCTCACTGCCATTAAGAGAGAAAAGCTGGAGTTGGAGTGTAGTGCGTCCTTGGACCCAAGATTCCTGTGCTGGACCTCCTTAGCAGAGATGCCCTGGCAGAGATGCCCAGCTGAGAGACAGAGGCAGTGGAACCAAGTGGCATGAGACAGAGTGGCAACCTTGCCAACTCACAGAGTGAGAAAG
>NW_006922034.1:3041-5562 GCF_000298275.1 Orycteropus afer afer | reverse complement strand
TATGTAAGTCAGATTTGACAGTTAGAATGGCCCAAACTGAATTAGGCACTGATTACAGAAAGGTTGGGCAATCTACTTCCATAGTGATATCACCTCAGAAACCCAAGGAGGGGTTGCTATGAGTCAGATCTGACTCGACAGCAGTGGGTTTGGTTTTGGTTTGGTAGACCTGATAACGGTAGGGGTCAAGTGGCAGCATTTAATTGACAAAGAAAAGGTTGGCATGTTTACTACAATGGGCAGCAGAATCAAAGTAGTAATCAGAATAATCTGACTCATATGGACTTATGGCATTGGCTAGTTAGGTATGGTGTCCCTAGGACTGAAATAAATGGAAAATCTACTAAATACTTACTTTATCTATACAAGCAGAAGAATTATAGGTAGGTGAACAGGGAGGCACGGGTCCCCTTGAGGAAGGACTCCACTGCAAGAATAGGCTCTGCTTGCCAAGCATGACAGGGACATAGATGGGAAAGGAGACAGGTGGGTGAGTGTATTGGAACTGCCAACTAGTGATGAGAGGAGTACAGTACCCTGTTTACTTAGATAATATCCAAGAAAAACAAAATGAAAATCTTGGGCAAACCACTCCAATGTACAGTCACCAATTACCTGTAAACACAAAAACATCACAATGTCTTGGAGACAACAGAACATCACAGTCCGCACAAAAAACCAAGATAAATCAGGAGAAACAAGTGACCAGGACACAGACCCAGAACACATCCCTGAGAAAGCAGCAGCATTGGAACTCCCTGACAAGGAATTCAAAAAATTATATTTAGGTACCTTCAACGGATTGAGAGACAGATAAAGGAAAACTGACAAAATTGAGTCAAACAAGAGAAAACCCTAGAGCAATTTCCAAACACAATACAAGAACAAAATGACAAAATAAATGAAAAGTTAGAAATGATACAATATATATAGACAGAAATCCAGAAGATTAATACTAAATTTTCAGAAATAGATAAGACATTGAATGGGCAAAGGAGTAGAATTGAATCAGTGCAAGACAGAATTAGGGAGACTAGAGACAAATACCTCAATACTGCTTTGGAAGGGGTCAATCAGAAAAAAGACCAAAACCAAATGAAGAAACCCTAAGGGTCATGTGGGATACCATCAAAAGGAACAACCTACATGTAATCAGAATTCCAGAACAGGAAGAGATAAATAAAACTACACAGAAAATTGTCGAGGATTTGTTGGAAGAGAACTTCCCTAGTATGATGAAAGATGAGAATATATCCATTCAAGAAGTCCAACGAACCCCAAATAGGAAAGACCCCAAAAGAAAATCACCAAGACATATTATCATCAAACTCATCCAAACCAAAAACAAAGAAAAAATCCTGAAAGGAGCATGGGGAAAATGAAAAGTTACCTACAAGGGGCAACCAATAAGACTAAGTTTGGATTTCTTGGCAGAAAACATGCAGGCAAGAAGACAATGGGATGGTATATATAAAAAACTGAAAGAAAAAAATTTTCAACCAAGAATTTTGTACCCAGCAAAATTGTCCCTCAAATATGCTGGTGAAATTAGGAGATTTCCAGATAAGCTGAAATTAAGGGAATTTGTTAAATCCAGATCAACCTTACAAGAGATACTAAGGGGAGTCCTTTGGACAGAGAACCAACAACAGCAAACAACAACCAACCATTAACACACATGATGACATAGCCCAGAAATCAACCCAGTTATAGAAGAATCCAAAGTAAAAAAGCCTACAAGATTGTAAACAGGGAACAAGTGATATCAATTGACAAATGAGGACAATTACAAACCAAAAAAAAAAAAAGGGAAAAAAAGTGTGTAGTTACAGAACTTCTAAATGGTAAGGAAGTCAAAACACTGCAAAATAGAACAGACTATTCTAAATTTGGGAGGAAAATTATAAATCACAGGGTAATCTCAAAGAAAAATGGTAAAACTTCACATCAAAATAAAAAAGATGAAAAGCACAAATATTTAGCAACTACCAAAATAAAAGCAACAAAGGTAGTGATAACATGATTCATAAACAAAATGAGCTCAGCACAGAAAATTTTATGGAACAGAGAAATCAGAAACACCACAAAAAAGCACATAACAAAATAACAGCAACAAATTCATATTTGTCAATAATTACACTGAATGTCAATGGATTGAATGGACCACTCAAGGGACAAAGAGTTGCAGACTGGATAAGAAAACATAACCCATCAATATGCTCTCTACAAGAGATACACTCAAGAGAGAAAGACAAAAATAGAAATAAAATTGAAGGTTGGAAAAAGATATATCAAGTAAATGGCAACCATAGAAAAGCAGGAGTGGCAATATTTCTGATAACATTGACTTTAAGACAAGGAAGGACATTCTATAATGATTAAAGGATTGATTGAACAAGAGGACATAACAATAATAAATATCTATGCACCCAATGAAAGAGCCCCAAAATACATAAACCAGACTCTAACAGAACTGAAAAGACAAATAGATGATTCCACAGTCATAGTAGGAGACTTTAAT
>NW_006922034.1:1848-2631 GCF_000298275.1 Orycteropus afer afer | reverse complement strand
AAAAAAAAAAAAAAGCCTATAGTCACCAGAAGAAAAGAAATAATAAAGATTTGAGCAGAAATAAGTGAAACAGAAAATAGAAAGACTAGAAAAAATCAAGAAGACTAGAAGTTGGTTCTTTGAAAAAAATGTTAATTAACATAAGTGACAAATCACTGGCAAATATAACAAAGGAAAAGAGGGAGAAAATAAAAATCACATGAAAAAGAAATGAATTGGGTGACACTACAACAGAACCAACAGAAATTAAAAGGACACTATCAGGATACTGTGAAGAACTGTACTCCGACAAATTTGAAAATCTAGAAGAAAAGGATAGATTTCTAGAAATATACTACTTACCTAAACTAAACAGGCTGAGGTAGAAAACTTAAACAGAACCATAAAAAAAGAAGAAATTGAACAGGTCATAAAAAAAATTACCAACAACAAAAAAAGCCCTGACCCAGACAGTTTCACTGGCAAATTCCACCAAACATTCAGAGAACTGACATGATCCTACTGAAAGTATTCCAAAACATAGAAAAGGATGGAATCCTCCCAAATTCATTTTATGAAGCAAGCATAACCTTGATACCAAAACCAGGCAAAGACATCCTTAAAAAGGAAAACTACAGACCAAAATCCCTCATGAACATACATGCAAAAATCTTCAACAAAATACTAGCCAACAACATGAACCAAGTGGAGTTCATACCAGCTATGCAAGGATGGGTCAACGTTAGAAAAACAATCAATGTCATCCATCACATAAAACAAAGGAAAAGAACCACACAATCATAT
>NW_006922034.1:0-1079 GCF_000298275.1 Orycteropus afer afer | reverse complement strand
AAAAAAAAAAAAAAAAAACCTACTGGAACTAATTGAGAGATTTAGGACAGTGGCAGGATATAAGATCAACATACAAAAATCAGTTGGATGTCTACATCAGCAAAGAGATTGCTGATAAGGAAATCAATACCATTTACAGTAGCTACCAAATAAATAAATAAATAAATTACTTGGGAATAATTTCACTTGGGACACAAAAGACCTGTACAAAGAAAACTACAAATCACTACTCTAAGAAACCGTAAGAGATCTATGTAAATGGATTAACATACAATGCTCATGGATAGGAAGATTGAACCTTGTGAAAATGTCAATACTACCCAAAGCAATCTATACGTTCAATGCAATCCCAATCCAGATCCCATCAGCATTCTTTAAGGGTACGGAAAAACAATCACTAATTTTATATGGAAAGGAAAGAAACCTCGAATAACCAAAACACTTTTGAAGAAGGACAAATTAGGAAGTCTCACACTCCTGGGTCTCAAAATCTACTATATAAACACAGTAGTCAAAACAGTCTGGTACTGATACAACAACAGACACATAGACCAGTGGAACAGTATTGAGAACCCAGAAATAGATCCATTGACTTCTGGTCAGCTGATCTTTGACAAAGGGCCTAAATCCATTAAATGGGAAGAGAATGTTTGTTTAATTAATGGTGCTGGCAAAACTGGAGATCCATTTGCAGAAAAATGAAACACGATCTGTACCTCACACCATACACAAAAATGAACTCCAGATGGATCAAAGACTTCACTGTGAAAACTAAAACTATAGAGTTCTTCAAGGAAAAACTAGGGGCAAATTGAGGGGCCCTAATATATGGCAAAAATAGACTATCAAGCATAACCCAAAATGCACAAACAGCAGAAGAGAAACTAGATAAATAGGACCTTCTGAAAATTAAATTTTTATGTGCTTCCAAAGATTCTCCAAACAGTTAAAAGAGAACCTACAGATTGGGAAAAAATATTTGGGAATGACATATCTGACAAAGGACTTATCTCTAGAATTTATAGAAAACTCCAACACCTCAATAACAAAAAGACAAACAATCCAATTAAAAAATGGAC
>NW_006922033.1:2500420-2500926 GCF_000298275.1 Orycteropus afer afer | reverse complement strand
CAAGTTCTTGAATCAAACTTCAAGCTAGAAGCTCTTCCCGACTCACACAGCTGCAGGGGCTGAGGAGCTCATGATTAGCAGGCAGTATACTGGCTGTTGACTCCAACGAATGACGAATTCAAGATCTCCAGGCCAAATGGTGGATTGTTTGTTCACAGGCTGTTGTAGGCAGCACAACAGAATCCCGATCCACAGAACAGTGTGTCTTTTCCCAGAATGTCCATAAATATACTGGAAGCAGGCAACAACTCTAGGGAAACCCTTTCAATGGATTTGCTGCTCAAAACATATACATCTGATCCCATCATGGGAATAACCCACATCACAACTGCTTAAACCACACAGAAAAAAATGAAGTAGCTAAGGTTGTATATTAGCTTGGCTGGGCTATGATTTTGAGTGGCTTGGCAGCTGGAAGTAGTTATTCCCTATATGAGATTGGATGTGGTATAATTCTTCCATGATGGAATCTATGAGCAGTTAGTCAGTGGAAGGAGAGTTGTCTT
>NW_006922033.1:2458163-2472716 GCF_000298275.1 Orycteropus afer afer | reverse complement strand
ATTCCAGAGTCTAGTAGCCAGTCACATCAAAATTCCATCTTAATCTGGAATAGACTGAAACGTGTACTATTGAGAATGAAACTGTGTCATGGATAAATTCCTTTAAAAAATCAGCATTCTGCATATAGTGTGATATTCCTCAATTCTTATGATCTCACATAGCCAAGGAGACCCACTGAAATGATACAACACAATGACAACAGTAATAATCATAGTATGAAGGTACTTTATGATTTAGCTCAGTGGCATACTGCCTAAGGCATTTGACTGCTAACCAAAAGGCTGACAGTTCAAACCCACCAATCACTCCTCAGCAGGAAGATTGGACAATCTACTTCCATAGTGATACTGCCTCAGAAACCCAAGGAAAACCAAGGTCACTATGAGTTGGATCCAACTCAATGGCAATTGAGTTTATTTTATTTGACATCACCTCCCACCACCACCCCCATATCTCCAGTTCCTAATCATTGCCATTGCCATTGCCACAGTGGTCTCCTTTACATCATTCAAACACATTGATCAAACTCCAACCTCCATACCTCCAGCCTTCAAAGTACTTTTTTGAGATAGCAACATGGTGGTTTCCTCACTCCACTCATATCCCTGCTCAATGCTGCCCCAGAGACTTTGTGATGGTTAGTTTTATGTGTCAACTGGCTAGGCTATGGTTCCCAATCATTTGGCCAAACACTAGTGTAGTTGCTGTTCCATAATGTAATGTAATGCAATCTAATGGAATGGAATTAATCCATCCGTGTAAAGGGAGTTTTTTTTTGTTTTGTTTTGTTTTTTAAATGGTGTGTTCTATATCCAGACTGTAGATAGATATTTTGGGACAGCTGTCTCTCTGTATATATTCACTCTGCCCACTTTCCCACCTGATCTACAAATTTTGGACTTGCTAGCCCCCACGATCGTGTAAGCCAATTCTTGAAGTAAATATGTGTATGTGTGTGTAGATAGATAGATAGACAGGGATATATATCAATATTACTGGTTCTGTGTCTCTAGAGAACCCTAAGATAGGCACCCTCCCTGCAAAGCATCTGCTCTATTTTCTACCTCATCTCCTTATTTCACTTTTTCCCATAGCCTTTATCCATATCTGACAAAAAGATGTAAGTCTGGTTAATTAAATATTTCATTGCCCATCTCTCTCACTGGGGTAGAAGTTCCAGAGGGCAGGGATTCTGTCTGTTTTGTTCACTGCTCTATCCTAGCACCTACACAGTGCCTCGCAAACCACAGCAGGTGTGCAGCGCCCACTGAATGCATGAATGCCTGCCTATGCTGCAGATGCCAAAGATAAGATTCAGGGAGGTGGAGTGACTCTGCCTGGTACACCTGGTAATTACATCAGGGTACAAACCCAGGCCTGCCTGATTCCCAGGCCAACACACTTCACACTGCCCCATGTGCTCTGTTATTGAAGTGACTCCTCTACTTCTGTGCAGAGCTGGGCCAACGAAAGGGCCTCTCAGCCAGCCGTGGGCTTTTGCATGTGGTACGTGGTCTCCTTGGTCTTCTGTCTTCCTTGTCTTATCCACGTCAGTGTGCAATATCCACGAGAGAGGCCCCTTCCCGTCATGAAACACCCTGCCTCTGCCAACTGGCCCCTGTGGGCAGGATACTCAGCAGGCAGCCGAGGCCTGCTTTCAACAAGAATTGCTTCCTGTTGCTTTCCCGTCAAGGGCTGTATTTTTAGCTCTGAAGGCCTGGTGGGCTTGGTGACTTCCTCAGCTGGCATTTCAGCCTGAGCTCTTTTCCACTGGTTCAGACTCACCTTGAAGACAAAGGAGTCTTTGAAAGTCTGCAGACTCTCTCAGTCTTCCGTTCCACATTCCAGACAAGGAAGTCTTGCTCAGGACCAGTGCCTGGCATCTCAGTGAAGACTGAGACCACAGAGTCAGGGTCGGCTGCCCAGCAGAAGTGCCTACCAGCCATGAGGAACACCCAGCTGCTGTGGGCTGAAGCAAAGGCACCGTGTGCCTATCAAAAAATCATAATACTCCTGTATGCATGTGTGTGAATATCAAGGGCAAGTGTGTTATGTGTGTGTTGGTGGCAGAGCATATAGAGACAGGTAGATAGAAACATTTCAAAATAATATAAAAACACAGGAAAACTAACCTAGAAAAGATTATGCTGACTGCAATAAGTCAGTCACAAAAGGGAAAATACTACATGATCTCATTGATATGGAATAAATAAAAATATGTACTTATATGCCGTCAAGTCAATTCCAACTCATAGAAGAAACAGTATAGGCGACAGTAGAACTGCTCTGTAGGGTTTTCTAGGCTATAATCTTGACAGGTGATCCAATGGAATGTGAAAATTATCAAATGATATCATTAATATCACAAGGAAGTAAAATTATGCATTCAAAAATGGTTGCAGTAGTGCAGTGACAGGGAATGCCAGAAATTCAAGTCAGATTTAGAAGGGGACATAGAACGAGTGATATCATGACTGATGTCAGATGGATCTTGGCTGAAAGCAGTACATACCATAAAGATGTGTACCTGGGTTTTATTGAGTATGCAAAGGCATTTGACTGTGTGGATCATAAAATGGGTAACACTGCAAAGAATGCAAACTTAAGAAGTAATTGTGCTCATGGTGAACTGTACATGGACAAAGACACAGTCATTTGAACAAAACAAGGTGATATCGTGTGATTTAAAATCAGGAAAGATGTGTCTCAAGGTTGTATCCTTTGACCATACTTATTCAATCTGTATGCTGAGCAAACAATCTGAGAACCTGGTCTGTATGAAGAACTTGGCATCAGGGTCGGAGGAAAACTCATTAACAACCTGTTATATGCAGATGACACAACCTCTCTTGCTGAAAGTGAGGATTACTTGAAGCACTTACTGATGAAGATCAAAGACTACATACAGCCTTCGTATGGATTATACCTCAACATAAAGAAAACAAAAATCCTCACAACTGGACCAATAAGTAACATCATGATAAACACAGAAAATATTGAACTTGTCAAGGATTTCATTTTATTTGGATCCACAATTAACACTCGTGGATCCAGCAGTCAAGAAATCTAATGACGGACTGCATTATGCAAATCTTCTGCAAAAGACCTCTTTAAAGTGTTGAAATGCAGTTCCCTCGAGGACTAACGTGCACCTGACCCAAGTCATGGTATTTTCAATGCCTTCTTATGCATGGGAAAGCCGGACAATCAATAAGGAAGACTGAGAAAAAAATGATGCCTTTGAATTATGGTGTCAGTGAAGAATACTGGACTGCCAGGAGAATGAACAAATTTGTCTTGGAAGAAGTACAGCCAGAATAGTCCTCACAAGTGAGGATGGCAAAACTTCATCTCATATATTTCAGACACGTTATCAAGAGAGACCAGTCCTAGGAGAAGGACATCATACTCGGCAAAGTAGAGGGTCAGTGAAGAAGGGGAAGACCCTCCATGAGATGGACTGACACAGTGGCTGCAATGATGGGCTCAAGCACAGCAACAATTGTGAGGATAGCGCGTGGTGTGGGACCAGGTAGTATTTCATCCTCTTGTACACAGGATTGCTATGAGTCATAATCAGTTCCTAGCACCTAACAATAATAACAACAATGATCTTCACAAGAGTAGATCACCAGGTTTCTTCTCCTATAGAACCTCTGAGTGGACTCAAACTACCAACTTTTTGGTTCGCAGCCAAGTACTTAACCATTGTACCACCAGGGTTCCTTAAGCAGTAAAAATACAGAAATAAAAAATATCACTGATAATCAAGGGCTGGGCAGAGGAGCAAAGACAGAGTTTTTGCTTAGGCTGCACTGAATGTATGTTGATGGTGGTGGAATAATTTGGAAAAGGGTAGTGAGAATAGTTGTACAACTTGAAGAAAATAATCAATGCCACTGAATTATACATGAGAAACTGTTAAACTGTTGTATGCTTTGTTGCACATTTCACCACTATAAAAAAACAAAAGGAAAATAAAATGATAAAACTAACATTCCTAAATGTTAAAGTAATGGAATATTCAAAATTAGGTGGCATTGATATTATAAAAAAACAACAGTAGTGATTTGCAGTTTACCCAGTGTTTGGCCTAACACAATGTTTTTTAGAGTCTGACCGCATGAGTCTGAATTTGGGCTCTGCCCTTTACCTCCTGTGTAACTTTAGGCAAGTCAGTTAGCTTGTCTACGCTTGCGCCCACCATCAGTAAAATGAGGCTCTAACAGTGCCTCCTTCAAAAGGCACTTGAGAGCATTAAATGAATTAAACCATTAGCATAGCCTGGGCAAAAATAAGTGTGTAAAGAATATTAGCTACTGAGGTTTTCTTACTTAATTTGATCATCACAATAACCTCTTACTATAACACAGACATGTAACAGCTGTCATAGGTTCTGCCTCATGGTGGCCTTAATGTACAACAAACTGAAATGCTGCCCAGTCCTGTGTCATTCTCACTATTGCCAGCATGGTCAACTCCATCATTTGTGGCTATGTGCCAATCCATCTCACCAAAGATCTCACTTGCCCTTGTTCGCCCTTCATTCACGAAACATGATGTCCTCCTCCAGCGATTTATCCCTCCTGATGACATGTGCAAAGCAAGCGAGTTGGACAATGTTCTATCATGATCCATAATGTTTTCATTGGCTAGTTTTTGGAGGTAATCACTAGGCTCTTGTCCTAGTCTGTCTTATTCTGGAAGCTGTCCTAAACCTGTCCACCATGGATAATCTTGCTGGTATTTGAAATACCTGTGACATACATAGCTTCCAGCATCATAGCAACATCCAAACCACCACAAAAGGAAAAACTTGACAGATGGGTGATGGCTTACTTAAGGTGGACGACTATTAGAATCCTCATTGGCTGATGAGAAAACTGAAGAGAGGGAAGAGCAGATTACTTGGCCAAGATCATAAAGCTAGTGAGCAAGAGAGCTAGAACTTGAACTACCTGACTCTGATTTATTTATTAATACATTCATGTAACAAATTCTCATTGAGTACCTACTATGCCAAGGATAGAGACGGATGAGACAGCAGTAAAATAACAGACAAAAATCCTCGTCCTCATGGATTATATTCTAGTGGGGGAAACAGACTGTTGTTGTTGTTAGGTGCCATCGATTCATCTCTGACTCATAGCGACCCTACACACAGCAGGAAAAAACACAGCCTGGTCCTGCACCAGCTCCATGATCCTTGCTATACTTGAGCCCATCGCTGTAGCCACTGTGTCAATACATCTCATTGAGGGCCTCCCTTCTTTCATCGACCCTCCACCTTACCAAGCATGACATCCTTCTCCAGGGAATGGTCCCTTCTGACAACATGACCAAAGTAGGTGAGACGAAGTCTGGCCATTCTCGCTTCCAAGACGCATTCCAGCTGTACTTCCTCCAGGACAGATTTGTTAGTTCCTTTAACAGTCCATGGTACTTTCAGCATTCTTTGCCAGCACCACAACTCAAAAGCATCCACTCTTCTTTGGTCTTCCTTATGCATTGTCCAGCTCACACATGCATATGAGGCAATTGAAAATACCATGGCTTGAGTCAGGTGCACTTTAATCCTTAAGGAGACATCTTTGTTCTCAGCACTGGAAAGAGGTCCTCTGCAGCCAATTTGCTCAGTTCTATATGCCATCTGATGTTCTGACTGCTGCTTCCATTGATGTTGATTGTAGAACCAAGGAACATGAAGTCTTTGACAACTTCAATCTTTTCTCCATTTGTAGTTATGCTGCTTAAGGATCCAGTTGTGAGGATTTTTGTTTTCTTTATATTGAGATGTAGTCCATACTGCAGACTGTATTCTTCAATCTTCATCAGTAAGTGCTCTAAATCATCCTCAATTTCAGTAAGCAAAGTTGTGTTGTCAGTGTATCACAGGATGTTAATGATTCTTCTTCCAATCCTGATGCCATGTTCTTCTTCATATAGTCCAGCTTCTCACATTATTTGCTCAGCAGATAGATTGAATAAGTATGGTGAAAGGATATAACCCTGACACACTCCCTTCTTGATTTTAAACCATGCAGTGCCCCCTTGTTCTGTTTGAACAACAGCCTCCTGGTCTATGTACAGGTTCCTCATGAGTGCAATTAAGTGTTCTGGAATTCCCATTCTTTTCAATGCTACCCATAATTTGTTATGATCCACACAAGCAAATGCTTTTGCAGAGTCAATAAAACACAAGTAAACATCTTTCTGGTATTCTCTGCTTTGAGACAAGATCCATCTGACATCAGCAATGATATCCTTCATTCCACATCCTCTTCTTAATCCAGCTTGCATTTCTGGAAGCTCTCTGTCAATATACTGCAGAAACCATTTTTGAATTATCTTCAGTAAGATTTTACTTGCATGCGACATTAATGATACTTTTTGATAATTTCCACATTCTGTGGGATCCCCTTTCTTTGGAATGGGTACAAATATGGATCTCTTCCAGTCAGTTGGCCAGGTAGCTGTCTTTCAAATCTCTTGGCATAGCCGAGTGAGTGCCTCCAATGGGGCATCTGTTTGTTGAAACATCTCAATGGGTATTCTGTCAATCCCTGGAGCCTTGTTCTTTGCCAATTCTTTCAGTGCAGCTTCGACTTCTTCCTTCAGTACCACTGGTTCTTGATCATAGGCCACCTCCTGAAATGGATGAAGATCGACCAATTCCAGGAGCTCTGGTGGCGCAGTGCCTAAGGCATTTGACTGCTAACCAGAAGGCTGGTAGTTCAAACCCACCAGCCACTCTGCAGAAGGAAGACTGGGCAATCTACTTCCGTAAAGACTTACCACCTCGGAAACCCAAGGGGGTTGCTGTGAGTTGGAATCAACTCGATGGCAGTGTGTTTGCTTTCAAACAGACCATTCACAGCAGCAGCCACTGCCGTGGAGTCAGATCCAACTCATAGCAACCCCTCCTTGGGTTTCCAAGGCTGTGTCACTATGGAAGTAGATTGCCCAACCTTCCTTCCAAGGAGTGGCTGGTGGGCATTAGCAACACATAATATGTCAAGAAAGGAAAAATAAATACTGATAAGGGGACAGAGGCACGGAAGTTGAATGTTATGTCAAATAAGGGCATCAGGAGGAGGTGGCACTTGATCAATGACATGAACAAAGTAAGAGGGTGACCTTTACTGGTATGTGGTAAGGGTGTCCCAGTCAGAGAACAGCAAGTTCAAAGGCCCTGTTGCTGGAACATACTTGCTGAGTTCAAAGAACAGCAAAGAGGCCAGTGTGGCCAAAACAAGGTGAGGGGTGAACAGTAGGAAATGAGGTCAGTGAGGGGACCATGGACTGGATTATGGTGAGGATTTGGGACTATATTCTGTTTGAGATGGTAAGGTGTTAGCAACATCACCATCCTCATCATCACCACCATCATGATCACCATCAATGAAGATAATGATGAAGATTCTTCATCATCATCATCATCACATTGATGATGTAGGAAGTCAGAGAGTCAAATTTGAGAACATTCCCCAGTATATGATTCATCTGACTTTTAAGAAATTTATTGATGGCCAAGTTTTGTTCCTCAAAAGCCTAGATCTGTTAATTGTTAAGGGAAATTCTGGTGGCTGGCAGCCAGAGGACCCAGACACACCATAATTCTGCCTTGACAGTCATCCCTCCTTGTTCAGAATTCCCAAGAGAGCTGTTCCCACAAGAATCAGTAGCATGTGAAAATCAAAGTAAAATACTATTGTCCTTTACTCAGGGCAAATGGCAAAGGTAGAGGTAGTTTTTGGTAATTTCCTGAATACTGAAAGTATGTTCATTGAAGGAGAGCAGGAAGAGGAAGTTTCAAAGGGCATGGAATGGTGACCTCTTCTCTCCCCATCTCCGGAGCTTTCATAAGGATCAGCTGAGTGATCCAGGAAAGCATTTTGCTATTTGTAAGTTACACCAGAACAAAATGTTGCCAGGTCCTACACCATCTCCACTATTTTTGCTATGTTTGAGTCTACTGTTGCAGCCACCATATATTTTGAGGGCCTTCCACCCAGACACTCAGCTAGGCCCAGCCAAGCTGACATACAACCTAAACTACCACACTTATCTCCCAACACTACATCACACAGTATTCTGTTGTGATCCATAAGGCTAGGGTTCATGATCTGTCAGCTTGTTGTACTGCAGTGACTGGCATGATGTTGTGATGCTGGAAGCTATGCCACTAGTATTTTAAAAGTTTGGAGATATTAAGACCACAGCTTAACTACAAAGAGTGATGGTTAATGTTCTCCTGACATGAATTCTCATCATTGCAGAACTGGGCTCCACATGTTTAAACATCATTCCACTGAATGTTCAAAAAAGTATGTGCTTATAGGATTAAGCAAGCCAGGTGTGAAAAGTCTCCCAATGGCTCTCTGGAGTTCCATGTGCTCAGCAACTGGAATGTGGAAGCCAGACCCATCATTAGGCTGTAAAGCTCAATTGTATCCAGGTGGGCAAGGAACTGAAAGAAGGTCATTGTGACTGGAAGTCTGGGAGGGGCTGTTTGGGGTGTCATGAGACTGGAGATAGAGTTGGAGTCAGACCATGCATGCGTGATCTTGCAGACTACAGCAAGGCAAAGAATTGAAGGAATTTAACCAGGGCTGACATCATTTCTGTAGGATTTTTTCCCCCCAATTGAAACTTGAAAGTTACAATATGATGACAGCAACATCTCATCCATCCCAGCTCTGCAAAACTCAAATTTCCCATCCTACTTCAATACAATTTTTTGTTTTTCATTTTAAAGGACCATACCCATTTTCAGGGGAGCATTGGTAGCATAGTACCTAAGGCACTTGACTGCTAACCAGAAGGCTAGCGGTTCAAACCCACCAGCCACTCCTCAGAAGGAAGGTTGGGCAATCTACTTCCGTAGAGATACTGCCTCGGAAACCCAAGGAGGGGTCACTATGAGTCGGGTCCAACTCGGTGGCACATAACAACAACAACAACAAAACCCATTTTCAGGGCTGTGTTGTTGTTGTTCTTAGTTACTGTTAAGTCAGCTCCAACTCACGGCAACCCCACGTACAACAGAAGGAAACGCTGCCTAGTCCGAGCCATCATCACAATCATTGGTGCACTCTAGTTCATTACTGTAGCCACTGTGACATACTGGTTGTATGTCAGCTTGGCTGGGCCTAGCTGAGTGGCTGGGTGGAAGGCACTCAAAATATATGGTGGCTGCAACAATGGACTCAAGCATAGCAACCTAGGGGGCTTATGTTCCACCAGTGTGTCAGATAACAGCTTCTTGTGATCCATAGGGTATTCACTGGTTAATTTTCACATGTAGATCACCAGACTTTGCTTCCTAGCCTACCTGAATCTGGCAGCTCTGCTAAAATCTGTTCACCATGATTAGTGAGCCTGCTAATATTTGAGATTCTAGAGGCACAGCTTCCAGCATTACAGCAATACACAAGCCACCACAATACAACGCACTGACAGATGAGTGGTGGTTCAGACTTGCAGGAAGGAAAGAAGGCAGTCAGCCTTCCTTTTCTATTCTCACCACAATGGGGATTCTCATCCTCTCTTTCTGGAATAGCCTTCCAGCTGTCTCCCTGTGTGTCACTGTCCCTTCCATTTAATCCAACCTGCAAAACCAGGGAACAGTCCTACACCCAAAGATGAGGACCTGCCCCTTCCTGGGGCCTCCTGAAACATGGCCTCGTCTGAAGCCCAGACACGGAGGCCTGGCTGTTCCTGTCACTGCTCTGCCTCAGACTGGAGCTGTGGAAGAGCTAGTAGTGAAGTCCTAGTCCATCTACAACATGGCCGAACCTTGAAAACATCATGCTGAGTGAAATAAGTCACTCAAAAAGATAAATATTGTATGATCCCACTTACATAAAATATCTAGAATAGGTAAGTGTATAGAGACCACAGTTTATTGGTGGTCACCAGGTATAAGCAGGAGGGAGAGGAAGTAGGACTCATTGCTTAGGAGACACAGAACTTCTATTAAGGGTGATGAAAAATTTTTTTCATGAGACCACCACTCATCTGTCAGTTTGTCATACTGTGGTAGATTGTGTGTTGCTGTGAGCCTGGAGGCTATGCCACTGGTATTTCAAATGCCAGCAGGGTCACCCCTGGTGGACAGGTTTTAACAGAGCTTCCAGACTAAGACAGAAGAAGGGGCCATCTGCTTCTCAAAGAAGTGGCAGTAGAAACCTTATGAATAGCAGTGGAACACTATCTGATATGAAAAAATTGGGAAAGGATAAAGGTGATGGTTGAACAACAGGGTGAACACAATTAATGTCACTAAACTGTACATGGGAAGTATGTTGAAATGTTTTGTCACATATAGCTTTATCATGCTAAAAAGGAAAGAAAAATGAAGTAAGACAGGTGACAAAGAGTGACTGAGAAGTGTCCACGGGAATGCCATTTCTGATGGAGGGTGGCCAAGGAAAGGGTTTCCAGAGAGTGATGTTCGAGTAAGGAGCCTGCATGAAAGTGAGGGTGTGAACTCTTTGGACACCTGGGGGACGAAGGTTCCAGCCAAGGGACCAGCCTGAGCAACAGCCCAGAGGCAGAGTGTGATTGATTTTAAGGGACAGTGTAAATGCTAGCGAGGCTGGGTCAGAGTGAGGAAGAAAGACAAAGCAGGACTGTGTCAGAGCAGGCCCATAGGAAGGGCCTACAGTTCACAGAAAGGACATTAGCTCGTATTCCACATGAGATGGGGGAACTTTGGTAGGGATGTGAGCCATGGAGGGTCATGATCAGACCTAACAATTCGGAATTTCAACCCAATGCAACTACCTCCAGAAGCAGCCGGCTTCAAGGGAAGCAAACTTCTCTTTTCTCCCAAGCTGCCTAAGGGTTAAGTAAACGCAAACACGGGTAAAGGGAGTGAAAGGAGATATTTCCTTCCTCAGGCTGACACACCTGATGCAGGAAGCAGACATGTGCTCTGTGGGAATGAGAGGCCTGGGCCTGACTTTGCTTCCAGAAGCAAATGAGTATCGCCCACCGGGACTCAGGATGGCTTAGCACCTCCCATGTTCATTTCTGGGAGCTACTGAACAGCCTTGTGGCCCCATCTGTTTTCAATCTTGTTAAAAGGGCCTCGTGTGCTGGCGCCTATTTAAAATAATGCATGCACAGAGTTTTTAAAACGAAGACGAAAAAAGGCCCATGCTTCCCCTGCCGGCACGGCTTTCGTGTTTATTTTGGAGCGGGCTTTGGGAGTGTTGAGACAAGACATAGCTCATTTCTCTTCCCGAAGTTGATTTGCAAGCCCCTGTAGGGTTTTGCTCCAAGCATTTCAGGCAGATTGGGATGAACTGATCACCCTTCCAAGAGTCTAACATGAAATCTCTCAGAATGAAGGCTGGGCTCAGGAAAGCAGGAAGGTCAAGGCCATTCTCCTCCTTGCAAATGGACTGTCTCCACAGTTTCTTTTCCTCAACAGGGTTTCATGTTCTAAAATCCAAGCCCTTCTTCTTCCCAGCTGCTCACTTTCTTCACTGCCCTATCCCAAGGGGCCCTCAGCAGTTCCAAGACAGCTTGACCCATAGAGGACCTGGCACTAACCTGAAGCAAATCCGCAGAAGGGAACCATGAGGACAGTGTTGGGGAAAATGACCCACCTGTGGCCAGTGCCTCTCGGCATCAAGAAGGAAAAGCAAGGAGGCTTTCCTGTCCACATTCCATGGAGCAGGCAGCCCCTCTGGGCTACTGAATCAATAGCATTCTGGACTCATCCAGTATTCCCAAGTCCAGTGTCAACAAATAGCTGTCAGGGGTCACTTCTGACCTGGTAGGCTCAGAGAAAATACCTCCTTAATGTAGAATCATATCCATACCCTCATTGACAGCAGCCCCACAGACCTGGGGACTTCATAAAGAACTGCTCCTAAACCAGGAGCAAGGGGAAGTGCAAACAGGACACAGAGAACCAGGATGAGTGTGGCAGGGACACCCTAGCAGTGAGGGCTCAAGTCATCTTCTGTACCTTCATGCCTGCCTTGGCTCTAAGAACCCAGTGTTCATTGTGTTAATTTAGATTAGCTATGCCCAGTGGTAATAGGGGTGACTATAGCAGGAACAGAAGCAAAAGTCAAAGAAGCAGTGGTTGCCATCTTTGGAGAAACAGAAGTAAAAGTACTATTATAGGAGCCCTGGTGGTATAAGAAGAAGCCTTGGTGGAGCATGGTTAAACTCTTGGTTGTTAACCAAAATGTTGGTTGTTCGATTCCACCAGCTGCTCTACACAAGAAAAATGAGGCAGTCTGCTTCTGTGAAGATTAAGCCTTGGCAACATTATGTAGTAGTTCTACCGTGTCCTATAGGGTTGCTATGAGTTGGAACTGACTTGATGGCAATGCATTTTGGTAATACAAGCATCAAACGCTCTGCTGATAACTGATAGGTTAATGGTTTGAACCACCAGTGCTCTACTAGGAAAAAGACCTGGAGTTCTGCTCCTGTAAAGATCTCTTGTTGTTAGATGGTGTCGATTCAGTGTTGACTCATAGCAACCCTACTGATGACAGAACGAAACACTGCCTGGTCCTGTACCTTCCACACAATTACTGCTATATGTGAGCCCGTTGTTGTAGCTACTGTGTTTATCTATCGCATTGAGGGTCTTCTAGTCTTTTGCTGACCCTCTACTTTACCAAATGTGATAAGATGACCAAAGTATGAAGGACAAAGTATCACCATCACCATCGTCACTTCCAAGGAGCACAAGGAGAACATGCTTCTTCCAAGACAGACCTGCTTATTCTTCTGGCAGTATTCTTCATCAACACTATAATTCAAATGTATCAATTCTTCTTTGGTTTTCTTCTTCATTGTCCAGCTTTTACATGCATATGAGACAACTGACAGTACCATGGCTTGGGTCAAGTCCTCAAAGTGATATCTTTGTTTGTTTGAACACTTCAAAGAGGTCTTTTGCAGAAGATATGCCCAATTCAATATGTTGTTTGACTTCTTAACTACTACTTCCATGGGTGTTGATTATGGATCCAAATAAAACAAAATGCTTGACAAATTCAATCTTTTCTGCATTTATCATGATGTTGCTTATTGGTCCAACTACGATGATTTTTGTTTTCTTTATGTGGAACTGTAATCCATACTGAGGGCTATAGTCTTTGATCTTCATCAGTAAGTGCTTCAAGTTCTCTTTGCTTTCAGCAAGCAAAGTTGTGTCATCTGCATATCACAGGTTAATGAGTCTTGTTTCAATCATGAGGCTATGTTCTTCTTCATACAGACCAGATTCTTGGATTGTTTGCTTAGCATACAGATTGAAAAGTATGGCGAAAGGATCTAACCCTAACACACTTTTCCTGATTTTAAACCATGCAGTAACCCCTCCCCAGACTTCATCTCACCTGCGTTGATCATATTGAGAGAAAGGAAGGGTCCTGGAAAAGGACATCATTCTTGGTAAAGTATGTTGTTGTTGTTGTTGTTGTTATGTGCCATTGAGTCAAACCCGACTCATAGCGACCCCTCCTTGGGTTTCTGAGGCAGTATCTCTATGGAAGTAGATTGCCCCATCTTCCTTCCGAGGAGTGGCTGATGGGTTTGAACCGCCAACCTTCTGGTTAGCAGTCAAGTGCCTTAGGCACTACACTACCAGAGCTCCCTTGGTAAAGTATAGGTTAGTGAAAAAGGGGAAGACACTCAATGAGTTGGACTGACACAGTGGCTGCAATGATGGGCTGAAGCATAGCAAGACTGGGCAGTGTTTTGTTCTGTGTACGTAGGGTCACTATGTACAACACAGTTGGAGCCCACTTGACAGCACCTAAAAACAACAGTATCCCCTTGTTCTATTCAAATGACTGCCTCTCGGTCTATGTATAGGTTCCAAATGAGCACAATTAAGTGTTCTGGAATGTCTGCTCTTTGAAATGTTATCCATAATTTGTTATGATCTACACAGTGGCATTGCCTTTGCATAGTTAGTAAAGCACAGATAAACAACTTTCTGGTATTCTCTGTTTTCACCAAGATCCATCTGACATCAGCAGTGATATCCCGCATTCCATACCCTCTTCTGAATCCAGCCAGAATTTCTGGTAGTTCCCTGCTGATATACTGCTATAGCCTAGCAAACACTATGGAGCAGTTTTACTCTGTCACAAGGGGTTGCTATGATTCAAAATCGACTCAATAGCACCTAACAACAACAGTAGTAATAGTACTAAATGTGGTAATAGTATGAATGCATTAGTAGTTCCAGTAGCAATGTATTTATAATTTAATATCATCTATTTATACTCGATGGCAAATAACAACAACAACAACAATTTATACTAGGATGGAAATTTACATTATTTTTGTTGAGCAGTGTTTAAGGGCTATGCATGGATTAACTCAAATAATCTTGACAATAACCCTGTAAGATTAATCAAATTCACTGCCATTGAGTCGATTTTGCCTCATGGCGACACCATGTGTTACAGAGTAGAACTGCTCCACAGAGTTTTCTTGGCTGCAGTCTTTATGGAAGCAGACTGCCAGACCTTTCTGCAGCACTGTTGGGTGGATGTGAACTGTCA
>NW_006922033.1:2449385-2457653 GCF_000298275.1 Orycteropus afer afer | reverse complement strand
CCCAAAACCTGCATACTGCAGCCAAGCCAAAAAACTGAATGAAAACTTTGACTCCACTGCCATGGGTCCTGTGTGGTCACTGATTTCTAAGAGCCGCACCAGACCCCTGCCTGGTCCCAGCCTACCTACCATTCACCAGCCAGCCAGCCACTGCCTCTGGCTCCCTTCCTTTCCTTCCTCCAGGTCTGCCTTCTCAGCTCCCCATGATGGCCTTTAAACTCTTCCAGCCCCTCTTTGCTTCTCCACCATCACCTCCCCCACCTTTCCTGTTCCCCCTTTGGCTAACACCCCAGCCAGGTGGCCATCTTGGAAGAAGTCATGACCTGGGGGCTGGGCTTCACACATAGGGCACCTGTGCTGAGTGGGGCAGCTTCAGTAGGGCATCCCTGTCCCTGCCTGGCAAACACATAGTGGGAAAGGTAGCCATGGATGGGTGCCAGGACCCACCCCCCAAGACCTGAGAGCTAGTAACAGACAGATGGGATCTCTGCATTTACCAAAGTGGTGTTGTCATTGTTATGTGCCATCGAGTTGGACCTGACTCATAGTGACCCCTCCTTGAGTTTCCAAGGCAGTATCACTATGGAAGTAGATTGGCCCATCTTCCTTCCAAGGAGTGGCTGGTGGGTTTGAACCGCCAGCTTTCTGGTTAGCAGTCAAATGTCTTAGGCACTACACTACCAGAGTTCCCATTTACCAAAGAACTTCAGCTATATCTCATTCTCTCATAGGGACTTCTGAATTCTATCTACGTGACCTTATGTGACCACTGACCTATATGCTGTCTGACATTTCCCACAGGGACATTAAGCAAGACATACCTGTATTTCTCAAGGTCACAGAGCTGAGAGGTGGTAGGTCAAATATGCAAACACAATTGGTCCAGCCCAGGTCCCTGTTCTTATCGCTGCACTAGGCTCTTCCATCAGGGCAATGGTTGTTCAATGGTAGAATTCTCACCTTCCATGAAGGAGACTTGGATTAAATGACAGGGTTGGAATCCTGGTGAATGCAACTCACAGCAGCCACCGCTCTCCTGTCAGCAGAGCCTTGTGTGTTGCTATGATGTCAAACAGGTTTCAGTGGAGCTTCCAGGCTGAGATGGAGTAGGAAGAAAGGCCTGGTGATCTATTTCAAAACCCAGTCAATGAAAACCTTGTGATTTACAAAGGCCTGATCTGGAACCAATCATGAGGCTGGCACATGACCAGGCAGTGTTTCGCTCTACTGTGCAGGGGGTCACCAAGAGCTGGCGCTGACTCAAAGGCAGGTAACAAAAGACTGTTCCCGACATGTAGCAGGGACAGAGGCAATCAAAGCAGCAGGAATGGAGGCCTGGAAATCAGAGGGAGAATTACTTATACTAAAGAGGCAGGCTAAATAGGGACATCAGAGATCTTCATTGGAGGCCCAAAGGGTGAAGAGCCTTGCATCTATCCATCAATCAGCATTCTCTGCAGTTTTAAATTGCTTAAAAGATTGAGTTTTATCTAAGGTGCTATCGAGTCATCTCCAACTCACAGCAACCCTATGTACAGGAGAACAAAACACTGCTTGGTCCTGTGCCAGCTCCACAATCCTTGCTATACCTGAGCCCATCATTGTAGCCACTGTGTCAATCCATCTCGTTGAGGGCCCACCCCTCTTTCATCAACCCTCCACTTTACCAAGCATGACATCCTTCTCCAGGGAATGGTTCCTTCTGACAACATGACCAAAGTAGGTGAGATGAACTCTGGTCATTTTCACTTCCAAGGGACATTCCAGCTGCACTTCCTCCAGACAGATCTGTCAGTTATTTCAGCAGTCCACAGTACTTTCAGCATTCTTCACCAACACCAAAACTCAAAAGCATCAACTCTTCTTCAATCTTCCTTATTCATTGTCTAGCTCTCACACACATATGAGGTGATTTAGATGGCGACAAATGAGTTCTGCTTGACAGACTAGTAACAACCTGCAGTGTGGTGAGGCTTTGGAGTTAGACAGCCTTGGCCCAGTTCTCTGATATCCCTTAGGATGAGGACCAGCTCTTAGGCTTTGCTGGGATACTGGGTAGCCAGGGATGTATTTACTGGTGTGAAGTCATGTTGCAAAGAGCACTGAGCAGGGGGTCAGACCCACCTGAGTTCCAACTCCATTCCTGCCATTTCCTAGCTGTGGGATCTTGGTGGAAGTCACAGAAGCTTCTGCCTCAGTTTCCTTGCCTGCAAAAATGAAGGAGAAGGTCCCTGCCCTGCCTCTGTCCCGAGGCTACTGTGATGACTGGCAACTTGAAGTGGGAGATGAAGGTATTCTGGAGTAGGCTGAGAAACCTACACTGTAATAAACTGGGTCAGCATCCCCTGTCCTTTGGCACCACAGGGCTTCTGAACAAAGATGTGGTCTTTGATCTATCTAGAACAGGATTTTTCAACCTTGGCACTACTGACATTTCAAGATGGATAATTCTTTGTTGTGATAGGTTGTCCTGTATGTGGAGCATGTTTAGTAACATTACTGGCCTCTACTCAATAGATGCCAGCAGCATCCTCCAGTTGTGACAACTAAAAATGCCTGTGCCAAATGTCCCCAGAGTACAAATCACCCCAGTTGAAAACCTGATCTAGAAGAAGGGATGAATTTGTTGTTGTTGTTGTTATAAGCTTCCGTCAAGTCAGCCCCCAACTTGTAACAACCCATGCACAATGGAACAAAACACAGCCACCCTCATGATCAGCTGAAGATCACATGGTTGTGCTTCAGAGGGTTTTCACTGGCTAGTTTTTTGGAAGCACATCGCCAGGCCTTCCTAAGTAGTCCATCTTAGTTTGGAAGTTCCACTGAAACTTGTTCAGCATCTCCTTTTCGTATCTCTCTCTCTTTCTGACTTCTTCCAAAGATGCTCACCAACGTTCAAACTGAGGCATTTTTGTGCTACACCAGGGTACTTCATTGTCCAGCTTTCACATGCAAACAAAGCAACTGAAAATACTATGCCTAGACAACAAATAAGGAAGAGGGAAGAAGAATTAACACCTCTGAGTTACAGTGTTGGTGAAGAATACTGAATATGCGATGGACTGCCGGGAGGACAAACAAGTCCTGGGAGAAGTAAAGCTTTGCCTCATGTACTCTGGACATGTTTTCAGGAGGGACCAGCCCCTGGAGAAGGACACTATTAGTGGTAAAGTACAGGGTCAGTGAAAAAAAAGAAGACCCTCAGTGAGATGGATTGACACAGTGGCTGCGACAATGGGCTCAAGAATAGCAATGACTGTGAGGATGGTGCAGAACTAGGCAATGTTTCATTCTGTTGTACACAGGGGTCACTATGAGTCAGAATCAACTCAATGGCATCTAATAACAACAGGGCACTTCAGCTGGAAAATAGTTGATGTAGTGGACAGAGCCAGGTTACAGATTGCGAGAAAAGAACTCAGAATTCTCTTGGTGGATTTTGGTTTTATTCCCATCACATTTTTACCAACTGAGCTAATATGTCAAAGATCCCACCACCTTATCCATAATTTACCATACTTTGAGGGAGGTTCAGATCAAACCTGCAGAATGTGAGAACAGAAAGTTCCTTTGGGGTCATCCAGTGGGTTTGTCTTGCTTCTGGCACTGGTTGTTGTAAGAAAGATAATGAGATGTCGCCTGAGCTCAGCTGGAAAGCATGCCTTCATTGAATAGTGATGGCTGTCAGGGTAGGGGCTGGGAGGTAGGACATATACCTGTACCTGCCAGTTCTTCATCTTACAAGAGTCAACCAAGATCCAGAGTTTCCTTAGAGTTAATTAAAATGAACCCAATTACAATGTGCCAACCCCTGTGTTGTTGTTAGCTGACGATGAGTTGGCCCCAACTCATAGTGACCCCATGCAAAAAGGAACAAAGCATTGCCCAGTCCTGTGCCATCCCCATGATCAATTGTGGATCAGACTGTTGCGATCCATAGGGTTTTCACTGGCTGATTTTCAGAAGTGGATTGCCAGGCCTTTCTTCCTAGTCTTTTTCAGTCTGGAAGCTCCACCAAAACTTGTTCAGCATTGTAGCAACATGCAAGCCTCCACAGACAAATGGGTGGTGGTTATGGATGAGGTGCATTTGCTGAGAACTGAACCAAGGTCTCCTTCATGGGAGGTGAAAATTCCACTACTAACCTGGTTACCTAGTGCTGCAATGACAAGAATATACCACAAATGGGATGGCCTTAACAAACAGGAGTTTATTCTCTTACAGTTTGGAGGCTTTAAGTCTGAGTTCAAAGTGCAAGGCTCTAGGGGCTAGGTGAAAGCCCCTCAACCTACCTTGGGCTTCAGCTCTGCCTCTTGCTCCTTGCTCATTGGAGCTAGAGAGTTTTCTTCACTCAGATAGCTGCTAGCTGCTGAGACTGACAAGCCTAAGGTTGACAAGTAAAAAGGCACAGTCCCAATGTTACCAAATCACATGGCAGGCCATTAATTCAAGTCCACTGAAAGTCCCAAGGTTAGAAGAGCATCAGAAGCTGCCGAACAATGACTCGACTACATGCAGGGTCCAAGTGTGCCGTAAGCTAGAGACTGTTCTCAAAGGCTTCTCCTTATATACAGGAAGCAGAACACATCCCTAAGGCAGCTACTCAGCTGCTCACAGTAGATTCCACCATGGAGTTGATTACCAGTCTCATCATGGGGAATACTACATCCAGCTGCCCAGCCACTCAACCAGGCCCAGCCAAGTTGACACACGAACTTAACTACCACAACCAGCAAAGCATCCTTGCATAGACAGTGGTATCGATATTACTATCTCTATCTTAAGGGAAAGAAAATGAAGTGCAGAACACTGAGTCACATGTCCAAAGTCCCATGGGCAATAAGAGACAGAGTCAGGATTCCACCTTCCATCCATCAAATCCCAGCACAGGCTCTGTCCATCATACCCACTGTCTCCAAATATATCTTCTTTCTTCTGATGAAAAAAAAAAAATGTTTCCTATGTTGTTGAGTTGTTATGTTAAGCGCCGTCGAGCCGTTTCCGACTCATAGCGACCCCATGCACAGCAGAACGAAACACTGCCCGATCCCACGCCAGCCCCACAATCTCTGCTATACTTGAGCCCATCATTGCAGCCACCGTATCAATCCAACTCGTTGAAGGCTCCCTCTCTTTCATTGACCCTCCACCCTACCAAGCATGACATCCTTCTCCAGGGAATGGTCCCTTCTGACAATATGACCAAAATAGGTGAGACAAGTAAAATACTGTAGAGTAATATAAGAATAAGTAAGAATGAGCTCTTCAATCTCAAATTCTTAATGGAAAAAAAAATACACAAAAGGCAGTTAAAATAATGATAAAAAGAAAGCAGAGGTAAGACAGACTGGAAGTTGGGTAGGGATGAGTATCTGGAGAATGAGGGATGAGTTGCTGGTGGGAGTTAGGATGATACAGCTTTGTAGAACATGGGCTGCTTGGGAGCCACACAGACAGGGGTTCAAATTATACCTCTGCCAATTATTAGCCACATTTATGGACCTCACTGAGCCTCAGTTTTTTCAATTGTAATAGTAATAGACAACTCACCAGGTCACGGTCAGGACAAAATGGGGTCATAAATAAAAAAGACTTACCACCTCAGAAACCCAAGGGGGGGTCACTATGAGTCAGAATTCAGAATTGACTCAATGGCAGTGAGTATATAATAAAGTCTTGACCAAGTATAGGGTACATATTGCTGCTGTTAGATGCCATCAAATAAGCTCTGATTCACGATGACCCTGTATTCAACAGCATAAAGCCCTGTCTTGGCCTGTACCACCTTCAGGACCACTGGTGCGCTCCAGTGCACTGTTGTAGTCACTGTGCATTTGGAGTGCCTTTGTGGAAACCCTATGGGGCAGTTCTATAGGGTCCCTATGAGTCAGAATCAACTGAACAGGAACAGGTCTCCAGCCTTGGCGTTTATCTTCCAGCACTGTATCAGAGAATATTCTGTTCCGGTCAATAGCATTTTCATTGG
Organism: Orycteropus afer afer; assembly: GCF_000298275.1. Taxonomy (NCBI): domain Eukaryota; kingdom Metazoa; phylum Chordata; class Mammalia; order Tubulidentata; family Orycteropodidae; genus Orycteropus; species Orycteropus afer. The sequence continues at coordinate 2,451,667 of NW_006922033.1, read as the reverse complement.
CTAATTGTGGGAAGTAGATCTTCAAGCCTTTTTTCCTGACATTCTTGTCTGGAAGCTCCACTGAAACCTGTCCATATGGGTGACCCTATGGTACTCAAAATACCAGTTTTACAGCTTTCAGCATCATAGCAACACACAAGTCATCATGGCATTGACTGATAAGTAGTGGGGCATATATATAGCCAATAATTAATATATGGGAGTTACTATTTTTATTAGATACTGAGTTTCACAAAGGGTTAAGGGTGAAAATGGCCTAGTTCTTAACTGACAAGAAACCACAATAAAGGGGGTAGGGAAGAGTTAGGTTTTAGAGAGATGGGTGAATGGATAAACAGGTAAGTACATGGATGGATGGATGGAGAGATGCATGAATGGCCAAATGAATAGACAAGTCAATAAATATTCATTGTATAGAAATAATATTTTTGGAAATTGAGATGGGGAAAAGCTTCCATAAACAAGAAGCCATCTAAATTAATTATTTGGCTCCTCCAAAGACTCTCATTGGACCACTAAACAGGGAAAGGAAATGAGAGGTGGTGAGAAAGCTAGGCTGGTGCCAGCTAAGGAAGGGCCTTGGTGCTGCCTAAAGGCTTTGGCCTTGATCCCATAGACATCGAGGAGCCTGGACCATGGAGAGTAAAGGGAGCCAGAGACAGAGACCAAAGCAATTGTATAAGAATAAGCAAATTAAGGCGAGTAATCAAAATCAGGTTCTGCCCAAGGAATGCAAAGTTTGGGGTTCCTGGCACTTGGCTGGCCCAGCAAGGGAAAGGCTCAACCCCCTCAGCTTCTCCTTGCTTTTCCTGGCAGCCCTGGAAGGGGTGGCCTGTCTGTCTCCACCCTGTCTGGACAGAACGCAGGCCCTGAGGTGGGTGGGTGGGGAGTCCCCTGGTTCAGTTCCATTTTAAACAGGCTATGAACCCACTCACAACCTCAAGAGGGGAACCTCAGGGAGGAAAGGAAGGTTCCAGAAAGAGAGATAATAGGAGGTTAAGAAAACCCAAAGAGGCTGTGGTCTCTGAGAAAACAGGTCTGAAAAGTTGCTTTAGGCCAGAGGAAGCAAATTAGGCAACAGGTGAGTGAGGTTTCACACAGGCTTCAGAACCAGGCAGACGTAGGTTCCAATCACAATTCTACCACTTACCACAAAAAGGCCAAACCAGTTGCCTTTAAGTTGTTCCTAACTTACAGCAAACCCATGCGTGTCAGAGTGGAACTGTGCTCACTACTGTTTTCAACAGCTGTGACCTTTCAGAGGCAGATCCTCAGGACTTTCTTCCCAGGAGCCTCTGGGTGGATCTGAACCACCAACCTTTTGGTTAGCAGCTAGTGCTTAACCGTTTGCACCACCCAGGTCCACTTCCTGCCTAAAAACTGATTTCACCTTTCTGAGCCTCAATTTCCTCATCTGGAGAATATAAGACTCATCCTGCAGGAGCTGATGAAGGACTGAGTATAGTAACATGAATATAGGAACATGGAAAAAGTAAAATGAGAAGCACATAACTAACTTTCAGTAGTCAATTTTCTTTCTTCATTCTGGTAAGATATTCTTAGAATCCCCAAAATGTAGCTCTGGATGTCCTGTGATGGAACTCGCTTTTGTTTCAGGTCTGGTGTGGCCCTCTTATCACTATCAAGTTCTTCCTCTGGGAACTGCCAAAGCCAGACTTGGCAAGTAAAGGGACAAGTGTGGGTGGGAGTCTGGCTCTACCATAGTTAGTGACCACGGGCAAGAAACTGCCCCTTGATATTTCCAGTTCCACAAAACAGCAAGAGTGGTGGTGAGCTGCAGGGCCAGTGGCATGGGCTCTGGAGCAGACTGTGTCCACATCTCTGCTCTGCTCCCACCAGTTACGTGGCATTGGGTTTGGGTAGGACACTTAGACTCTCTGAGTCTCAGTTTCATCAGTGTTTACTTTGTGGGGTTATGATGAGGATTAAATGAATTAATAAGAGGCAAATTGCTTAGTGGCTGGCACACTGTGCTCACTACCTGTTAATGTTAACAGTAAAGCATTGCTTTACCTGTATCATAATGTACCATTGTTTACCTGTATCATTAATGTCAAACAAATGCCTTCCCCATATTGTTTATGATACAAACAGATATTTACGTGTGTATTCCAATTACAGGATGCTCTGGTAGCATAGTGCCTAAGGCACTTGACTGCTAACCAGAAGGCTGCTGGTTCCAACCAACCAGCCACTCCTTGGAAGGAAGATGGGGCAATCTACTTCTGTAGTGATACTGCCTCGGAAACCCAAGGAGGGGT
>NW_006922033.1:2442185-2449285 GCF_000298275.1 Orycteropus afer afer | reverse complement strand
TCTGGTAATGCAGTGGTTAAGGCAGTCAGCTGCTAACCAAAAAGTCAGCAGTTTGAACCCACCAGCTGCTCCACAGGAAAAAGATGAGGCAGTCTGCTTCGGTAAAGATTTACAGTCTTGGAAACCTATCTATAGAGCAATTCTACTCTGTCCTAAAGGGTTGCTATGAGTCAGAATCAACTCAATGGCAGCAGGTTTTTTATTTGTCTGTTTCCATTGTAGAGAAGCCCTGAGTGGCACAGTTATGTTCTCAGCTACTACCTTAAAGGTTGGTGGTTCAAATCTACCCAGAGCAACTGCTTTGGTTCTCTAATGTGGCTTTAACAGAAAACACCACAAATGGATGGCTTTAACTACCAGGGATTTAGTCTCTTACAGTTTAGGAGGCTAGAAGTCCAAGTTCAAAGTGCCAAAGCCCCTCAACTTTGGGCTTCAGCTCTGCCTGTTGGTCCTGGCCCACTGGAGCTGGAGGTTTCTCTTACCTGTGGCAGCTGCTGGCTGCTGAGGCTGACAAGCCCAAGGTTGACAAGTGAAATGGCACAGTGCTAAGATTATCAAGCAACATGGCAGGCCACTAGTTCAAGTCGAGACACAGTCCCAAGATTGCCAGGCAACATGGCAGGCTGCTTAATGAAGACTTGGATCCACAGAGGTTCCAAGCATACCAAAAAGCTCAAGACCTTTCTCAAAGTGTCTTCTTATATACTGAAAGTAGAACACATTCCTAAGGCATCCACTCAACCACTCACAGTAGATTCCACCATGGAGTTATAACAGTCCCATCAAGGGAATAACTACATTCAGCTGCCCAGCCACTCGAAACCAGGCCTAACCACGTTAACACATAACCTTAACTATCACAGAAATATCACAAGAAAGGCCCAACAACCTACTTCTAAAAAATCATTAAAAACTCTATGGAAGGTTGTGGTGGCTTCTTGGCCACAGCCAGCTACCTGGAGGAAGTGAGTAGCTGGACTTGTGGGCTCAGGACCATGGTCGCAGGGGACATCAAGCTCAATTGGCATAACATACTACATAAAAACATCATCCTACATCCTATTTTTGCAAGTAGTAACTGTGAACTTAAAAGCTCACAAACAGCCATCTAGATGCAACTATGGGTCGGTCTCTCCTCATCTACAGCAAAGAAGAATTAAGAAAACCAAAGACGCTTAGACAATTAGACCAAGCTACTGGTAGACCATGCAATCCTCAGCCTATTTGACCATGCGACCAGAAGAACTAGCTGGAGCCTAGCTACCACTGTCAACCACTCAGAGGGGGATTGGTGCAGGAGATCTTGGATAGAATGGGAGAGCAATGTAGAACAAAACTCAAAATCGTTTAAAAAAAAAAAAAAAAAGACCAAGTTTGCTGATCTGATAGAGCCTGATGAGACTCCTGAGACCCCACAGCTGCCCTTCAAGTCCAGAACTGAACTTAGTCCTGTGGCTTCCAGCCAAAGAACAGACAGGCATATGGGGTGAACATGTACATCAGATAGATACACTACTTGGAGTGATCAATCAGGGAAAGGCAGAAGGGCAGTTTTTGTACAGGGAGACAGGTGGGGGGGAATGCACAGGAAAGGACACAGGGAAGAGGTAACTATAGGGAGGAAGTGGGAAGAGAGCTGTTACACTGTGGGGAATTGCAGTCAGTGTCATGAGACAAAATGTACATGAACTGCTGTATAAAAAATGAATTTGCTCTGTAAACTTTCACCCAGATCACAATAAAAATTTTTCTAAAAAAAAAACTTCTGTGGAGCATAGTTCTATTCCAAAACACATGGTGCTGCCATGAATGCAAAGTAACTCCATGCAACCAGTTTGGTTTCTTTTTAAAATCTGGGTACTTGGAGCACCTGTATGTACCTGAATAATTTCCTATTGCCAGCCTTCCTCCTCCACATACTGTCTATCTTTCTTTTATATCTCCAAACAAAGTTTGTGGGAGCTCTGGTGGCGTAGTGCCTAAGGCATTTGACTGCTAACCAGAAGGCTGGTGGTTCAAACCCATGAGCCACTCCTCAGAAGGAAGAGTGGGCAATCTACTTCCATAGTGATATGGCCTCAGAAACCCAAGGAGGGGTGGCTATGAGTTGGACCCAACTCAGTGGCAGTGAGTTTGGTTTTTTAGGTTTAACAAAGTTTGTAATTATGGAGTGTATGTGTGTGTGTGCGTGTGTAAGAAGAGAGAGAGAGAGAGTTTATGTGATAAATCTCTGTCTCTCACATTAGTACTTAAACTCCATCAAGACAGGGACCACCACTTTCTAAAATCACCATTTGCAGCCCCAGTACCTACCACGTATTAGCAGGCCTTCCAACTGGTTCATTCCAATTTAAGTCCTTGCAGAGAAAACCTATTCTACCTCTCTGAGCCTCAACTTCCTCACCAGGAGAATAATGAGACTTATACTTCAGAGGGATCTAGTTAACATGTAGATTCCCATTCAGTATATCTGGAGTAGAAAGGCAAATTCTCAGTAGGAGGCTGAACCGGAATGAACCAGTTCAAAGCCCTGCATAACAGGCACTCAGTGGGTATCTGTAGATTCTGTCTCTGTTCTCAATGAGCCCAGAGTCTTGAGAGAGTAACACACAAGTGAACAACTAACTGAAAGTGATATGGTAAGTGTAATGGCAGGATTATGAGTGCTGACAGCATAGAGGCCCCTGACCCAGCCTGGACTGAAGGGGTGTGTAGAGGAAGTGGCACAGACACAATGTCTAAGCTAAATCTTGAAGAATTTATGGAAAAATTAGGGAAAGAGCTCCAGAATGAGAGACTTGCATGAGCAAAGGCATAGGTATGAACACAAGATGCTATTAGGACTGGGTGGGGATTTGATAGCACTGAAGTCGAAGGTCAACAAGGGGAAGAATCCCAGGTGGTGCCAATGGTTAGCACATGACACTAAGCGAAAGGCTGGAGACTCAAGTCCCCCCAGAGGCACTCGGAAGAAAGGCTAGAGATCTACTCTGAAAAGTTACAACCATGAAAACCGTACTGGAGCTCGGTTCTATTCTGACTCACGGAGGACCATCAGTTGGAATCGACTCAGGTGGCAACCGAAAACTGGTCAGCCAAAGGGGAGAGACGAGGTTGGAAAGGCCGGCAAGGGCTAGCTCACCGAAGGCTTAGTATGCCAACTTAAGGAGCTTGAGCCTCACAGGACATGTCTAATGTAAAAGCCAGCCCTTTACACGGGAGACGGAAATCACCAAGTCTTTAGAGTTTCACTTCTTCAGAATATACCTCCTCAATCAAACAGCATAAAGGTTAAGAGCTATAAACACAATTTCTGGGTTAGATAGTGAATTTCAGCTCTTCTACTTGGAAGCTGTGCATCTTTGGGCAAGCTACATACCCTCTGTAAGCCTTTGTTTCTTCATCTGGAGAATGGGGGCAATCATGTGATGAGGATTAAATAAACTAATCCATGTGAAGTGCTTAGTGGGTGCCTAGCACTTGTAATAATCATGTGATTAGACACTGGCTATTATCATTAATCCCTTTGGAGCACAGCCTGTACAGCTGTCATACACATGACAACACCATCATTGGAAACTCTCATGTCACCCTCTAAACTCTTTGAGAGAAAGAGGGTACAAGACAGGGTTAACTTAGGTTAAATTATAGTTTAAAATAAGTTGTGCCTTAGAAAAGCCCCTATGTGATATTAAAGACACACAGTGTAGAAATTATAACTAATTCTCAGATGTCAATATCTCCTATTTCTCAAGGACAAGAAAATGCAGCCAGACTGGGTATGATCCAAAGGAAGCCATTTCAATGCCTAAGTCCTGTTTATGTGTCGGCCCTACTCCCCTCCTCAAAAGACTCTGGTCATGGTGGGCTGGGAGATTCCTTAGACAATCTAATAGATTAGTTTCCAGTTTAGCATAACAGCCAGACAGATTTTTGCGGTGAAGTCATCCAATTCAATTAAAAGGCATTTTTCCCTGCTGTGAGTTCAGAAGTCCCTTTGACTCGTTCCAGCTTTCTGGGATGTTTCATAATAGGTTCCACCCTGGGTTAATTAATAACCCTTGATCCCTACTGAAATGCAAAAGATCAGATCAAGTGTGTTAGTACAACCAGGCAGGGGCTGCAGGTAGGGCTGGGTGAGCCCAGTGGGGGCGCCACTCATCAGAGTCCCGGCCAGCCCTCCGGTGGTGAAGAAGATGGCAGAGCTGGCAGAAAGTGTAATGAGCTGCCAAGAAAAAGCTGAAGGTCAAAGTTGGAAAAGTGATGTAAGGAGAGGTGGAGATCATGAGCAAAGGAATCACAAAGGTAGAGATTAGGGAGAAAGGTGGAAAGTGGGGTATGAAATCATCAGGATAAAGATGGTGACCAAGATGTGATTGTCAGTGGCTAGCTTTTATGTGGTGCCAGCTCAAACACATCATGTGGGTCTCGTTCCATCTTCACTGGTTTAAGAAAACAGATCATCTTTTCTCTTCTATTCAAAATACAGGTTACAGTTATGAGAACGAGGTTTAAATGATGAAAGAACAGTGACACGTATACTCAGGTATTCATGTATCCATTGTGAAGTCCTTTACATGTACATGATACAGAGGGATGATATTCAAGCAGGAAGTATCTTTTCACCAAATCCAGAGCTGTTTCCCTTCTTCCAGTCTCAGCTACCTTTCCTACTCAGTGCATCTTTTAAACCACTATCAACATATGCATTCTTGCTTAAAAATGTCCAGTATGTCCCCACTGCCTCTAGGATACAATTTCTATTGCTTATATTGTATTATGGACTTTTATCCCTAAAAAAGTTAGGCTGAAATCCTAAGTCTTGTAACAGTAAATATTACCCTGTTGAGAAACAGAGATTTTCTTTTGTTATGCTAATAAGGCTATACTAGAGTAGGGTGGGTCCTAACCCTAATACCTCCTAATTGGTATTTTATAAAAAGAGCTGAATAAATAAAGAGACACACACACAGGGGGAAGACAGATGCCATGTGATGCAAGGACTGTCAGCAGTTATCAGAAATTAGGGGAGGCCCACAGAAGGAACAGATGTGACAGAGGCCTCCATTTGGACATTTAGCTTCCAGACCCATCCACTGCCATCAAGTCAATTCTAACTCATAGTGACCCCCATTGGGTTTCCAAGGCTGTAAATCTTTACAGAAGAAGATTGCCTCATCTTTCCCTCATGGAGCAGCTGGTGGGAACCACTGACCTGGTTAGCAGCCAAATGTCTTACTTACAATGCCACCAAAGCTCCTGTAGCTTTCAGAACTATGAGAAAATAAATTCCTGTTCTTCAATACCACCCACTTGTGGCAGTTTTGTTATGGCAGCACTAGGTAACTTAGACACCTTGCCATACAAAACCCATCCTGAAGAGATCAGTCTCTATCTCTCTTATCCAACTTCACCTTCTACCATCTTTCTCATACACCCTATACCCTGGTCATTTTCTCATGTGACAAAATAATTTGAAACATGTTCTTTAGCTGGAAGACCTGATATGCACCTGTTTAACAGCTGAAGAGCATCTTAGTCTGATGCTTACCTAATTCTTTTCCCTAAACCCCAGTTGAACATCAGCTTCTCTGTAAAGACTTTCCTAAGCATGTTCCAAGGCAAGACTGGTGGCCCATTTCTGCACTCCATTATGCCTTGGACAGATCTCTTTGACAACCTTCACCATAATGTATTACAGTCACCTCCTCAAATGTCTACCTTTCTACTAGACAGAGAACAGTTTGAGTGGGGGCCCTCACATTAAGACAAGTACAGAATAGGTGATTGTGGTAGTTAATGTTTGTATGTCAACTTGACTAGGCCTGGTTCAGTGGCTGGGCAGCTGGATGTAGTATTCCCCATGATGAGACTAGTAATCAACTTCATGGTGGAATCTACTGTGAGCAGCTGAGTAGCTGCCTTTGGGTATAAGGTCTTTTTCCCATATATAAGTAGCAGCTTTGGGAATGGTCTCTAGCGTATGGCATGCTTGAACCCTGTATGTAGCCATGTCATTGTTCAGCAGCCTGCCATGCTCTGCCAATCTTGGGACTTTCAATGGACTTGAATTAATGGCCTGCCATGGGGTTTGGTAACATTGGGATTATGGCATTTTATTTGTCGACCTTGGGCTTGTTAGCCTCAGCAGCCAGTAGCTGCCTGAGTGACGAGATGCCTCTAGCTTCAGTGGGCCAGGAGCAAGAGGCAGAGTTGAAGCCCAAGGTCAAGGGGCTTTCACCCAACCCCTAGAGCCTGGCACTTTGAGCTCGGACTACTAGCCTCCCAAACTGTAAGGGAATAAACTCCTGTTTGTTAAGGCAATCCCATTTGTGGTATATTCTTGTCAGAGAAGGCACTAGGTAACTGAAACAGTGATCCATTAAGGGTTGTCTGAATGAAGGAGAAGCTGAGAAAAGATGAGATCTATTTATTTTCATTACACATCCCTCAAGAAGCTAAAGGGAATATTAGTTGTCTTTACAAACTTCTATTTAATTTCCATTGGAGTCACATTTATCTATAGTACTAGCAGGAGATAGGCCAGATATTGAAATACAGTGGGAGCAAGTAAGGACAAATTCCCAAACATTGCTGTCAATGGCTCCTGAAACATGAGCTGAGCTTCTGAGTGCAACAAGATGGACCTGCTTTCATCCCCATCTCTCCTTCCTTCTTATCACTGGTAAGAGAGCTAGTGAGCAAGGTATTAAGGTAGCCACAGCAAGCTGTTGGAGTTTCAGAGGAAACTCTGAAGGACAGCTCCCTGTGGAGCCAAAGGATAAGCCAACTGGCAAAGCAGTTCCTGTTGCATTTAGAACCTGTGGGATCATTCAGTTGTGGTCTCACTAGCCCTCATTGGCTGCAGCTCTGCTTTTGCAACTGACTATGGTTGGGCACTCCAACGTAGACTCCTCCCACAAGAAGGCCTCTTGCAAATAAATGTGCATACTTCCATCATGACTATAAGACTATATTGATTTGGTTGCTACTAAAACCATTAGTAGTTGATAGTTTGAATCCACCCAGCGACTCTCTGGGAGAAAAGAACTAGCAATTTATTCCTGTAAAGATTACAGCTTAGAAAAGCCTATGTTGTC
>NW_006922033.1:2428313-2433775 GCF_000298275.1 Orycteropus afer afer | reverse complement strand
TGATAATTAACACAACCTGATTGCATGTTCAGTCAATTTCAGACTGCAGAAGTTGATAAAAATCTTCAATTTCCTCATCTTTGGCTTTGGTGGTTGGTGTGTAAATTTTAATAATAGTTGTATTAACAGGTCTTCCTTGTAGGCGAATGGATATTATCCTATTACTGACAGCATTGTACTTCAGGACAGATCTTGTAACATCCTTTGTGATGATGAATGCCACGCCATTCCTCTTCAAAATGTCATTCCTGGCATAATAGATCGTATGGTTGTCTGATTCACAATGACCAAAACCAGTCCATTTCAGGTCACTAATGCCTAGGATATCAATCTTTACATGTTCCTTTTAATTTTACAACTTCCAATTTTCCTAGATTCATACTTCATACATTCCATGTTCTGATTATTAATGGATATTTGCCACTGTTTCTCTTCAATTTGAGTGGTGTCACATCAGCAAATGGAGGTCTCGAAAGCTTTACAATCCATATGAGTAAGGCTGGTTTTACTCTGATAATACAGCTCTTGCCCAGTCCTATTTTGAGACACTTCTAACCTAAGTGACTCTTCTTCCTCCCCTGTATTGGACAATGTTTCTGGACTGTTCATAAAGTTGCACAATAATGTATCAGACAGTGTTTCCTGCTATTTATGGTCAACTCTTTGAGAAGTGGATGACCTCTTCCTTCTTTCTAGTCTGTCTCAGTCTGCAAGCCAGGCTGATACCTGTGTACCATGTGCACCCCACTGGGTTTGAAACACCAGTGGCACAGCCTGAAGACTCACAGCAAAACATCACCACAGTAGGACAAACTGACAGACAAGTTTGTCTCTTTTAGCTGTTGGAAACCTCTCCAGCCACCCTTACCTTGATCCCTATGGCTGACTCCTCACTCTGACCCAGTCCCCTTGGCCTTTTCTGTCCCTTCCCCGCTTTCTCACTTTGCTGCTTTTGGGGCATGGCCTTGGGTCCCTCTCCTCACCTGGATCCCTGCGGCTGACTCCTCACTCTGTCCCAGTTCCCTTAGCCTTTTCTGTCCTTTCCCTGCTTTCCCACATTGCCAATATTGGGCATGGCCTTGGGTCCCTCTCCTCACCTGGATTCCTGTGGCTGACTCCTCATTCTGTCTCAGTCCCCTTGGTCTTTTCTGTTCTTTCCTTGCTTTCCCACCTTGCTGCTTGTGGGGCATAGCCTGGCTTTCCTCTCCTCACCTGGATCCCTGCGGCTGACTCCTCAATCTGTTCCGGTCCCCTTTGCCTTTTCTGTCGTTTCCCTGCTTTCCCACCTTGCTGCTTGTGGAGCGCGGCCTGGGTTCCCTTTCCTCACCTGGATACGTGTGACTGATTCCTCAATCTGTTCTGGTCCCCTTTGCCTCTTCTGTCGTTTCCCTGCTTTCCCACCTTGCTGCTTGTGGGGCGTAGCCTGGGTTCCCCCTCCTCACCTGGATCCCTGAGGCTGACTCCTCCAGAAAAGCCTTTAGGAAAGTTCTAATCTGTCATATGGGGTTGCTATGAGTCAAAAATATAATAAAAATAATAACAATAAAATCATTAGAAAAGATTCATTGTTTCTTAAAAGGATAACATAAAAGACAGCATTGGCAAGCAGAGTGATGTAGTGGGATGGGAATGACATAGGAGATAGGAGCCCTCAGTTCTCCACATTTTGGACTCCAACAACTTGATGTATGTGTGAGGTCTAGTCACTTCTCTAGACCTTGGTTTCTTTAGTTGTTAAACAAGGGGGTTGGATTAGGTGATCTTCAAATTCTCTTTCTGGTCTACCCTTGCATGACCATGCCACATTATCCATTCACTAACACATTCACTCAGCAAACATTCATTCAAGGCCAGAACCTATCTGTTATCAAGGAAATGTTAGATGTTCATGCCAGGTGCCAACTGATTGCCATTCACCAGTGGGAATTTTACTGGATGTGGCATAGTGTCTAAGGCATTTGACTGCTAACCAGAAGGCGGGCAGTTCAAACCCATCAGCCACTCTTTGGAAGGAAAACTGAGCAATCTACTTCCATAGTGATACCACCTTGGACACCCAAGGAGGGTTCGCTATGAGTCAGAATCAACTCGATAGCAATGAGTTTGGTTTGGTTTCTTATATATATAAATAATAAAAATACATATATAACCATAAATTTTCTGTATTTCCTCCTATCCCCGCAACTATGCTAAAAGCTGCTTTGGAGCATGGATTATATTCTTTCATCTCTAAATGATCTCAGAAGCTGGCATCTAGAAGCTATTCAGGCAATATGTGTTCACTGATGACCATAAAAATAGTTAACGCTCACTGAGTACTTTCTATATGTCAGGCTCTGTTCTGAATAACTTATCTCAACCTGACAACAATATACAGATAGGTATGTATATTATTATTATCTTCACTTTACAGATGAGGAAACTGAGGCACAAAGAGGTTAAATTACTTTTGCAAGTTCACCCAATGAGGATGTAGCAGAATCAGGATTGCTAGTTCCTTCTTCCTGGTCTGTCTTAGTCTGGAGGCTCTGCTGAAATCTGTCCACCATAGGTGGCCCTGCTGGTATATGAAATACCTCCACATCTTTCTTCCATGGAGCAGCTTGGTAGGTTCAAACCAAAGACCTTTCAGTTATCAGCCTAGCATTTAACCACTGCACCACCTTCTCCTTAAAGATTACAGCTTAGGAAACCCTATGGGGTATGTCTACTCTGTCACATGGGGCTGCTATCAGTTGAAACCAACTCTTAGGCACTTAACAACAACATTAGTCCTTAAAGAAGCCCAGGTGGCACAAATAATTATGTACTCAGCTGATAACTCAAAGGTTAGTGGTCTGAACCTACCCAGCCACTCCATAGACCTGGTAATCTGTGTCCATAAAGATTACAGCCTTGGAAACCCTATAGAGCAGTTTGATTCTGTCCTATAGGGTCACTACGAGTCAGAGTTGATTCAATAGTAATGGGTTTTTGAGCTAAGAGGGGAAAGGCAAATAAGCTTTTTGAGGACAAATTCAAGACTCAGCATATACCCTGATAGATTTACTTTACTTGAGAACTAGGACTCTTCAGTCAGCCAAACCTGGGATCAAATCCCAGTTTCACCACACTTTTACTAGTTATGTGACCTTGCCTAGGCAATATGTTTAAGCAATCTGCACCTCAGTTTCCTCAGCAACAGACATATTGTGAGGATTACATAAGTCAACACATAGAAAGCACTTAACATGGTGTCTTGCATACAATAAACTTTCAATAAAAGTTTGTTACCACCACTGTTAGTATTTCTCCTTTTCTTTATTATCTTAAGTTGGTGACCTAAAGGTAGACCGATAATGCTAATGAGCCCACATTAATCAATGCCAAGATTAAAGAAGAAAACAAAAGATATCTGCAAAGAGTATATTGGTCCTATCAAAGATCTCTCTTTCTTCAGGCTAAATATTAGAGGTAATGAGTTATGTTTCAGCTAATGCACTCTTGTATCCCACCTGCTTTTTTAATTCCTCCAGTTGGTTCTTAAATTTGAAAATAAAAAGGCTCCATGGAGACCTGCACACTTTAAAAAATAATACAAAACAGAACGTCTGAGGTCAGGGTAAGCCAAGCCAAACAAATAAATCTTGCAGGATTGTGTTAACAAAACAAGGCTTAGTGGATCAGAGTGAGTAGAGTTCTGCTGGACTCAGCCTTGCAGAGAAACGCTAAGCTCTGGTGAATTTCAAACACAAGTAGGTCAGATCAAACGATGGAGCATTTCAGAGTTCAGCATCAATGCTGGGTCTATAACTGCGAGAGCATTCCCTGCAGGATGGACTCCAGAGCCCCAGGGTTATTTTAGAGCCCTAGAAACCCAGACCAGAAGGGTCTTTAGAGACCATCTATACAACCTCTAAGGAGCCCTGGTAGAGCAATGTTTTAAGACTTGGCTGCTAATCAAAAGGTTGGCAGTTCAAACCCACATAGCCATTCCATGGGAAACAGACCTGGCCATCTGTTTCCACAAAGACTACCCCGTAAGGTAACTCTACTGTCATGTGAGTCACTATGAGACAAAAATTGACTTGACAGCATCTAACAACAACATGCAGCCTCTAAGGAGGGTAATTTGGTAATATCTATCAAAATTATAAATGTACTCTTTCAGGTTGACTTTCCTGGGAAGCAGACTCTGAGGTGGAATTAAGCATGCAGGAGGATCACTATAGGGAATACTTTTGGAATCACAACCAATGGAAGAGAACAGAGGGAAGGAAGCAGGACTAGGCAGAGGGAGAAGTTGGGAAGCTACAGTCTCAGTAGAGGTCTCCACACCTCCACAAAGAGTTCTCAATGGCCTCTTAAAGTTGTTCCAAATTGGGCTGAAGGGACCAAGTCTTTGTTCCTCATATTTGTCAGTCATTGAATGTAGCTTCTTCAAGGGAGAGATGTGGTCTTGGATGAGGTGGTTTCTTCACCTGAGGCACTTCCAACAGAAAGATAAAAGTTGAGGGCTGTCTGCACTTCCAGCAGGTAAGGAAAGGTCCTTTGTTCCTCAACGTGCAGTAATGTTGCTGTTAAGTGCCGTAAAGTTGGTTCTGACTCATACTGACCTCACATACAATAGAATGAAACACTGTCTAGGCCTGCACTATCCTCACAATTATTGCCATGGTTGACACCATCATTGCAGCCACTTTGTCAATCCATCTTGTTGACCTTCCCCCCCCCCTTTTTTTTTTTGCTGACCCTCTACTTGAAGATATCCTTCTCCAGGGATTGGTCTCTGCTGACATCATGACCAAAGTACAAGAGAGAAAGTCTACCCATTCTCACTTCTAGGGAGCATTCCGGCTGTACTTCCTGAAAGACAGATTTATTCATTCTTCTAGCAGTCCCTTGGGAAAAGGCCCAGGGACCAGAACAGAGCGAGGAGTCAGCCGCAGGATCCAGGTGAGGAGAGGGAACCCAGGCCACGCCCCAAAGCAGCAGGGCAGGAGAGCAGGAGAAAGGAGAGGAAAAGGCCTGGGGACCAAGACAGAGTGAGGAGTCAGCCGCAGGGATCCAGGTGAGGAGAGGGAACCCAGGCCATGCCCTAAAGCGGCATGGCAGGAAAGTGGGAGAAAGGAGAGGAAAAGGCTGGGTGACTGAGACAGAGCCAGGAGTGAGCTGCAGGGATCCAGGTGAGGAGAAGGAACCCAGGCCACGCCCCAAAGCAGCAAGGCAGGGAAAGCAGAAGAAAGGAGATGAAAGGTCAAGGAGACCAGGACAGAGCAAGGAGTCAGCAGGAGGGATCCAGGTGAGGAGAGGGAACCCAGGCCATGCCCCAAAGTGGCAAGGCGGGAAAGTGGGAGAAAGAAGAGGAAAAGGCCCAGGGACCAGGACAGAGTGAGGAGTCAGCTGCAGGGATCCAGGTAAGGGTGGTTGTAGAGGTTTCCAACAGCTAAGGGAGACAAATTTGTCTGTTGGGTTGTCCTACT
>NW_006922033.1:2393485-2394022 GCF_000298275.1 Orycteropus afer afer | reverse complement strand
GCTTGCCACGCAACCTTAGGTAAGTCACTCAACTATACAGCCTCCATTTCCACATCTGTGAAATAGGGATTATAATAATAGCAGCTACTTCATAGGGTCATTATGAGGATTAAATGAGATAAACTGTATAAGGCATTTAGAGCAGTTTCCTGGAACACAGTAAATGCCAATGTATGAAGCCCTGCGCCTGAAACAGGAGCCACAAAAAATTAACGAGAGAGTCCTAACTCTGTGCCTAACTGGGAGCTGTGTAGTGGGGACCCACAAATAAACCAAACATGATCTTGGGGATTACAAAAGAGAATTATGATTCCTCTTGCACTGATCTGTCCTGTCTGAGACCCTAGGTGCAGTGAATGATGGGTGATGACAATGATAATAGGCAACATGGGTATACAAGACCTGAAAGTCCTTTCACATCCCTCCTCCTATTTGTCCCTTGTGTCAACTCTGAGACACAGTAGAGCAGGGAACAGTCCCCACATGTTTTAGATGGAGGAGTCTAAGTTCAAAGTCAACCTCTAAGTGGCAATGGTG
>NW_006922033.1:2390038-2392410 GCF_000298275.1 Orycteropus afer afer | reverse complement strand
AACAACAACAACATACCAACTACTGTGATACAGGGTCATTGTGTGTGCAGTGTCCAACCTGCACTACCAGCAGCCTTGATCTGATTCTAACCCACTCTATACTCCACCAATACCACCCAAGTGGCTCTGGCCTCAACAAGGCCTCACCTTCCCAGGAGAATGACTTGTTTTGCCCATCTCTGGAATGTTCACTGCTCAGCCTGGTAGACGGACTCCTGCTAAAGCTGAGGGTCAGGCAGTCCATCCCCCTGCCTGGCTGGGCATCAGAAGTCTGTCTCCTGATGGGCCACACAGACTGCTGCCTCCTTGCCACAGGCTCATTCAGGCCCGAGCTGCCTCTGAACAGTTTTAGCTGGCAGAGGGTAGGGTAAGGATGGTCTGGAATTCTAGATGTCCTGAGGACTGGGGTTGTTGACCCTGTAACTGACCGACTATTTGACCTCAGGCAAAACAGATGAACCCCCTACAGCCTGGGACTTTGTCTCCCTTTCAACTGCCTCCTCTAATGCCCTGATATGTTCATTCTCATAGCTGTGCCCTGAAACCTCAGCCAATCAATCAAGCCCTTGGCCTTTGGGAATGGGTGGGCTCTTGATTCCATGAAACTTCTATCTCAGTAGGTGATCTCATATTTTACTGCCACATCAAAGACACCAGGAAGGAGAACATTATAAGACCAGCACTGCCTGGGGCAGGAAATCCTTAGATTTGGGAGGTGGGATGTGGTGTGTGAGGGGGATTTATGAGGAGCAGGTAACTATTGAGTTCTTTAGTTGCTTCAGCAGAGAAGGGAGAGCACAATTAGCACCAACAGAATCCACCTGTGTCTTAGTTTCCTAGGGCCACAAAGTGGGTGGCTTTACAGAACGAAAATTTATTGTGTCATGATTTTGGAGGCTGGAAGCCCAAATCAGAGCCTGGGTTCTAGGGGAGGGCCCTTCCTTGCCAGTAGCCCCAGGCGTTCCTTGGCATTCCTTGGCTTGTGAAGTGTTCCTCACATGGTATGTCTTGCTTCCCCTGTCAT
Source organism: Orycteropus afer afer (assembly GCF_000298275.1). NCBI lineage: Eukaryota > Metazoa > Chordata > Mammalia > Tubulidentata > Orycteropodidae > Orycteropus > Orycteropus afer. The sequence goes on along the minus strand of NW_006922033.1, from coordinate 2,391,386 downwards.
TGGATCTATTTTGCTCTTTTTGTAAGACACCACTCAGAAGGGATTAGGTTTAGGATCCACCTAACTCCTGTATGACCTCATTTACATAAAAGAAGAAACCTTTATTTCCAAACAGGGTCATATTTACAGGTACAGGGATCAGGACATCAGCAAATTTTGGGGGGACATAATTCAATCCATGATAGCCTGTGTCTGTGCAGGGCCTTTTGAACAAATGAATCCAGGATGCAGAGTCAACGTGGCTGGGCTGCAGCAATGCCTTTCCCAGGGAGGAGGGATCCAGTACGTCCTGTCTCAGGCACAGCTGTCCCCTGTTGGGAGGTTATTGTAGGTAGCTGCCATCAAATCTGACTCATGGGGACCTTACGGACAACAGAATGAAATTTTGCCTGGTCCTGCATCATCTGTCCTGTTCAGGTCTGTTATTTCAAGCTACTGTGCCAATCCATCTCACCAAGGATTCCCTTACCCTCCCTCGCTGGCTCTATCCTTCACCAATGTGTGGCTTCCTTGAGCGAATGATCCTCCTGAAGACATGTTGTAAGGAAATAAGTCAGACAGTGTTCTATTGTGGTCCATAAGGCTGTCATGGGCTAATATTTGGAAATAGATTACTAGACCTTTCTTCCTACTGTCTTAATCTGGAAGTTCCATTGAGATCTGGCCACCATGGGTGATCCTGTGGGTTTCTGAAATATTGGTGGTACAGCTTCCAGCATCACAGCTACATATAAGCCACCACAGCACAACAAACTGACTGTGGCTGTTGGGAAGGGTGGGGAGAAATAGAGAGAGTTGGCTCCAGCAAGAAATTTCCATGTTTCTGGTACAATGCATTGGTTTCTCATCTATGGATAGAAGGGGGCTGGGGACCCAGATGACCACATATCAGAATGCTGAGGGCAGATATACCCAGGGCTTTCACATTAGAAAAGACAAGGATAGTCACATGGTAGGCTGCATAGAGGTATGGCAAAGGCATGGACTTTGAACACAGAGGGACTCGAGATTTCATTCTAGCTTCATAACTTACTCCTAAGGATAGCTAACTCTCCTGGTCCTTTCCCACTGCCAGACAGAGGGGCCCCTCCATGGATTTACCAGCCCCTCTATTGTTGGGTGTCACTGAGCCAATTTTTTACTTATAGTGACCTCATGTGACAGAGCAGAACTAAGAGCCCATAGGGTTTCCTAGGCTATGATCTTTATGGAAACATGTGCCAGGTCTGTCTCTCATGGAGCTGCTGGGGGGCCTCAAACTGTTAACCTTTCAGTTAGCAGCCAGACCCTTAACTGTTGTGTCAACAGGGCTCTGTAGCCTCTCTGTACCCCCATAAAATTAGGGTAT
>NW_006922033.1:2388549-2389523 GCF_000298275.1 Orycteropus afer afer | reverse complement strand
TGGGAACAGGGGAAATTCTTCTTAGGTAGGTTGGTCAGGGAAGGCTTCTTTGAGAGACACTGTTGCTGTTAGCTGTCACTGAGACAGCCCCTGCCTCATGGTGATCCCATGCACAACAGAATGAAATGCTGCCCCACTGGCACCATCCCCTTGATCAGACACTTAAGAAACATTTATTGACCACCAAATATGTGCCACAGCTTGCAGGTGTTAAGAAAACAAGTATCTAAGACAACATAGTGCTTGAACCCCAGTGGCTAATTACCTAATGGAAGAGAGAGGTAGGTAAATGGACAATTGCCACAGAGAATATTAAGCACAAAGATCAAGGTTAGCCCACAGAAAGGCACCCAATACAATCTGAGGGTACTGGACACTTCCCTGATAAAGTGGCCCAGTTCATCCATCAATCCACCCAATATTTCATACCTATTCTTTGCCACCACTAGTCTGTCAGTTTGTCATACTGTGGTGGCTTGCATGTTGCTCTGAGTGTGGAAGATTTGCCTCTAGTATTTCAAAAACCAGCAGGGTCATCCGTGGTGGGCAGGTTTCAGAAGAGCTTCCAGACTAAGACAGACTGGGAAGAAGGATGGGACCATCCACTTCTGAAAAAACTGGTCAATGAAAACCTTGTGAATAGCAGTGAAACACTGCCTGACATATTACTGGAAAACTTTATGAACAACCCTGAAACACTGTCTGATATAGTGCTGGAAGATGAGCCTCTCAGGTCAGAAGGCACTCAAAATACGACGGGGGAAGAGCTTCCTCCTCAAAGTGAGTGGACCTTTATAACACAGATGGAGTAAAACTTTCAGGACTTTCATTTGCTGATAGGGCATGACTCGGAATGAGAAGAAACAGCTGCAAATACCATTAATAATCAGAATGTGGTATATATGAGGTATAAATATAGGAAAATTGGAAGTTGTCAAAAATGAAAGGGAACGCATAAAGATTTATATCCTAGG
>NW_006922033.1:2386549-2387572 GCF_000298275.1 Orycteropus afer afer | reverse complement strand
AAGCAAAGAAGACCACCAGAAAGATGTTTATTTGTGTTTTAATGACTATGCAAAGGCATTTGACTGTGTGGATCATAACTAATTACGGATAACACTGAATGGAATGGGAATTCCGGAATGCTTGATTATGCTCATGAGGAACTTGTAAATAGACCAGGAGGCTGTCATTTTAACAGAACAAAGGAATACTGAATAGTTTAAAACAGGAAAGGTGTGCATAAGTTTTGTATCCTTCCACCATACTTATTCAATCCGTATGCTGAACAAATAAGCTGAGAAACTCTACTATATGAAGAACATGGCATCACAATTGGAGGAAGATTCATTAACAACCTGCGATATACAGATGACACACCTTGTTTGCTAAAAGCAAAGAGGACTTGAAGCACTTACTGATGAAGTATGGATTACACTCCAACATAAAGAAAACAAAAATCCTCACCACTGGACCAATAAGCAACATCACATTTAATGGAGAAAGACTGACGTTGTCAGGGACTTCATTTTACTTGGATCCACAATCAACACCCATGGAAGCAGCAGTCAAGAAATCAGACATCATATTATACTGGGAAAATCTGCTGCAAAAGACCTCTTTAAAGAGTTAAGAAGCAAAGAGGTCACTTTGAAGACTAAGTTGTGCCCAACCCAAGCCATGGTGTTTTCAATGGCCTCATAAGCATGTGAAAGCTGGACAATGAATAAGGAAGACTGAAGAAGAGGTGATGCTTTTGAGTTGTGGTGTTGGGGAAAAATACTGGAAATACCATGGACAGCCAGAACAACAGACAAATCTGTCCTGGAAGAAGTACAACTGGAACGCTCCTTGGGAGTGACATGGCCAGACTTTGTCTCACTTACTTTGGTCACGTTACTAGAAAGGACCATGTCCTAAAGATGGATATCATGTGTTCTGGTTACCTAGTGCCGCTCTGACAGGAATATACCACAAATGGGAGTTTATTCTCTTACAGTTCAGGAGGCTAGAAGTTCGAGTTCAAAGTACCAGGCTCTAGGGGCTGT
>NW_006922033.1:2383538-2385169 GCF_000298275.1 Orycteropus afer afer | reverse complement strand
GAATAGGTCTTTGGGGTAAACAAAGTCACCAGCCACCCACTCACTTTAACTGCAGAGGACACACTAGGAGGTCATCTTTCAGCTCCTGCCCCTCCTCTCTTCTCCTAGACACAACAGTGTCACCCTCATTCCCACGGGCATCTGGAAGTCCCCATCCCTTCATTCTACAAAGAAGGCTATTATTTAAAAGGCAAAGGCATTCCCTCAGCAAACATTTACTGAGCATCTACTAAGAGCCTAGTCTTGAGAAATGTCCATGAAAAACGTAATACACTGAAAGGTAACTCATACCAAGGTGCAAGTGCGTAGTATCTAACCATTCTTGAAAAGGGTTTTTGATGAGGGTACATAAGAATATTTAGTGTCTGATTTAGAAAGGGGGTGTGGAGCTTGTTGAGGTGAGAAGGCACAGAAGGGAGAAGCTGAGCCCATTTACTACCTATTCATTCATCCATCCATCGGTCTGTCTATCCATCCATCGGTCCATCTATCCATCCATCTATCTATCCATCCATCCATACATACATATATATGTCCATGTGTGTGCATGTGTCCATCCATCCATCCATCCATGCATCCATCCCTCTGTGCATCCCTGCATGCATGTGTATCCATCCATCCATCCATGCATCTACCCACCCACCCATGCATCCATCCATCCGTCCATCCGTCCGTGTGTGTGTGTGTGCACATGTCCACCTACCCATCCATCTATGCATCCATCCATGTATTTGTCCATCCATCCATCCATGCATCCAACCATCTCTGTGTGCATGAGTGCATTTGTGCCTGTCCATCCATCCATCCATCCATCCATCTATGCATCCATCCATGAATTTGTCCATCCATCCATCCATGCATCCATCCATCTCTGTGTGCATGAGTGCATTTGTGTCTGTCCATCCATCTATCCATCCATCCATCTATGCATCTATCCATACATCTGTGCATCCATCTATCCACCCATGTATCCATCCCTCCATCCAGGGCCTCCTACACAGCAAGCACTACACCAAACCAAAAAAAAACAAATTCACTGCTGTGGAGTTGGATCTGACTCATAGTGACCCCTCCTTGGGTTTCCAAAGCTGTACCACTAAGGAAGTAGATTGCCCACCCTTCTTTCTGAGCAGTAGCTGGTGGATTTGAACCACAGCCTTCTGGTTAGCAGTCACGTGCCTTAGGCACTATGACCCTAGGAAATACACTGAACAAAACAGATACCTTGCCATCCTGTTGCTTACAGTCTAGCAAAGAAACAGACCCAAAAGTAGAACTAGACTGGATATTCTTACCCTAATTTCTGCCTTCTTTATCATTAGTTGCAAACTGGTAGACCTCATGGAGGCCACAGGCTGGTTTTATTAGACTTAAATTGTACACTTTAAAATTTAAAACAGAACATTCATTTTAAAAATCCAGGTTTCCAGCTTTCCTTGCAAATCAGTAACCTCTGCAACACCAGGCCCTTCACCCTGCATGGTCAAAACTGGCTGAGTAGCCTGCAGTGCTGCTTTCAGAGGGGGCATCCACTCACTCACACACCACAATCCCCACTGCTCCCCATCATCTCTCTCAAACTAAGACTGAGCAGCACAGAGCACTTATCATAGAGCTTGTGCTGTTGTTTT
>NW_006922033.1:2362000-2382608 GCF_000298275.1 Orycteropus afer afer | reverse complement strand
TCCGAGACAAAAGTCAGAGAGGGGGAAATCAAGGTTTCAGCTTCCAAGATGGCTTTAAGGGCCCATAGCCTGATTCCTTTATAATCTGAGATTCTTCTGCACTGTTCCTCCCAAATGGCTAAGCTGGGACTGAATACCTACAAGAGACGGGGCACTCACTCCCTATCAAGGTAGCCCACTTGATCTTCAGATGGCTCTGCCACTTAGGCAATTTTTCTGGACACTGAACTGAAATAAGTCTCCTAATTGCCCCATCACTGGTCTCAGTTCTGCCAACTGAATGCCACAGAAACAAGTCCTCCAGCATGGTGCCTTCCAAACCTGGCTCTACATTATCTTTAAAAATGTAGTGCCCTGAGCTTCACTTGGGACATTCTGACTCAGTACTTCTAGGAGGATATATAAGCTTCCCAGGGGTGCCATAACAAAGGTCCACAAACTGAGTGCCTAACAACAGAAACCTCACAGTTCTAAGCACCAGAAGTTCAAATTCAGGGTGTGGGCAGAGCCATGCAAGCTCCAAAGTCTCTAGGGAAAGATCCTTCCTTGTCTCTCCCAGCTTCTGGAAGCCTCAGACATTTCTGGGCATGCAGCAGCATAACTCAGATCCTTGCCCCCACCTTTAAGTAGCCACCTACTCTCTGTGCATCTGAGTCTCTCCTCTTTTTAGAAGGCTACCAGTCATACTGAATGAGGCCCCACCATACTTCAGTATGACCTCCTCTTAACTTGATTACATCTGCTAAGACCCTATTTCCAAATAGGATCACATTCACAGGTACTGGTGTTAGGACTTCAACCAACTCTTCTCAGGAATGTTGGCTTAGCCTGCCTTTCATCTGTTTCTCCTTCTGCTCATCAAGCCTTTCTCTGTGTTTACAGTGAGGCACCAAGTCTTGTCCTTGCATGCTGTCATGGTGGGATTGTCACAGAGTGTCCTGTCTCTCTAAGACAAGAGTGGATCAATAGCCCAATTGGGCTAGTGGAACTCCTCTTTAGGAATCTGAGTTTTGAGCAGAGAGGTACAAAGACGGAAGGCATCAGGAGCTGATTTATCAGACTGTCCACAAGTTCCTACCACCTGGATCCCTGGGGGAGCCCTGGATCTAACCTTTCTGAGCTCAGTTATTCATATTTTCCTTTGATTCTGTGAGCTGCTCTGCATATTTCCTATTTTGCTGAAGTCAATTTCTTTTTCTTTCCTTACAACTAAAGAACTCTGTCCCATACAGAAGGAGCTCTGGTGGCGTAGTGCCTAAGGCCTTTGACTGCTGACTGGAAGGCTGGTGGTTCAAACCCACCAGCCACTCCTCAGAAGAAAAGTTGGGCAATCTACTTCCGTAGTGATATGCCTCAGAAATCCAAGGAGGGGTCACTATGAGTCAGATCCGACTCGATGGCAGTGCATTGCATTGCATTGTTGTCCCATACAGAGGATGGGGCTTGGGAATCAGAATGTCATTCTCATGGGAACAGTCTTTGGGGACCTTGATCTCAGTCTACTCTCATTGTTTCACACATGCTGAAAGTGAAGTCCAGTGAGGAAAGTGGCCATTAGTGGCACTCCTTAGAGAGCCAAGGGAGAGAAATTAGGAAGAGACTGCATCCATCACCCCTGCCTACACACACACACACACACACTCTTCTGCTCAAAGACATTTCCCCCACATTTTCTAGCTCCAGTTTCTGAAGGCAAAGCTCTCCCCCAAGATTCTACTGGTGGGGAACAGCTCCTCTCTTAGCTCTTTTTAGCTGTTAGCTGTTTTCTTCACCGCCTCCCCCATCCCCACCCCCGCCCCGGGAGCAGGGTAGGAAGCAGCTGGGCCATCAGGCCTCTGGATTGGATGGCACAGAGACCTCACGGAGAGAGGTCAGCACTTGAAAAATTCCTCAAGTCAAAGGGCTCGGGGCTTGGGTGCTGCACAAGGCCCTCACTGTGTGTCCACATTGTCTTCCTGATAAAAGGGGCCGGGCCTGGGAAAACGGAGCAGTCTCCAGGCGACCAGGCAGGCTGCTGGGGAATGTCCAGGCCCTCCCCTCCCCCAGGCCCCAGGGCCGGGCGAAGGGAGGGGAGGGGAGGGGAGGGCCGGGGGCATGGCGGGTGCCAGAGAAGAGGGTTGAGTCTCAAGCCATGGTGATGGGTGGTGTGTTTGAGTAATGAATGAAGCATGAGGGGAGGTGTCAGAACCCCTTTCATTAGGTTCTTCCTTCCTCACCCTCCCAACCCCAACATCCCTGGTTCAAGGGGAGTCCTAGGGGTCTGGCACCCAGTGGGGGAGGTATAAGGATTTGTTCTCCAGAGTCAATTGTCCTAAACAGGGAACTAACTGTGTCTCAGCTTTAGGTCCCTCAACCAACTCCAGGAGGGGGCCTGACGCGGTGCCCCACAGCTTCATCCTCAGAGCACAGTTCACCAGCCTTCCAGCATCTAGGCACTTCTTTCTCGCAGGGCCTCTGGAAGGCAGCCCTCAAGGATCTCCAGCTGAACTGAGAACCATGCCAAGTGGCTTCCTTCCCCCTGGCTCTCAGCATGATTATACCCAATTAGTACATTTTTCATAAGTTACCATTTCAGAGCCTATTACAACAGGCTGCATGTGCCAGCCCCACCTGTGCCATGATGTCTAATCTTCAGCACAACCCTTGAAGAAAGGTATCCCATACCCTGCCCTCCAGCTGAGGAATGTGAGGTTCAGAAGTCGGACTCACCCAAGGTCACATAAACTATGAGGGAGAACAGGGACTGCGCCCACAGGACCAGGCAGTCTGGCTCGAGACACTGTCCACTTGGTTTTGCTCCCTTCCCACTGATGACTGACAGACCTCGTCACAACCACAGAAAACTGCCCTCTGAGAATGGGGCCAGTTGGGCGGCCTGGTTTGGCTGCCTAACCGGAAAGTCAGTGAGCTCCAAGGCCAGCCTCTCACTGGCCTGGTGGTAGCAGGGACAGTTTCTCTCGCTGCCAGCCTCCACAAGGAAGGTTGCCAGACAAAATACAAGATGCCCAGTTAATTTGCATTTCAGATAAACAATGAGTAATTCTGTGGTATAAGTCTGTCCCAAATACTGCATGGGATGTACTTATACTAACTCATCCCTTTGCAAATGAATGGGGTGTTCTGTATTTTTATTTGTTACATCTGGCAAACCTACCCGTAAGTCCCACTACTCATCTGTCAGCTCGTCGTACTGTGCGGGCGTGTGCACTGCTGTGAAGCTGGAGGCTCTGCCCTCAGTGTTTCAAATTCCAGCTAGGTCACCCACAGTAACAGGTTTCAGCAGTGCTTCCAGGCTAAGGCAGACTAGGAAGAAAGGCCTGGTGATCTACTTCTTTTATGGAGCCAATGAAAACCTATGGATCACAGCAGACTGTTGCCTCTCTTGCTTTGGACACGTCATCAGGATGGATCAATTGCTGGAGAAGGACACAATGTTTGGTGAAGTCAAGGACCAGAAAGATCGAGGGAGGCCCTCAGTGAGACAGGCTGGCACAACACCACAACGTTGGACTGCACCAAGCTGGCGACCGGGAGGATGACACGGGAGCAGGTAATGCTTCGTTCTGTTGTAAAGTCCCCAGGAGTGGAAGTCCACTGACTCTATGGCAGCGATCCATCTCTATAACCCCCAAGCCACTGCTGGTGACGCCAGCTGGGAGTTCCCATCCCTGCAGATAGCACAGAATGTCCTGGTCACTGTGGGGCCAGCGAGGCCCCCTTCCCTCAATACCCTGCAGTCTCCCTGCTTTCAGTCAAAAAGCCTGAAGCAGTTCCACCCCTGGGTGGGGGCTGGAGCCTTTGAGTCATCAGCTGGGCAGGAAGATACAGGAGAGTCTGAGGATAACCTAGAGGGGCAAGGACCACCTGCAAGGTGCCTGACTTCGAGGGCAGCAAAGTGTTTTCCGAGAAACACTCTCGCCCAACGGCATCTTCAGTCCTGAACTTCCCCTTCATAATAACACAGCCTTTGACAAGAACATCCATTTAGTCAGTAGTTAAATTATCTTTCTGATCTGACCATGCCCTATGCTACATTCTGAGGATCCAGTAGGTAAATGAAAGAGACACAGGTTCTACCCTCATGGAGGTAGACAGGACCCAGCACCAGGTAAGAAGCAACAGGTACACACCGCACACTGAGAAATGCCCAGGAGGGAGCAGTATGGTGACAGCTCGACAGGTGTGCACACTGGGCTCAGGAAGGCAGAGCGGCTTGGCCTAGACTACCAAGCTGGTGAGTGGCAGAGCTGGGCCTTCAGCCCCATCAGCCCATCCGTCCATCCGCCTGCCAGCCCCGGTCTGTACTCTGTATCTCGCTTCCCATTCTCCCTCTCTGGGGAAGCGTGTCCGACATGTGTTAGGAAATAGTACCTTTAATATCAAACTGTAGGGAAAGAGACAGAAAAAATCCTTCCTTTGTTGAGCTGCCTTGTGCTTTAGAAAGAGGAAAACACTTTTCACGTGTCCAAGAGCAATTTCCACAGAAGGTCCGATTTCCAACCCTGGGATCACGAGTGTTTGGGTGGCTACAGAGAGGCCCCGCCCCCCTGGCACCCAGTGGGCTCTGGCAGGGTGGGGCTGTCTGGCTTGAGGTGGGGCGCTTTCCTCTGAGGGTGAGGTCACCAGGATACTATGCTTGGCGTCCATGTAGTAACATGGAGTCCTGCCACCTCGTTCACTCAGAGGGGGAGTATGTCGGGTGCATGTACACGTGTGAGGCCCCAAGCCCTGCTCCCTAAGCCACCCTTACACACACAGGGCAGGAAGGTGGGGGCTGTGCCTCAGGTTTGGGTGGGTAGGATGACAGTGGGGGATGGAGACACCCAGGCTCCTCAGTCAGACGCCTGAACTGGATCCCAGAGGCCACTGGCTTACTGTAAGAGTTTGGACTCAGAGCCTCAGTTTCCCTTATTTAACAGGAGAGTAGTGATAGCACCCATACAGCTATTGCAAAGAGTAAATTAGAGACTCTGGAGACCATCTAGCACAAGGATGGTCATGGAAAGTACACAAATGTGCACCATATGACTGTGATGAAGACAAGACCCTTAACCACAAAGAGGTCAGAGTTGGTTTTTTTCATTCACTGATCCATTAACACTTTCAGCATCTACCATGTGCCTAACACTGAAACCCTTAGCAGTGGTCAGCAGAAGGCGTGGCACCATCAGAATGCCTTCTAAGAAGTTGGCCCAGTCAAGACACGGCCTGGCCTCTCCCCTGCTTTGCTTCCATGAGCCAGCCCATGGTCTTCTGGTTCCCTGCTTCCCCACCTGTGACCAGTCAGGAAGTGCCAACGAGCAGTGGTATGCTGGCAAACAGTCACAGCAGGCTCTCCAGGGAAAATAAAAGCCCTGATTTGGTTTAAGGTTTAAAGATTATCTTGTTGTTGTTGTTGTTGTTATGTGCCGTCGAGTCATCTTAGGGAAATAGTTTCAGATGGTTCATCCATCCTCAATGGCTCTAGAAAGTCTGGATTCCATGAGAATTTGAAATTCTGTTCTGCATTTTCCCCCACTCCTCAGAAGGAAGGTTGGGCAATCTACTTCCATAGTGATATCACCTTGGAAACCCAAAGAGGGGTCGCTATGAGTAGAAATCGACTCAACGGCAGTGAGTTTGGTTTGGTTTAATCATGATTCTATCCCCTAGAATAAAACCAAACCAAAACCAAACTCACTGCCATCAAGTCCATTCTGACTCATAGCAACCCACACTGGGTTTCCAAGGCTGTAATCTTAAAGGAAGTAGATCACCCCATCTTCCTTCCGCGGAGCAGCTGATGGATTTGAACCACTGATGTTCTGGTTAGGAGACAAACGCCCTATCCACTACACCACTAGATCTTCTTAAGTCTCCTTTAAATCAAACAACATTTTAGCTTAATTAAAAAAATATGTGTTGAGCATTTTTCTCTTTTAAGAACTATCTATATGTATGGGCAATCTACTTCCATAGTGATACTGCCTTGGAAACCCAAGGATGGGTCGCTATGAGTTGGGTCCGACTTGGCGTCACATAACAACACCATATTGGATCAAACTGACAATAGCAACTCAAAATATTAGAGAGGAAATGGAGCAGAGAGCTTATGTTAATGCAGGAGGAACAATTTGGAAAAGGAATGTGAGAATGGTTACACAACTTAAAGAATGTAATCGAAGTTGAGGGAGAAATTGTTAAATTGGTGTATGTCCTACTGTCTATCTTCTCAACAATAACAACAACAGCAACAAAGATTAAAATCCTGCTTCATAGTGCTTGCCAATTTCTGTGGTGTAAATGCTCTTGCTGTGCCCAATGTGACTTTCTCTTGAATTGAATATGAAGCTAGAGGGAATGAGAAGGTGTAAGAATGCTTAAGATCATTCCTGGATTTCACTGTCATACCCCAAACCTCGTCATCGCCAATAACTTACCACCCCCACATCACACATTCAGTCAACGAACATCTATCTCTTAAGCACCTATTATCCGTCTGCTTTCTTCTAGGTACTGGGATACAAAGACAAGGTCCTGGGGTGGGTAGACTGGTGGTAGGGGGGATGCTGAGAATTACCGTACAAGACGGTTGGTGGTGTTGTTGTTGTCATGTGCCGTCTAGTCGGACCCGACTCATAGCGACCACTCCTTGGGTTTCCGAGGCAGTATCACTACGGAAGTAGACTGCCCCATCTTCCTTCTGACATACAAGATGGTAACTCTCGGTAAATCTAGAAATGCACAGAGTGCTAAAGGGAACCATGAACCATCATTCAGTAAAGTGTAGTCTGACACACTTACTCCAGTCTGGGCCGATGGTAGCTGAGGAGTTTCAAACCAAGGTACCCCTTTCAGTTCCTCCCCAACAAATAAAAGAAAAAAGAAACAGCAGGAAAGCGCCAGGAACAAAGGGAAGGTAACAATACATCATTGTGGAAGCAGAACAGCAGACATTCTGGGAACCCTGCCACCAGTGAGGGAGAGGACAGACAGCCAGGGCTCTAGAGGCCACTGCGAGCACAGGTGTGGCCAAGACATAATGCTTCTACCCTCCCAGCCCCTCCCCAACCTCATCCTGGCTCCAGAAAACTTGTAGATGAAACGGAGATCGAGGCGCACCCAGACCCTAACCTACCTGCCTGTCATTTTCTTGTTTTGAATGTTTTGATTTAGAAAATCAAACCTGGGCTTCAAGTACATTCTGTGGACATTATTAAAATTGCTCTGCCTTTATTTATTCAGGTTTTTAACAATATCAAATAGCAGCCTTACAGTTACTCTGGAAAAAAACAAACCCACTGCCATTGATTCCATTCTGACTCACAGCAACACTTCAGGACAGAGTAGAACTGCCTTATAGGGTTTCCAAGGCTGTAAATCTTCATGGAAGCAGACTGCTTCATCTTTCTCCTGCAGAACAGTTGGTGGGTTCAAACAGCTGGCCTCTGGGTTAGCAGCCCAATGCTTTTGACCACTATGCCAGTTACCCTAGCATCCTGGACAATGAAAGGTTCAAAATTACACAAAGGTGAATGAATAAAACAGAAACCCCTCAACTGGATATTCTCACCTCTCAGGTAAGGAGAGGTTCGGGGCCCCTTTGTTGCTGTTATGAACCAATGAGGCAATTTTTAACTGACAATGACCCCATGTGACAGAGTAGCACTGCTCCACAGGGTTTTCTGGACTGTACTCTTTACAGAAGTAGATGGGAGCTGCTGGGTGGGTTCAAATGGACAACCTTCCAGTTTGCAGCCAACTGCTTAACCATTGCACCACCAGGACTCCTTTAGGACTCCCTTATGCAAAATGATAAACAAGCCAACTGTTCTGGTTCCCTAGTGCCACTCTGACAAGAATATACCACAAATGGGATGCTTGAACAAACAGGAGTTTATTCTCTTACAGTTCAGGAGACTAGAAGTCCAAGTTCCAAGTGCCAGGCTCTAGGGGCTAGGTGAAAGCTACTTAACCTTGAAGTCCAGCTCTGCCTCCTGCTCCCGGCCCACTGGAGCTAGAGGCTTTTCTTCACTCAGACGGCTGCTGGATGCTGAGACTAACAAGCCCAAGATTGACAAGTAAAAAGGCATAGTTCCCATGTTACCAAACAGCACGGCAGGCCATTAACTCAAGTCCATTGAAAGTCCCAAGGTCGGCAGAACATGGCAGACTGCTGAACAACAACATGGCTACATGCCATGTTCAAGTGTGCCATAAGTTAGAGACCATTCCCAAAGCTGCTACTTATATATGGGAAGCAGACCATATCCCTAAGGCAGCTACTCAGTTGCCTGTGGTAGATTCCCACCATGGAGTTGATTGCCAGTCTCATCGTGGGGAATAACTAACACTAGCTGCCCAGCCACTCAAGCAGGCCCAGCGAAGCTGACACACAAACTTAACCACCACACCAACCAACCAATCCATGGCCATTGAGTTGTTTCTGACTCATAACGACCCTATAGGGCAGAGTAGAACTGCCCCACAGGGTTTCCAAGGCTATAATCTTTATGGAAGCAGACTAACACATCTATCTCCCACAGAGCAGGTGGTGAGTTTGAAGCGATGACCTTTTGGTTAGCAGCCAAGGGTTTTAACCACTGCATCACCAGGGGTTCTTTATGCTCATTGAAATGATTCTAGTGGGACTGGGAGTAGGTAACAACACATGTTCACTGAACAGTTACTATGTGTTGGGCATCACGGCTTTGAAGGATAAGACCGTGACCACATTCCTGAGGGAGAGACAAGCATCTAGCAGACAATGGTTATACTGTGTGTCATGTTCCACAGTGGCACAATGAAATATGTTGTGAATGAAATACTACAAAGGAGGTAGCAATTATCCCTGCTGGCAAGGTGGGCTGTGTCAGGGAAGGCTTCAAAGAAAAGGCAAAAAGTAGGCCTTTAAAAATTAATAGAAATTGGCCAGGGCACCAACCTAGGGAAGGTGTTCCAGAAGCCAAGTAAGGTGTGTTTGAGGACTACAAGTTGTTAGCTATTCCTGCAGAATAAACAGCAAAGCAGGAAGTAGAGCTGTGGAGATAGAACAGAGGGAGGACAGACAGGCTTAAGACTATGAATTTCAATTTGAGGGCAGTGAAGCAACAGTAAAGGATTATAAAAAAGGGCTGGGGGTGGGGAGGGGGAGCAAACTGACGATATTTGTACTTTAGAGACCACACTCCTATGGTAACACGGAGAGTGACCAGGTGAGTTCTAGATTGGAGGCTAGAGACCAGTGAAGCTCCTTGAAAATTCTCACACAGGGATGAATGTTTCAACTAATGGAGAGGCAGCAGGGCTATTGTTAACTGAGCTTGAAATCTACTCTTGAATTTCTCCTTTCCCTTGTTCACAAGACTGACTGATCTCCCCAGACACCAGAGGACTGCATCAACTTCACTTTAGACCCACTATGTGGGGCTGGCTCTAAGCTATCCAAACACCCTTGCCCTAGCTAAGCACACCTCTAGAGGCAAAGCAAGGCCCCTACTCCAACAAGTGGTGGTATCCTGAAATGCCTGACCATGAGTCCTTCTCCACAGCAAAGGTTGCTTTGGGAACTGGGTGGTGCAAAGTTTAACACACTTGGCTGCTAACTCAAAGGTCGGAGGGGTTCGAGTCCACCCAGAGGGGCCTCGGAAGGAAGGGCTGGTGCTCCAGTTCCAGGAACTCAGCCACTGACTATGCTGGGCAGCACAGTCCCACTCTGACACGGATGAGGTCACCATGAGTTGGGATCGACTCCAGGGTAACTAGTTTTTACTTCTCCCCAGAAGATGAAGCGACTCTCCCCCAGGTATCAGACTGCCCTCTGAGGGCCAGGTTGGTTCAGAGTCTGGAAGTTGGCCTCTGCCAGGAGGGAACTGTGGGAGCTTCCTGAAAATCCCTCCCTGACAAGGAAACCTGATTCTGCAGGAAGATCCTGGACCAGGGATGGGAAGATGGAGCAGTTTGGGGCTGAGGAGGGGAGAGAAGTGAACAGCATTGTCCAGGGTGGGTTCATTCTAAGTCCAGACAGTGGATCATCTCCATTCTCATTATCATCTCAAAGGGGGAAGAATGGGACTGTGTGAGCTGGCTTCTCCCCTTTAATGACTTCTTCCTCTCCAGAGACAGTTGCACAATGGAAGAGGGGCTGGGGAAGGAGACGACCTGGAGGCAGCCCCAGGCTCTGCCAAAGCCGCCTAAAGACTATGGGGCTAGAGCGCCACCTGCTGGCTCTTCCGGGTAGCAGGGGATAGGCACCCTTCAAGAACTCTGCAGGAAGTACTGGGAGTCCCTGTCTGCTGTTGTGGTGGCTAAGGCATTTGGCTGCTAACCAAAATGTCTGTATTTAAACTCACCAGCCGCTCCATGGAAGAAAATAAGGCAGCCTGCTTTTTCAAAGATTTACAGCCTTGGAAACCCAATGGGGGTCGCTATGAGTTGGAATTGACTCAATGGCAGTGAGCTTGAGCTTGAGTGATACAAAAAAAGCCTTGATGGCGCAGTGGTTGAGAGCTAGGCTGCTAACCAAAAAGTCAGTGGTTTCAACCCACCTGCTGCTCTGTGGCAAAAAGACTTAGCAGTCTGCTTCTGTAAGATTACAGCTTTGAATGAACTAATGTTGTTGTTGTTGTTGTTGTTTGTTGTTATGTGCCGTCGAGTCGGCCCCGACTCATATGTTGTTGTTAAGTCCCATCAAGTCGGACCTGACTCATAGAAACCCCTTCTTGGGTTTCCAAGGTGGTATCACTACAGAAGTGGATTACCCAACCTTCCTTCTGAGGAGTGGCTATTAGGTTTGAACCACCAGCCCTCTGGTTAGCCGTCAAATGCCTTAGGCACTACTCTACCAGAGCTCCTTGAATGAACTGTTAGGTATGTCTGTGCAGGGGGGAGTGTGCCCAACACCATGTATAGGGTTGGCAGATAATGTTTCTACAAGTGTATTGCTATGTTCTGTAAGAATTCCCAGGTATATAGTAGAGCTGACAAAGGACAAGGTTGTAGTCACTTCCTGGCCACAGCCAGCTACCCAGAGGGAGTGAGAAGTTGGACCTGTGGGCTCGGGACATGAAGCTCAATTGGCGTAACATACTACACAAAACATTGTTCCACATCCTACTTCGGCAAGTAGCAATGGGAATCTTAAAAGCTTGCAAGCGGCCATCTAAATGTAGCAATGGGTCACTCCTCATCCAAAGCAAAGAAGAATGAAGAAAACCAAAGATTCATGAAAACAATTAGCCCAAGTAACTGGTACTCCATGCAATCTGCAGCCTATACAACTGTGGGACCAGAACTAGATGGTGCCCGGCTACCACTGTCAACTACTCAGAGGAGGATCTATGTAGGAGATCCTGGATAGAGTGGGAGAACAATGTGGAACAAAACTCAAAATCACTTGAAAAAAAAGGACCAGGCCTGCTGGTCTGATAGAGCCTGATGGAACCACTGAGACTATGGCCCCTAGCTGCCCTTCGGGTCTGGAATTGATCCCACACCTGTGGCTTCTAGCCAAACAAAAAACAGGCATATGAGTTGAACATTTAGATTAGGTAGATACACTCCTTGGAGAGAACAATCATGGGAAAATAGAAGGGCTGTGTATGCATAGGAAGACAGCTCAGGGGGCAGGCAGGAGTGCATGGAGGGAAGGACACAGTTGAGAGGTAATAACTATGGGGAAGAAGTGTGAGGGGAGCTGTTGCATTGCAGGAAATTGTAGTCAATGTCATGAGACAAAGTGTATGTGAGCTGCTGTATGGAAAGTGAATTTGCTCTGTAAACTCTCACCCAAATCACAATAAAAAAATAAATAAAAAGATTACAGCTTTATAAACCTACTTTGTCCTTGGGTGACTATGAGTTGGATTTGACTCAGTGGCAGTAAGTTTTTGTTTTTACTTTTTTGAGCAGTGCAAATGGTTAATGTGCTCAGCTGATAAGCAAAAGGTTGGAGGTTTGAGTCCACTCAGAGACCTTGGAAGAAAGGCCTGGAGAACTTTTTTCCAAAATATCCAAAAACCAAACCAAACTTACTGCCATCAAGTTGGTTCTGACTCATGGGGACCCCTCCTTGGGTTTCCGAGGCAGTATCACTACACAAGTAGATTGCCCAATCTTCCCTCCGAGGAGTGGCAGGAGGGTTTGAACCTCCAGCCTTCTGGTTAGCAATCAAATGCCTTACGTACTATGCCACCAGAGCTCAGCTCTACTGTGACACACATGAGGTCACCATGAGTCAGAATTGACTTGATGGAAGCTGATTTGTTTTAAAAGCAGCCAACTTCAGTCTGGAGAAAGTTAGAAAGTTACTGAGATTCAGAGAAGTCAGGGAATTTGTGAAGTATCTAGGATGGAGGTCTGTATGAAAAGCCACATGTCTGTAAGTAGGAAGTCTCTGTCACAAACACTTAATGAATGCAGAGCCAACTTCCAAGTGAGTCCATGAGTCTCTTTCTCACTTCTACCCCATTTTACTGCCCAAGGGATAAAGAGAACTCCATAAACCAAAAATCGGTGGTCTCAAGACCTCATTTTCATGGCTGCAAAATACTGGGAGAAACTCCTCTGGCCCACTGTGTCCCCCCAATGGTGTATACAGCCTAAAACTCCCACATAGGTCATTCTTTTGATTAGAGACACTGAAGACCAAGGTCAAAACTCAAAGGATACTCAGCCAAGGCCATTCAATGCATTTCACCATCAGTGACCAGTAGAAAACCCTAGCACAATGGGGTAAATCCTATTCCAGTGTGCCCAATACTAAACATGAGGAGATTAAAGACACATGCCTATGAGAGGCTGCTCATAATTATCAAGAAGATAATTAACATTGCACAGGAAGGATCACAATTGTCTGCAATAATAATACACACTTAAATAGCCACTTACTATCTACTGGACACTTTCTAAGTACTTTACATATATTAACTTAGAGGTTAACCTGATTTGCATATATTAACTCTTTGAGGTAGGTACTAATGTTATTCCCACATAACTGCAGTAACTTGCCAAAGGTCATATAGTGACTATGAGGTTGACATGGGATTTGATCCTAAACAGCTAGTCCCACAGTCTATAGCATTAATGACTGCACCACACTGCCATTTGTTTCTTGCTCATCCAGTAACTTTCCTAGCAAATAGGTTTTTAAATGTTCCTCCCAAGACCACAGCACAGCAAACACTGATTGAGCCAGGGATAACAGTCAGCAGAGAACATTCAAAGTCAAGGTTGACATGAGACCAGAACTAGATGGTGCCTGCTACCACTATCAACCACTCAGAAAGAAATCAGTGCAGGTGATCCTGGATAGAGTGGGAGAACACTGTGAAACAAAACTCAAAACCATGAAAAAGACAGGTTTACTGGTCCGATAGAGCCTGGTAAAACCTCCAAGACAATGGCTCCTAGTCACCCTTCAGGTCTGGAATTGATCTCACTCCTGTGGCTTACAGCCAAACAACAGATAGGCATATAGGATAAATATTTACATCAGGTAGATACACTCCTTAGAGAGATCAGTTGCAGGAGAACGGAAGGGCAGTATTTGCACAGAGTGATTGCTGAGGGGGGGGGGAGCAGGAATGCACAGGGAAAAGGTAACTACAGGGAGGAAGTGGGAAGAGAGCTGTTATACTGTGGGGAATTGTAGTCAATGTCATGAGACAAAATGTGTTTGAACTGCTATATGGAAAATGAATTTGCTCGGTGAACTTTCACCCAAATCACAATGAAAATAAAAATAAATATTTTACACACACACACACACAAAAGTCAAGGTTGAGGATTGGGTTAAAGAGAGACAGAATACTGCAAGGGCCGCACAGTCAGGTGGAACAGAAAACAGCAATGTACAGAGAAGCATGTCTGTAAGCAATTTCTCTGCAAAAATCAAGCCCTCAGCCCAGAAGCCAAAGACCACGCTTTACTTAAATGCATGAGCAGAGAGAAACGAGGCTTTATAACAAAGACCTTGAAGCAGAAGTTGACATCCCAACACCAAAGATGATTCAGACGGATCAGAACAGGGGCCATTCGCCTGAGCACCCTGGGTAAGATGAAGTGAGTTCTTAGTAGGAAAGAGAAGAATGATGGTTCAACCTGCTATGTATGTTTGAATGTTGACTCTATATTGCATATGTATTACAAGTTGTAAATAGACCCCACTGCATTGCATAAGCTTAATCATTTCCAACTCGTTATTTATTTATTGTCTTTTTGTAGCCCCAAGTTAACCTGTAAAAGAAAGAATTTGAGTACAGGTGTATGTTCGAATAACAGAGGGTAAGCTGGCACACTTAGTGAATTAGATGCATTCATTTACCCACTGAACAAAGTTTACTGCCTATTATATGCAGTCTTTGGAGACACATGCCAATGGCTGTCCTGTCAGGACCACTCTGGCTCCCGCCCATGCCCTCACCTGTTCCTGATGGGGCTTTCCTGTCTCCAGACGTGGGCTTCCTCCCTGGGCTGCAGATTCTATGTCTTCAGCTAGAGTGGCGATATCTATCATGTCTGTCTGCCAAAAATTTAGGACCGAGACTGTCTTAATTTCCTAGTGCTGCAGTAACAGAAATACCACAAACGGATGGCTTTTAAAGAACAGAAATTTATCTTCTCCATGTTCTGGAGGCTGAAAGTCCGTATCAGGGTCGCAGCCTTGTTGACTCCTTCCTGGCTGGCAGCCCTGGGCCTTCCTTGGTTCTTGACGATCCTCACATGGCACTTGTCTTCCCCAGTGTGCATATGTCTGTGTGTCTAGTCTGCTCTTTTTATAACTCACAAGTGATGAGGTTTAGGACCCACCCTACACTTATCTAGCCTCATTCTCATAACAAAGGGAACCCTATTCCCAAATGGGATCACATTCACTGGCATAGGGATTAGGATTCCAACACATTATTTAACCAAAGCCAAACCAAACTCACTGCCCTCAAGTCAGTTCCAACTCATAGAGACCCCTCCTTGGGTTTCCGAGGCTGTATCTCTACAGAAGTAGA
Source organism: Orycteropus afer afer (assembly GCF_000298275.1). Classification (NCBI taxonomy): domain Eukaryota; kingdom Metazoa; phylum Chordata; class Mammalia; order Tubulidentata; family Orycteropodidae; genus Orycteropus; species Orycteropus afer. The sequence goes on along the minus strand of NW_006922033.1, from coordinate 2,367,627 downwards.
TTGCATGGTTTTCCTCCCAAGGAATAGTTAGTGGGTTTGAACTGCCAGCCTTCTGGTTAGCAGTCAAATGCCTTAGGCACTATGCCACCAGAGCACTAGACCACATAGTTTGGGATGGACACAATTCAATCCATGGGCGAGACCTCTTCTCCAACTACAGCTCCATGTGAGCAGAGACCTGTTGCACTGTACCCCTGTGCATCCAGGGCTGCACCTGGCATTGAACAGGCGCTCAGTAACTATCTACTCCACACCTGCCATGACGACCTTGACACACATCAGGTCCCTGTCCCTGGGGAACTTACCATCTAACTTTGCCTGAGTACAGGAAGCCAAGTCCTTTCTGCCTACCTCTGGGGATAGAGGCACTCACTGCCTCCAGAGCCAGACTCAGTACATGAAAGTGCTGAGATGCAGACTTGTGCACTCTGTCCCCAGGGGGATGGGTAAGGACCATGGACCTCTAGTGGTTTGTTTTATCCTCCTAGCACCTCCTTTTTATGGAGGGGGTGGGGCTGAGGCTGAGGCTGAAAAGGTTAAGCAACTTGTCAGACATTATTTCAGATTTAAGAATTTTTCCATTTTTAGGAAGGTGATAAAGTACACATGCCATCAATTACATTCTACCTCCAATGGGATCTGGGCAACACCTCCCAGCAAACACCTTAAGATGTTTGCAGCAAATTAGTGAACAAACGTCCTGAGAAGTTTCATGATGGCGATCGCAGCCCCACTTACATTCAGATCAGGCTTTGCCACCAAATGGGTTATAAAACATTTCTGGTTTTCAGAGCTTTGTGGACTTTTGAGCTGCAGGTGGAAGACTGCACACCTATAAACATAAAGCTCTTAGAAGAGTCTATTCACTATATCCAAAAGGTGGGACCAACCCAAATGCCCATCAACAAATGGGTAAATGAAACACAGTACATCCCTACAGTGGAATATGACTCAGCCCTAAAGAGAAGTGAAGTCCTGACACACGTCACAACATGGGTAAACCCTGAAAGCATTATGCTGAGTGAAACCAGTCAATCACAAAAGGACAAATATTGTGTGAAATACCTAGAACAAGGCAAGGCTTAGAGACTGGAGTGTAATCTTGGCACCAGGGGCAGGAGGAAGGACAGGGAAAGGGAGGAACCATTGCTTGGGGAGCATTGAGTTTTTCTTCATGAGGTTGGAAAATCTGGCAATGGATTTTGGCAAGGGTCACCCAACATGACTGATATGATTAGTTTTATTAAATTATACATGGGAAAAATGTCAAGTTGGCAAATGTTGTGTTCCTTATATTTTAACAACAATAAAAAGTATTAAAAAGAAGAGAGTGTTAACACAAGAGTAGGTGCTATGAGGCTGGCCACACAGAAGCCACTTAGTAGACATTGGTTACCTTGGTTCCAGTCAGGATCTGACACCCCCTGAGCCTTGCATGGCTCTTCCCATCTAGTCGTCCCAAGAGGTGAGCTCACCCCCACCTCATCTCTCATCCCACGAGGTGGCCAAGCCCCTGCAGACTTGTGCTTACCAGTCTGTGTGGGCATCGTCGATCACCAGTAGGACCCTGGGCCTTTGAATAACAGGTGTGGAGGGAGCTGGAGGCTCCATCAGCCCCGAGGGAGCCTGTGAGGTGGGCTTCATGGCACTGGAGAAGGAGCTAAAAAGGCTGGATCCTGGGGAGGAGAAGGAGGCAGCCAGGGGCTGGGCTCTCCTCTCCATGGCTGGGGAGGCAGGGGAGCTGGTGGAGCTATCTGGGCGCTGCAGGTCTGTCATGTAGCCATTAGGCAGGTTGGCCACGAAGCTGCTGTCAGACAGGCGCCTCCGGAGGAAATTCATGGCGCTGGTGAAGATGGCTTGTTCCTACTCGGACTGTGTAGTGAGGCTCTGAATACAGGCTGCCAGGCAGAGGGGCTGTTACAACTTGGGGCCCAAAGAGACAGGGGAACCTTGCACCACCAGAAGTCCACTTCAGCTGCCTTCTTGTACCTGTGGGAAACAAGCCAAGGAACCCATTAGAGGAAATGACCTCCCCCCTTCAAGGGCAAACAGATCTGGCACTTTCCTGCCCTGTTGCTGGTGGCAAGCTAAATTGGAACACCCTTTTGGAAAGCAATTTGGCTTAAAATACACATACCCTTTTAATCTAAAATTTTGATTTCCAGGAATCCTATCCCAAGGAAATCATCTGAGTTACAGAAAAAGCCTCAGGAGCAAATATGTTTATCACAGCATTAATTACACTAGCAAAATACGGGAAAATATGTCAAAAATCAACCACAGGGCAACGACTAAATCAACTAGAGCACAGTCACTGAAGGAAACCATTTGTGGCTATTAAAAAACGTACTGAAAAAAGTCTTTTTTAAAGTAACAGTAATGTTAAATTTAAGAAAACCCAGGATACAAAATTATATGTACAGAATGACTACAATCACAGAAAACTGAAATAACTTTGGAAAAAAGACATCAAAATGTTAACAGTGATTATATTTGGGCAACATGATTGCATTCCTTGTTTTTTCTTCTACTTTCTGCTTATCTGTACTTTCCAGATTTTCTAGAACACATATTTATTACTTATCTGTACAGAATAAAATAGGTTTCTTTTTAAAAAAAGAAAATTGTTCATTTGAAATCAAAATATCCCACTGAGAACAATGATTATGAAACCACAGATTTAAATCTCTCTTCTATTTTTGGTACGACTTTTATATTTTTATTGCAGTAAAATGTACTAAGAGTGGAATGACTAGATCTTAAATGTACAATTCTCTAACTTCTGATAAATGCATATGTGGTATCGTTGTTGCTGTTGTTAGGTACCCCTGACTTAGCTCTGACTCATGGTGACCCTGTTGTACAAGAAATGAAGCATTGCCCAGTCTGGTCCCGGCCTCACAACCCTTGCTATGCTTGAGCCCGTCGTTGCAGCCATGGTGTCAATCCGTCTGGTTGAGGGTCTTCCCCTTTTCCTCTGACCTTCTACTTTAACCGAACCAAACTCGCTGCCATTGAGTCGATTCAGACTCATAGTGACCCCCTTTGGGTTTCTGAAGCAGTAAATCTTTACAGAAGTAGATTGCCCAGTCTTCCTTTCACAGAGTGGCTGATGGGTTTTAAACTGCCAACCTCCCGATTAGCAGTCAAAGGCCTTAGGCACCACACCACCAGAGCTCCACCCTCTACTTTACCAAGCCTGATATCCTTCTCCAGGGAACAGTCCCTTCTCACATGACTGAAGTAGGTAAGACAAAATCTGGCCATTCTCGCTTCAAAGGAGCATGCCTGCTGTGCTTCTTCCAAGACAGATTTGTTTGTTCTTCTGGCAGTCCATGGTACTTTAAGTACACACACTTCACCAACACCACAACCCAAAGGCATCAGATGGAAGAAAAGTTGATATGCTGGTATAAGATCTATTATATTTCCCTCACCCCAGAACATGGTTTTGTGCCCTGTTCTGTTCAAATGCCTTGTCCTCTCACAGGCAAAAACTCTTCTGTTTGTCACCACGTTTATTTTACCTATTCTTGAAGTTCATATATATGTAATTACACAGGATATACTCTTGTGAAAGGCTTCATTCCCTCAATATAATGGTCTTGAAGCTCACCTATGTTGTATGTAAGGAGCTCTGGTGGCGTAGTGCCTTAGGCATTTGACTGCTAACCAGAAGGTTGGTGGTTCAAACCCATCAGCCACTCCGTGGAAGGAAGACTGGGCAATCTATTTCCATAAAGATTTACTGCCTCAGAAACCCAAAAGGGGTCACTGTGAGTCCGAATTGACTTGGTGGCAGTGAATTTGTTTTTTTTAGTTCATGTTGTATGTAGCAATAATTATTCTGATTTTCATTGCTGAGGAGTTTTCCACTAGATGAAGGCATCACAATTTTTTTTTTTCCATTTTCCTGTTGATGGACATTTGGGATGATTCTACTTGGAGTGGGGGTCTTAGGAATGGAACTTCTATACAAATTTTTAAGTATTTTTGTGGAGTAAGAGAGAGAGAATTGACCAATTGATCTGTCCCTTGGGAAAACACTTGGGAGTTAATCTGTTGGATCAGAAGATAGGTATATGCCAAAAACTTTCCCAAGGTGGTTGTGTGTCGTCAGTCTTTTTAATCTTAGCCATTCTAAACTAAAAAGAAAAAAAAAATCAAACCCATTGCCATTAAGTCAATCTGACTCACAGCGACCCTACAGGACACAGTAGAACTGTCCTATACTTTCAAGGCTGTAACATTCATGGAAGCATTTTGTCTCATCTTTCTCCCACAGAGCAGCAGGGGGTTCAAACCACCAATCTTTTGGTTAGCAGCTGAGCACTTAACCATGTGCTACCAGGGCTCCTTTTCATCATTCTAGCAGGAATAAACTAGTACTCATTGTGGTTTTACTTTACTTTTCTCTGATAACTAATGATTTTGAGCAACTTCATGGATTTACGCTTATTAATAGATCTTCTTTTGTAAAGTATCTTTTCAAGTTCTTTGACTATTTTTAAAAGGTAGGTTGTTTATATTTTTATCATTGATTTGTCGGAGTTCTTTGCACATTCTGGATACAAGTCCTTTGTCAGATACATGAATTAAGACCATCTTCTCCCAGTCTGTGGCAAGCTTTCTCATTTCCTTCATGAGCAGACATTTTGCAGATTAAGGTAACTCTTACAGAAAGTGAATTGATTACTTGAGATCCAAATATTCCAATGAAAAAACATGGACTATAATTCCACATTTTGGCTATTAGGATTATATATTTTATGCAGTCATACTTACATGTATATATACACATATACACGTATATATATACATAACCAAAACCCACTGCCATCTAGTCAATTCCAACTCATAGAGACCCGATAGGACCAAGTAGAACTGCCCCACAGGATTTCTAAGGCCGTAATCTTTATAGAAGCAGACTACCACATTTTTCTCCTGCAAAGCAGCTGGTCAGTTCAAACCACCAACCTTTCAGTTAGCAGCTGAGCACCTAACCAATAGGCCACCAGGGTTTCTTATACATACGTATACACATTTAGGAGCTCTGGTAGCATAGTGCCTAAGGCTCTTGAGATTGCTAACCAGAAGGCTGGTGGTTCAAACCCACCATCCACTCCTGAGAAGGAAAGTTAGGCAATCTACTTCCATAGTGATACCATGTTGGAAACCCAAGGAAGGGTCGCTATGAGTCAGGTCTGACTCAATGGCACATAACAACATACATATTTACAAATATATATATATATATAGATAGATAGATAGATAGATATCTATATAGATATAAAATCTTATTTATATAATCAAATATATATCTGCAGATGCTTTGATAAATGTTTTTAATTTTGATGAAGTCTATTTTGTTGAATTTTTCTTTTATATTCAGTGCTTTCTGGGTCTGTCACTAAAAACATCTTGTGCCAAGAGCACAAGGACACTGTCTTTTATTTTCTAATGTTATTGCTGTTGTTGTTACATGCCTTTGAGTCATTATAATGACCTCTGTACAAGAGAACTGAGCAATGCCTGGTCCAGCACCTCCTCATAATCATTCCTGTTTAAGCCTATTGTTGCAGCCACTGTGTCAATCCATTTAATTGGGGTCTTCCTCTTTTTTTTTT
>NW_006922033.1:2356424-2357885 GCF_000298275.1 Orycteropus afer afer | reverse complement strand
CAACCCTGATGTATAACTTCCCTGATTTTAAACCATGCAGTGTCCCCTTGTTCTGTTTGAATGACTGTACAGGTCCTGCTTGAGCACAATTAAGTATTACAGAATTCTCCTTTTTTGGAATGTTAACCATAATTTGTCATCATCCACACAGTGAAATACCTTTGCATAGGCAATAAAACACAAGTAAATATCTTTCTGGTATTCTTTGCTTTCAGCCAAGATCTGTCTGACATTAGCAATGATGTCCCTCATTCCATGTTCTCTTCTGAATCTGGCTTAAATTTCTGGCAGTTCCCTGTCAATGTACTGCTGCAACCATTTTTGAATTATCTTCAGCAAAATTTTATTTGTGTGTGATATTAGTGATATCATTCAATAATTTCTGCATTCTGTTGGATCACCTTTCTTTGGAATAGGCACAAACATGAATCTCTTCCAGTCAGTTTGCCAGGTCTTCCAAATTTCTTGGCATAGATGAGCAGACACTTGCAGCATTGCATCCACTGGTATTCTGTCAATTCCAAGAGCCTTGTTTTTCACCAATGCCTTCAGTGAAGCTTGGATTTTTAATACCATTGGTTCTTGGTCACATGCTATTGCCTGAAACAGGCATAGCTTTCTTATAGAAGATTTATAGTTTTAGCTTTTCTGTTGAGGTATATCCATCTACAACTGGTTTTCAAGTGAAGTGCAAGGGAGGGTATAAAGTCCATTCCCCCCGCCCATTCATTTATCCAGTTTTCCCGCAGCATGCATGAGGATATTTTTTTTTTTCCTTATTGAATTGCTTTGGGGCCTTTGTTGGCAAGAGGGAACGATATGTGTGTGGGTCTATTCTGGACTCTATTATGCCTCATTGATCTGTTTGTCTAGCCCTACACTGTCTTGATTACTGGAGCTTTATAAAAAGTTTTCAAATCAGGCAGAAACAGTATTCCAATTTAGATTTTCTTTATCCAGATTGCCTTGGCTTAGTGTAGGTTCTTATTTTCATCTGCATTTTAGAATCAATTTGTATTATAAAGTCTGTTGGGATACTGTTTTGGGATTACACAGAATCTACAGCTCAATTTGGGTAAAACTGACACCTTAATACTACTGAGTTTTCCACTTCACGAACATGGCAGAGATTTTCATTTATTAAATCTTCTTTAGTTTCTCTCATTTTCAGTATAGAGATCTCACATATAATTTCTTAAATTTATTTCTAACAATTTCTTTTGGACTTTTTTAATATTTTTTCAAATGATACTTTTTTTTATTATTTTTATTATTATTATCGTGATTTGGGTGAAGATTTACAGAGCAAATTCACTTTCCATACAACAGTTCACATATACTTTGTTGCATGTAATTGACCACAGTTTACCACAATGCAACAGCTCCCCTCCCACTTCCTCCCCATAGCTACCTCTTCCCAGTGTCCATCCCTCCATACTCTCCTGCCCCCTGAGCTGTCTC
>NW_006922033.1:2353536-2354785 GCF_000298275.1 Orycteropus afer afer | reverse complement strand
TTCTATAAATTCTAGAGATAAGTCCCTTGTCAGATATATTATTACCAAATATTTTTTCCCAATCTGTAGGTTCTCTTTTGACTCTTTTGGAGAAGTCTTTGGAAGCAATGATACTGTTATCTAAATTTCATTTTCCAGTTACTTACAGCTAGTATTGCCCAATTATCCTATAATCATGCCAAGTTTAATTATTCTTTGTGGTATCTTTTTTATGGATTCCTTAGAATTTTCTATTTAAACAATCGTGTCATCTACAGATGGATTTACTACAGATAGATAGAAACAGATTTACATCTTCCTTTACAATATTAATGCCTTTTGTTTGTTTTACTGCTCCTATTATAAAAGCCTAGCAGCTCCAGTGGCTTAGTGGTTAAGTTACTTGATTGCTAACAGTGGTTTGAACCCACTAGCCCCTCCATGGAAGAAAGATAAAAGTAATCTGCTTCCATAAATATTTACAGCCTTAGAAACCCAATAGGGGTCACTATGAGTTAGAATCAAGTCAATAGCAGTGCTTTTGGTTTTTTGGAGTTTTTATTATAAAAGATAGGCCCTCCAATACTGAATAGAAATGATGAAAGCTGATACGTTACCTTGTTCCCAATCTTACATACAGGATGTTCAATATTTCACCATTAATAAGATGTCAGATATTAGTTGTAGATTTTTAGGAAATGTACTTTATCAGTCTGACATCATTCTCATATTCTTAGTTGGCTGATAATTTGTATTACGAATGGGTGTTCAGTTTCCCAAGTGATTTTCTGATTCTACTGAGGAGTGTGGACAGTGAGACTTTGTCTCACTTACTCTGAACATGTGATCAGGAAGGACCAATCCCTGGAGAAGAACATCACGCTTGGTAAAGTAGAGGGTCAGTGAAAAACAGGAAGACCCTCAGCAAGACAGATTGACACAGTGGCTTCAACAATAGACTGAAACATAGCAATGACCAAGAGGATGGTGCGGGACTGGGCAATGTTGTGTTCTGTTGTGCATGGGTTGCTATGAGTAGGAACTGATTTGATGTCACCTAACAACATTGAGAAGATTATATATCTATATTTCTTTATTTATTCATTTAATGTGCTAAATTGCATTGATTGACTTTCTTTTTTTTGTTTTTAAATTTCATTTTGATTTGGGTGAAGATTTACAGAGTAAATTCACTTTTCATACAGCAGTTCACATAATATACTTTGTCTCATGTCATTGACCAAAATTTACAATGCAACAGCTCCCCTCC
>NW_006922033.1:2337793-2351016 GCF_000298275.1 Orycteropus afer afer | reverse complement strand
CATTCTCTTCCCCATTTAATGGATTTTGGGCCTTTGTCAAAGATCAGCTGACTATAGGTCGATGGATCTATATCTGGGTTCTCAATTCTGTTCCATTGGTCTATGTATCTGTCATTGAACCAATACCAGGCAGTTTTGACTACTGTGGCTGTATAGTAGGTTTTGAGCATTGATTGACTTTCAAATGTTAAACCAAATTGGCATTTCTGGGATAAACCCTGCTTGGTTATACTGAATTATCCTTTTACAAATATCGCAGGGCTGATAATATTTTGTTGAACATTTTTGTGTCCATGTACATGAGGAACACTGGCCTATAATTTTATAGTTTGGTAATATCTTTGTTGGAGCTCTAGTAGCATAGTGCCTAAAGGCATCTGACTGCTACCAGAAGGCTGGTGGTTCAAACCCACCAGCGACTCCACAGAAGCAAGGCTGGGCAATCTACTTCTATAAAGATATACCATCTCAGAAACCCAATGGAGGTTGCTATGAGTCAGAATCAACTCGCCAGTGGGTTTGGTTTGGGTTTGCCAGGTTTTGCTATTAGGGTAATGTTGACCTCACAAAATATGTTATAAACTGTTCCTTCGTCATCTATTTTCTGAAAGAGTTTGTGTAATATTGATATTATTTTTTCCTAAATTATTGGTAGACTTCCCCTGGAAACTATCTGGGGCTGATATTATTTTTGTGGTAATGTTTTTAATAATGAATTCACTTTCTTTTATGAATATATTTATATTTTCTGTTTCTTCTTTTTTTCAGGTTTGGTAATAATGTGATTTCAAGCAATTTATCCATTCCATGTAATTCATAAAATGTGTTGGCATATAATTAGTCATCCTATTTTGAAAATAACTGGTCAACATCAAACCATTTCTGGAGGTAGCATATGATTAAGAAACAATGGTATTGAAGGAGGAAGTCCAAGCTGCACTGAAGAAGCTGATGAAAAACAAGGCCCCATTAACTGACTACCCACTGGGATGTTTCAACAAAAAGATGCAATGCTGAAAGCACTCATTCCTTCTATGCAAAGAAATTTGGAAGATACCTACCTGGTAAATTACTTGGAAAAGATCCTTCCAGTCAGGAAGAGATGCCCCTTCCAAAGAAAGATGATCCAACAGCATGAGGAAATTATCAAATAATATCATTAATAGCACATGAAAGTAAAATTTTTGCTAAAAGTCATTCAAGAACAGTTGCAGGAGACAAAATACATAAAAGCATTGCTCCACAACCTACACTGGTGAGTAGTGACTGGGGTCTTAAAAGCTTTCTAAGATGCAGCTAATGGTCTCCTAGCATCAGAAGTGAAGAACGCAAAAATAAAAGGGCATTTAGAAGCATGCCCTAGGACACGATGGCCCTCGAGACCCGAAGAACTGGATGGTGCCCAGCTACCAATGCCAACCACTCAGGAAAGGATCAAACCTGGATATCCTGGATAGAGTGGGAGAGAAAACGTGGGACAAAATCCAAAAACTCAATAATGACCAGAATTATTGGTCAGATGAAATCTGGTGAGACTCTCAACACTATGGCCCTAAAATACATTCGGTGCCTGGAATAAAACTCACCCCCAGGGGCAGGCTCTTAGCCCAACAGTTAACAAGATGTACACGCAGACCACTCAACCCCGGATGCCGCAGCCACATACTCAATGGTAATACATCCCTTAGAGCAATAGACCACAGAGCACCAGAGGACCAACATTCAAAATGAAGAAATGCAGGACAAACAGGACTGCATAATTATGAGGGGCACAGGGGGAGGGTTACAGGGTAGGGAGGGGAGGAGACTAGGTTAGGGTTGGACATAGCGAATGGAGAATGAAAGTAAATGTACACGTGACGTTGAATGTAAAACAAGCTCTTAAAATAAAAATAATAATTACAAAAAAAAAAGAAGAAGAAGAACAGTTGCAGGAGTACATCAACAGGGAAATACCAGAAATTCAAGTCAGAGTTACAGCACCATGTGGAATCAGGCTGCTGATGTCAGATGGATCTTGGTTGAAAGCAGAGAATACCAGAAAGATGTTTACTTGTGTTTTATTGACTATGCAAAGGCATTCAACTGCATGGATCATAACAAATTATGGATAACATTGAAAGAAATGGGAACTCCAGAACACATAATTGTGCTCATAACTAACCTTCACATAGACCAAAAGGCTATCATTCAAACAGAATAAAGGGATACCGCATAGCTTAAAATCAGGAAAGGTGTGCATTAAGGTTCTATCCTTTCACCACACTTACTCAGTCTATATGCTGAGCAAATAATCTGAGAAGGTGGACTATAAGAAGAAGAACATGGCATCAGAATTGGAGGAAGACTCATTAACAACCTGTGCATATGCAGATGACACAACCTTGCTTGCTGACAGTGAAGATTACTTGAAACACTTACTGACGAAGATCAAAGCCTACAGTCTGCAGTATGGATTACACCTCAATATATAGAAAACCAAAATCCTCACAACTGGACTAATAAGCAACATCATAATAAACAGAGAAAAGATTGAAGTCCTAAAAGATTTCATTTTACTTGGCTCTGCAATCAACACCCACGGAAGTAGCAGTCAAAATATCAGAAGACATATCGCACTGGGCAAATCTATAGCAAACGACCTGTTTAAAGTATTTAAGAGCAAAGATGTCACTGTGAAGACTAAGACCAACCCATGGCATTTTGGATAGCCTCATATGCACGTGAGAGTTGTACAATGAATAAAGAAGACCACAGAAGACCTCATGCGTTTGAATTGTGGTGCTGGTGAAGAATATTGAAAATACCATAGACTGCTAGAAGAATAAACAAATGGCTTGGAGGAAACACAGCTGGAATGCTTCTCAGAAGCGAGAATGGCCAGACTTCATCTCCCATATTTTGGTCATGTTGTCAGAAGAGACCAGTCTCTAGACAAGGATAACATGCTGGGTAAAGTAAAGGGTCAGTGAAAAAGAAGAAAATGGATTGACACAGTGGCTACAATGATGGGCTCAAGCATGGCAAGGATTGTGAAGATGGTAAAGGATGGGCAGAGTTCTGCTCTGTTGCACAGTCACTATGAGTTGAAATAAACTCGATGGTACCTAACAGCAACAAGACGGAAACATAAATCAGTTGTCTAAACCTTTGTCTTTTCTAACATAAACTCTTAAAGCTATATTCTTTCCTCTAAGTACTGCTTTAGGTGCATCCCAGAAGTTTTGACACATTGAATTCTCATTATCATTCAATTCAAAGTATTTTTCATTTCCTTTGTGATTTCTTTTTTGACCCTCATGTTTTTTTCTAAATGTGTTTAAGTTCCAAATTTAGTGCACTTTTAGACATTTTATTATGATTGCTCTTAATGTAATTCCTTGTGATTAGAGAATATAGTCCATGAATTTTAATTCATTGAGACTAATTGTATGGCTCATCGTACGGTCTATGTTCAAAGTTCCATGTGTACCTGAAACCAATGTGTCATATGAAGTTATTGGGTATAATGTTCTACAATTATCAATTAGATTGTTGTAAATCAATTGCCCAGGAAGCAGAGTCTGCCATGGTGATTTGTATGCAAGAAGTGTACTGGAGAATACTCCCAATGATTAACAATTGTGGGCAAGAATGAACAGAAGAGTCCCAGGTGGCACAAATGGTTAATATGCTCGGCCATTAGCCAAAAGTTTTGAGGTTCAAGCCACCCAGAATCACCTTGAAAGAAAGGCTGGAGATGTACTTCTGAGAAACCACCCATTAGTAAACCTACGGAGCACAATTCTACTCTGACACACATGGGGTTGCTGAGTCAGAACCAACTCAGCAACTGGTAGGAAAAGCAGAACTGGACTGAGAGAGGAGCTAAACTGCACTAAAATTTCAACAGAGGCTTCTCAAGAGTTAATGTTATTGGAAGCATGGAACTTAAGCATCTCATTGGAGTTGTACCAAAGCATGATGAGGAAGGTGGGTCTTTATTCTCTCATATTAACCAGTCACTGGACAACTCCTTACCATCAAGAAATGGATTGGCCTTAGGAAAAGAGATTTCTTTGGCTAAGGATAAACCTCACAAAGAGACTTGGCTGAGAAATGCTAGTCTCTAACAATCCGGGAAGCTAGAAAAATGCATGCTTAAGTCCTAGAGGGGGAGATTGGACCGCACAGCATGGCATCTACTATAATGCACTCCATGTGCCACTAGGTTCCACTGATTTCACATAAAAGGTTCTGGGAGCAGCTTCTCCAGGACTCTCTGGGGACCATTCCCCTGGAATGGGAAAAGGAATAGCAGGAGGATGAACTCCAGCATCCACTCCCGTAGATGTTTTTACCATCATCATCACCATCCCTCTCGATCTCCACCCATTCTATTTCCCTCACCTTTAGCTAACACCTCTTCTAGTCCACATGACTTACCTAATGAGGTGACTCAGACCTTCATTCCTAAAGAGTCTAAGCCTCTGGTCACTATGCATAATCAGGCATGGCTTCTGCACTTGCCCACTTACCATCAAACTTAGGAAAGGAAATACCAAGATATTCACCTGCATCAGCTGGGTGCAAATATATTCTGTGACACCCCCTCCCCTCCCTTGTATAAAACAGCATCCCTATCTCTTCCTGATGACTAGGGTCAAAAACCACTGCCAAAATGGTGACTCCTATCCTGGCCTGAGAGAATAATCTGAGAAGCTGGACTCTATGAAGAAAAACGTGGATCAGGATTGGAGGAAGACTCATTAACAACCTGAGATACTCAGATGATACAACTTTGCTTGCTGAAAGTGAAGATGACTTGAGGCACTTACTGATGAAGATTGAAGAATACAGTCTGCAGTATGGATTACATCTCAATATAAAGAAAACAAAAATCCTCACAACTGGACCAATAAGCAGCATCACAATAAATGGAGAAAAGATTGAGATTGTCAAAGAATTCATGTTGCTTAGTTCTACAATCAATGCCAATGGAAGCAGCAGTCAAGACATTAAATGTTGTGTAGCATTGGGCAGGTCAACAGCGAAGGAACTCTTTCAAGTGCTGAGGAGCAAGGATGTCTCCTTGAGGACTAAGGTGCGTCTGACATAAGCCATGATATTTTCAATTGCTTCGTATGCATGTGAGAGCTGGACATTGAATAAGGAAGAATGAAGAGTTGATGCTTTTGAGTTGTGGTGCTGGTGAAGAATGCTTAAAGTACCATGGACTGCTAAAAGAACTAACAGATCCATCCTGGAGGAAGTGCAGCCGAAATGCTCCTTGGAAGTGAGAATGGCCAGACTTCATCTCACCTACTTTGGTCATGTTGTCAGAAGGGACCATTCTCTGGAGAAGATGTCATGCTTGGTAAGGTGGAGGGTCAACAAAAGAGGGGAAGGCCTTCAGCGAGATGGATTGACACAGTGGCTGCAACAACTGGCTCAAGTATAGCAGGGATCGTGGAGCTGGTGCAGGATCAGGTGGTGTTTCGTTCTGCTGTTCATGGGGTCGCTATGAGTTGGAGATGACTCGATGGCACCTAACAACAACATCCTAGCCTTCAGATCTCTTGGCTAGAAGCCCAAAGTGATGAGGTATAGTTTGAGGTTCATTAGGAATCTTGTGGTGACCTATGGCGGCAGCATTCTGTCTATGGGAAACAAAACCTCAAAAACCATCTAAAGAGACAGGAAGCACAGAACCCCCAAGTAGTTGCTGAGACTAATAGTAAGCAAAACCACTCCCATTTCCACCTCTTGGTTCACAGTTTACCTACTGGAGACATGTTGTTGTTGTCATGGCGACCCCTCCTTGGGTTTCCAAGGCAGTATCACTACAGAAGTAGATTGCCCAACCTTCCTTCCAAGGAGTGGCTGATGGGTTTGAACCGCCAGCCTTCTGGTTAGCAGTCAAGTGCCTTAGCATCATCTAATGATCACTGATTCAGGATGTCAAGTGTGTTCTGGGTGAGAGCAGCCCACCCTTGAAGAATACACTCTCCTCCTGGTGTATGAAAGAGCTAGGTACATTTAAAGAATAGAAGGAAGGTCAACTCAACCAGGGAGCAAGAATGAGATTTTTATAAGAAAATGTGTGGAGAAGTAAAAAGGGCTAGATTTGAAGGGCCATAGTGAAAATAATTTGGATTTTAACCTAAATGTGAAGGTAAGTCACTGGAGGGCCATAAGCAAGAGAGAGACATCATCTATTTTACATGGACATGGTGTGGAAAACAGACTGGAGCGGTGTGCACGGAAGCAGGCAGGCAAGCTAAGAGACTGCTGCAGTCATTTGAGTGAAAGATGTGAGTTTGCTCATGTGATTTCCAAGATCTCTTCCTATTCTGGGAGTCACTCCATCACTGCACCATCAGGAAACTGGGTAACTCCTCAAAGCCAAACTTAATCTGATGGCACAATGAGGTGGCAATGAGAGGGCGTCGGGTAAAGAAGGTCATGAAGAATAAAGGGCAGAAGATAATCTGGGACAGGACTTGGAAGACAGCAGGATATACAACCCTGTGCTGGCCCACCATCAGCCACTAGAGGGCAGACATGACCAGCGACCTCATCACCAAAACCAAACTCACTGCCCTGGAGTGGATCCGACTCATAGCGACCCCTCCTTGGGTTTCCAAGGCAGTGTCACTAAGGAAGTAGATTGCCCAACCTTCCTTCCGAGGAGTGGCTGGTGGGTTTGAACTAGCAGTCAAATGCCTTAGGCAGTGACCACACTAGGCAAGGAAAAATGAAACACAAAACAAACAAATGAGTATTTTATAAGCCAACTTTTCCATCCTACTTCTTGGAGGGTGTGGCATGCAGGAAGACTTTACTGGTAAGGGGAAAAAACAAAGAAATAAAGGAGACTTCTCAGACTTGCTGCCAGAGGACAGAAGCGCAAATCAAAGTAGGAAGACTTTGGTAAGAACCAGAGCAGCCCCATAGTGGAACCAGAAACTTTGTGAAAAGATGAGCAAGTGACAAGTCTGGACAGGAGATGGCACACCTGTGATCAGGTGTTTCATAAACACCCTAGAGTCATTTCCACACTCACCCTAAGGTGGTTTATGCACCTGGGTACCCACCTGTGGGAACAGTACCCCTGTGCCTTCACTCACGTAGGCCAGAAACCTGAGGGTTTCAGCCTCCCATCACCAAGTCCTGTCAATTTTATCTCCCTAACACCTTTAATACCAGCCCCTCCTCTCCATCATTCCCATCACAGTCCTGGTTCAGAACCTACTAGATAGCTCTTCCCTTGCCTACTGCAGTGGCCTTCTAATGGCCTCCCTGCCATTAGAATAGCCTGAGTAAACTTTCTAAACTACATGCCTGGCCAGACTACAGTCTCTCAAGGACTTCCCACCATTTTCAGTATACAGGACATATCCCAACACAGAAGGACCTTTATGATTTGGTCACTGCCATTCTCTTCAATGCCCTTCCTTGATACTCTGGCCATGCAAAATGTCTTGGAGTTCTTCCAGTGAGTCATGCTGTTGCATATCTCCATATTTGCTGGGAATACCCTTTGCATCTTATTCCTTCCCTCCTTCATTACCTGGCTAATATCTAAGGCAACAATGAAACTTAGGAGAAGATAACAGCCTTCAGAAGCAGGCAGTCTATGGTTCCAAGCTCAGTTGTGCCCAATAGTGAGACCTATGGCAACTTACTCAATGTCTGTGTCTTAGTTTCCTCACCTGTACAATGGGGATAATAAATCACAGTGACTTTGCAGGTTAATGTGAGGACTGGATAAGATGATAGATGTGACACATTTAATGTAATGCCTGGCATGTCATACGCTATATATACCAGCCGCTATTCTTGTTTACAGAAGCTCTGGTGATGTAGTGCCTAAGGCGTCTGACTGCTAATCAGAAGGCCGGCGGTTCAAACCCACCAGCCACTCCTTGGAAGGAAGGTTGGGCAATCTACTTCTGTAGTGACACCACCTCGGAAACCCAAGGAGGGGTCGCTATGAGTTGGATCCAACTCAACAGCAGTGTGTATTCTTATTTATTACCATCTTTTATTCTTTTCTATTCACACTAGACTATTGAGAAGATTGAATAAAATAGTATGTGGAAGTGCTTTTGAAATAGTAAATGACTATACAGAAAATAAAAATAATATTATGTTGTTAGTGGTGGCATGTTTATAATATCACAGATATAGAATTGCTAATCCTGGCCTCAACCACCACCTAGATCCATTAATACCCACAGACTCTGGGGAACTGAACACCTTGTCCATAAAGGCCCTCAGCACAGGCTCCACAGTCTTAACCCTACACTGCTAAGATCTAACCCTCTTCTCTAGAGCCACAAACTCTGTTAGAATGGTTTCAGTTGAGCAGTTCACCATGGAAACATGCCCATCTACATAGATCCAATCCTAGAAAAATCAAGAAGGTTGTGGGGTTTGTCTCCAGACCCTCAACCTCTTTCCATCCTCCTCACTTCTCCCCTTCTCAACACATGACCCCCAAGGGGAGACCTCTTGGCAGGACTTTGTCCTGGAAGCTCAAACTCACAGAAGCCTAGAGTCATAGGAGAGGAAGAATTCAAGCACAAGAAAGAGTATCTGAAAAGAAGGACAGATGGGAAGCCCAGTGCAGAACACCTACCACCTCAACACGACCACACTCTGCTGAAGCAATTTTCCCTAAGATGTAAGGAACACAGACATAAAGTTCTTGTTCAAGACCCAACAAAGTGACTCTAATGGTGAGATTTGGGGAACCACTATAGGCAAGACTTGGTTATGCAAAAGGCCTTCAAATCCCAGTCTATAGATTGTTATCTATTCCAAACTCAGTTCTACGTAAAAGAGACTCAAGTGCAAGACCGCTACCAAACTCAGACTAAAAATCACCACAGCCTCGGCACTCTGGTGCTGAGCAAAGAAAAAAAGACCAGAAAGAAGAAGTAAGCCTCAAGGTTAAGCTCACAGGCCCTGGAACCAGACTGCCTGAGTCCTAATCCAAGCTCTGCAACTAATTAACTAAAAGGCAAAGTTACTTAGCCTCTTTGTGCCTCAGTTTCCTCACCTAAAAAGAGGATGATATAATAGTACCCATCTCATAGATTTCCTGTGACAATTAAGTGAATTCTACAGGTTAAGTATCTGGAATAGTGCTGGGCACACGGTGAACAATCAGTGTTAGCTGTCGTTATTATTCGGATTGATTTTTAGACGGTGTGAGTTTTTTATTGCCAAAAAAATCCAACAGTGTGGTTAGCTTCAGCTTGGGAAGCAATGTAGCAGAGATTGTTGTCTTTATGAGAGAACAAACAGTGGAGTTACTCAGACTTGCAGCTGAGTGACTTCTAGGCCACAGAATTCTCCTCTACAAAAGTAGAGCTATCTACCGACCTACTCCACAGGTCTTGGAGCAGATCAAAATGTGTTAAATGACTTTTCAAATTACTAATTTTTAAGTTAACATACAATGAAATAGACTATTTTCTATAGAGTTCTAGGAATTTTAACACATTCACCTAACACCACCACAACTGGAATACAGTACGGTGCCAACACGCTTACATGAAAATGCTTCTTCATCCTTAAAGGGCTCTGCTGATGTGATGTACAGGCTAACACCTGGACCGCCCACAACAGTGCATTAGATAAAAAATGTTCAAATCCTGAAACACTTCCTAAAAGATGAAGGAAAAAGATGAAAACCAACGATTGAACCTCCTGAGCACCCATTTCCTCTGCAATGGCAGTTCCTTTACCTGCATGGCTCACTTCCACACCTACCTCAGGTCCTTGTGCAAATGTCACCTCCTCATTGAGGCCTCCGCAGACCACCTTACGTTAAACTGCCACCATCTGGTACTTGAGATCCCTTTTACCCCACTCTTTTCCCCCCGACAGTACACATCACCTCCTTTGCTGTTGCTGTGTGTCGTCAAGTCAGACCCGACTCATAGCGACCCCTCCTTGGGTTTCTTAGACCATGTAAATTACTTATTTAGTACCTTATTATTGATTCTCTGCTCCCTCTATGGAGCGTAAGTCCCTCAAGAGCAGGAATTATTGTCTGATTTGGTCATTAGTGAATCCCAAGCACCAAGAACAGAGCCTAGCACCAAATAAAAACCAAAAAGCCAAACTCACTGCCACTAAGTCGATTCCAACTCACAGTGACCCCCTTTGGGTTTCCAAGGCAGTAAATCTTTGTAGAAGTAGATTGCCCAGTCTTCCTTCCGCAGAGTAGCTGGTGGGTTTGAACTGCCAACGTTCTCGTTAGCAGTCAAATGCCTTAGCCACCAGAGCTCCTTTAGCACCTACTAAAAACCAAAACAGGAGCTCTGGTAGCATAGTGCCTAAGGCACTTGACTGCTAACCAGAAGGCTGGCGGTTCAAACCCACTAGCCACTCCTCAGAAGGAAGGTTGGGCAATCCTACTTCCGTAGTGATACTGCCTCAGAAACCCAAGGAGGGGTCGGCATATAACAACAACAACAAAAAAAAAAACACTAAACTCACTGCCATCAAGTTAATTCCAGCTCTGAGCAACCCCCTTTGGGTTTCTGAGGCAGTAAATCTTTATGGAAGTAGATTGTATACTCTTCCTTCTGTGGAGTGCCTGGTGGGTTTGAACTACCAACTTTCTGGTTAGTAGTCAAATGCCTTAGGCACTATACTACCAGAGCACCTTTAGCACCTAACAGGGGCTCAATAAATATTTGTTGAGTGAACTTGGTTAAAATGGCAGGAATGAAATTAAACATCTTCATCTTATGAAGACTAAGTATGAGAAAGCTATCATAGTGCCTGAAACATAAATCTACGTTGGATCAAAACTGGAATAATGAGGAGCATTGTGGGTTGAACTGTGCCCCCTCAAAAGGTCTGCTGTATTCCTAAACCCAGATACTTGTGAGTATGACCTTTATTTCAAAATAGGATCTTTGCAGATATAATCAGTTAAGTTGAGGTCATACTGCCAAAAGGGCAGCATCTATCAAAAATAAAGCTCAGGAGGCAGAAAGGGGCAGGAAGGAAGGGCAAATGGGAATGGGGGACCCAGGGAGGAAGTCAGAGATTGCTGTTATAGCTGAGGGGATCCTACAAAATGAAATGTATATAAATTGTTGAGTGGAAAGCTACTTTGCTTGGTAAACTTCCACCCAAACTGCTGTTACTGTTGTCAGGTGGCAATGAGTCAGTTCTGACTCACAGCAACTGCCCAGTCCCGTGCCATCCTCACAACAACCGCTGTGTCTGAGCCCACTGTTGCAGCCACTGAGTTTGTCCATCTCCTTGAGGGGCCTTCTCTTTCCTGCTGTCCCTCTACTTGACCAAGCATGATGTCTTTCTCCAGGAATTGGACCCTTCTAATAACACATCCAAAGTATGTGAGATGGAGTCTCACCATCTTTGCTCCTAAGGAGCATTCTGGCTGAACTTCTTCCAAGAGAGATTTGTTCATTCTTCTGGTAGTCCATAGTATGTCCAACATTCTTCACGAATACCACAATTCAAAGGCACCAATGAGAATTCCAGAACACTTGATTGTACAAGGCTGAGCCTATACATAGACCAAGAGACAGCTGTTCTAAAAGAACAAGGGGATACTTCATGGTTTACAATCAAGGGAGGTATGCATCAAGGTTGTATCCTTTCCCCTTCCACCCAAATTACAATTTAAAAAAAAAAAAAGTGAGATCATATTGGACTAGAGCAGGCCCTAAATCCAGTATGACTGATGTCCCTATAATATGAAGAAAGGGCACAGAGACATAGACATACAAAGAAGGAAGACAACTATGTGAAGACAAAGGCAGAAATTGAAGGGGTGCATCTACAAACCAAAGATGCCGAGGACTATTGGCAACCACCTCCAGAAGCTAAGTAGAAGGAAGGAACGATTCTTCCTAGAGCCTCAGAGAGCCCAGGGTCCTTGATTTCAGACCTCCAGCCTCCTGAACCATGAAATAAATAAATTCCTGTTACTTCAAGCTACCCAGTTTTGGGATAATTCATGACAAAAGCCTGAGAAAATATAAGAACAGCTGACTTCATTTTTCAGTGAGCCCCTCTGCCAAGTAAACACAAAGAGACTCATAAATTCTCTCTCTCCTGTCCTTCTTTCTTCTCCAGGAATGCTGAAAGACTATTTTCCTACTCCATTAGGAGCTAGCACATGAGTAATTAACCAGTGCAAACATCCCTCCTGTAGGAGCAAAGTTTAAAAATTCATGTAGACAACATGGTCTGGCCTTCCTCCATCTATTGTTAAGTCCAGGCAGCAGGGGAGTCAAGCGGAGGCTAGGAACCCATCAACTATGCCACTTCACTGGCAAAGCCAAGAGATTCTTAATTCCCTGAAAAAAAAAGGTCAAACATGCATCTGCCAGGGAGTGAGTTCCATTTCCACATCACAGACCTGCCAAGACTTTCGTCCTCCCAGCTCTTTTCCAGTCACATCTACATGAAAGCCCGTGCTGTCTTTGATGAGCTCAAATCTACTCACAAAGGCCTTGATCTCCTTTAAGTGGAATCACTCTTGCTCCCGTGGGTGGGACACCATGGATGCCCAGGATTTGAGATTCAGAGCTAGGATTAATAGGTGAGTGAATTTTCTGCAGTAATAACTCACTCCCATTGTTAGAGAACCTCCCAGGGTGTCAGAAAATTTTGAGGGAGATTTCCTAGGAGTGAAGAGAGGTTAAGACTCTTCCATTTATTTGAAACCACCCCTGAATCTGAAATACCTTTATAGAGAAATGCCAAACCAGGGTCAAATATATTGATGTAAATGAGTAATTTGTTGTTAGCTTCCATCACGTTGGCTCTGACCCATGGTGACCCTATCCACAACAGAACAAAAAGTTACCCAGTCCTGTGCCATCTTTATGATCATTGGTGTACTGGGTCCATTGTTGTGGTTATTGTGTCAATCCACCTCATTGAGGGTTTCCTTCCTTTGAAATGATCTTCTACTTTACCATTCACGAGAAAAAGAACAATTGGTGACATCAGTTTGTCACACTATGGTGGCTTGCATGTTGCTGTGAGGCTGGAGGCTATACCACCAGTATGTCAAATACCAGCAGGGTCACCCATGGTGGAGGTTTCAGTGGAGCTTCCAGACTAAGACAGACTCGGAAAAAGGAAGGAGCCATCTACCTCTCAAAGAACTGGCCAGTGAAAATCTTATCAACAGCAGTGACCCACTGTCTGATATATTACTGGAAAACTTCATGAATAGC
>NW_006922033.1:2300240-2335693 GCF_000298275.1 Orycteropus afer afer | reverse complement strand
CAGAGAGATGCACCTGGTGCACAGGTAACAGCCCAGCTTATAGACTGAGACAGACTAGGAAGAAGGAAGAGGCCGTCCACTTCTGAAAGAATTGGCCAGGAAAAACCTTATGAAACATGGAATGTACAAAGTATGAATCTAGGAAAGTTAGAAGTGGTCAAAAACGAAATGAAACACATAAAGTCAATATTCTAGGCATTAGTGAGCTGAAACGGACTGGTATTGGCTATTTTGAATCATACAATCATATGGTCTACCATGGCAGGAATGACAAATTGAAGAGGAATGGAATGGTATCACATTCATTATAACAAAGAATGTTTCAATATTTATCCTGCAGTACCCAAATGATACAACCACTGTGGAAAGCAGTAAGGTGATTCCTTTAAAAATTGGAATTAGAAATACCATTTGACCCAGCCATTCCTTTACTAGGTATATATCCTAAGGAAGTGAGAGCCAGGATAAGAACAGATATATGCATACCCATGGTCATCACAGCACTATTTACAATAGCAAAAAGATGGAAACAACCTAGATGCCCATCAACAGAAGAATGGATAACCAAACTATGGTACATACATACAATGGAATACTATGCAACCCTAAAGAATAACATAGAATCTGCAAAACACTGCATAACATGGATGAACTTGGAGGACATTATGCTGAGTGCAAAAGGTCAATCACAACAGGACAAATATTGTATTAGTCCGTTATTATAAAAAGTCAAGGAAAGGTTTATAAATGGAAGGAAATTTTCCTTGTTGGTTACCAGGCATGGGAGGGAAGGGGAGTGAACACTGTTAGATAGGTAAAGACAAGAATTGATTTGGGTGAAGAGAAGGGCAATGTACCAAATGTTAGTGATCAACACAGAGGCATTGGGGAAGAGGAAGACATAGAGAGGTGCATGGGAGACACAGATAACAAAGATGAACCATTTTGCACATACAGTATTGCACTGTCAGTAAAGGCAAACATTGATAGGGGTGGATAGATGGGTGGACAGCTGACCTATTAGGTATGTCTATGCAGGGTGAAGTGTGCCCAAGATCATGTATAGGGCTGGCAGACAATGTTTCTACAAGTGCATTGCTATGTTCCTAGGTAGATAGTAGAGCTGACAAAGGACAAGGTTGTAGTCACTTCATGGCCACAGCCAACTACTCAGAGGGAGTGAGTAGTTGGACCTGTGGGCTTGGGACCATAGTCTCAGGGGACATCAAGCTCAATTGGCATAAAATACTACACAGAAACAATGTTCCACATCCTACTTTGGCAAGTAGCGACTGAGATCTTAAAACCTTACAAGAGGCCATCTAGATGCAATGATGGGTCTCTCCTCGTCCAGAGCAAAGAAGAATGAAGAAAACCAAAGACGCATGGAAACAATTAGCTCAAGTGACTAATTGCATCATACACCATGTGATCCTTAGCCTATATGACTATTGGACCAGAAGAACTAGACAGTGGCTGGCCACCACTGGCAACCACTCAGAGGGGGATCTATGTAGGAGATTCTGGATAGGGTGGGAGAATAACGTGGAACAAAACTCAAAATCATTAAAAAAAAAAAAAAGGACCAGGTTTGCTGGTCTGATAGAGCCTGATAGAATCTCTGAGATTATAGTCTCTAGCTGCCCTTCAGGTCTGGAATTGAACCCACTCCTGTGGCTTCCAGCCAAACAAAAGATAGGCATATGAGCTGAACACTCCTTGGAGAGATCAATCATGGGAGAATAGAAGGGCTGTGTATGCACAGGGAGACAGCTTGTGAGGCAGAAATGCATGGGAGGGAAGGACACAGGGAAGAAGTAACATGGGGAGGAAGTGGGAGGGGAGCTGTTGCATTGTGGGAAATGGCAGTCAATGTCATGAGACAAAGTGTATTGTGAACTGCTGTATGGAAAGTTAATTTGCTCTGTAAACTTTCACCCAGATCACAATTAAAAAAAAAAAAAATTTATCCTGCAGTATAATGTATTCACATGCCTACAAAGAAGACCAGTTAATACTACTATTATTCAAATTTATACACCAACCATTAAAGCCAAAGATAAAGAAACTGGAGATTTTTATCAAATTCTGTAGTCTGAAACTGACCAAACATGCAATCAAGATGTAATGATAATTATTGGTGATTGGATTGCGAAAGCTGGAAACAAAGAAGAATCATTGGTAGCTGCAAAATATGGCCTTGGTGATAAAAGTGATGCTGGAGATTATATGATAGAATTTTGCAAGACCAGTGACTTATTCATTGCAAATACCTTTTTGCAACAACATAAATGGCAGCTATACATGTGGACCTCACCAGATGGATGGGAATCACATGGACTACATTTGTGGGAAAAGGTGATGGAGAAGCTAAATATCATCAGCCAAAACAAGACCAGGAGCTGACTGTGGAGAAGACCATCAATTGCTCACATGCAAGTTGAAGTTGAAGCTGAATAAAATTAAAGCAAGGCCACAAGAGCCAAAATATGACCTCGATTATATCCCACCTGATTTCAAAGACCCTGTGAAGATGTACTGAACACCAATGACCTAAAAACAGATGAGTTTGGGGATGACATCAGGAACACCATCCACAAAGAAAGCAAAAGGTCATTAAAAACACAAGAATGGAAGAAAAGACCAAAATGGATGTCGGAAGACACTCTGAAACTTGCTCTTGATCAGAGTAGCTAAAGAATATGGAAGAAAAGATAAGCCAAAATTTCAACAGGCAGCTTAAGAAGACAAAGTAAAGTATTATAATGAAGTGTTCAAAGACCTGGAGTTAGGAAACCAAAAGGGAAGAACACACTTGGCATTTCTCAAGCTAAAGTAACTGAAGAAAAAAAATTCAAGCCTCGAGTTGCAATACTGAAAGATTCTATGTGCAATATATTGAAAGATTCAGAGAGCATCAAAAGATGGAAGGAATACACAGAGTCATTTTATCAAAAAGAACTGTTCGATGTTCAACTATTTCAGGAGGTGGCATATGATCAAGAACCAAAGGTACTGAAGGAAGAAGTCTAACCTACACTGAAGGAACTGGTGAAAAACAAGTCACCTGGAATTGACAAAAATACCCATTGAGATGTTTCAACAAATGGATGCCATACCAGAGACACTTACTTGTCTGTGCCAAGAAACTTGGAGTACAGATACCCAGCCAACTGGCTGGAAGAGATCCATATCTTTACCCATTCCAAAGAAAGGTGATCCAACAGAATGTGGAAATTATTGAACAATATTATTAATATCAGACAGAAGTAAAATTTTGCTTAAGATCATTCAAAACTGGCTGCAGCAGTATACTGAAGGGAACTTCCAGAAATGCAAGCTGGATTCAAAGAGGATGTGGAATGAAGGATATCATTGCTGATGTCAGATGAATCTTGGCTAAAAGCCAAGAACACCAGACAGATGTTTATCTGTGTTTTATTGACTATGCAAAAGCATTTGACTGTGTGGATCATAACAAATTATGGATAACATTGAGAAGAAGGGGAATTCCAAAACACTTAATTGTGCTCATGAGGAAACTGTATATATACCAGGAGGCTGTCATTCAAACAGAACAAAGAGATACTACATGGTTTAAAATCAGGAAGGATGTGCATCAAGGCTGCATCCTTTCACCATATTTGTTCAATCTGTACACTGAGGAAATAACCGAGAAGCTGTACTATATGAAGAAAAATGCAGCATCAGAACTGGAGAAAGACTCATTAACAACCTGCAGTATGCCTTGCTTGCTGAAAGTAAAGATGATTTGGAGCACTTACTGATGAAGATTAAAGACTACAATCTGCAGTATGGATTACATCTCAACTTTTTCTTTTTTAATAGAGAAAACCAAAATCCTCACAATTAGACCAATAAATAGCATCATGACAAATGAAGAAAAGATTGAAACTGTCAAGGATTTCATTTTACTTGGATCCACAATCAACACCTATGGAAGCAGTAGTCAAGAAATTAGACGTTGCATTGCACTGGGAAAATCTGCTGCAAAAGACATCTTCAAGGTGTTGAAGAACAAAGATGTCACTTTGGGGACTAAGGTGGACCTAACCCAAGCCATGGTATTTACAATTGCCTCATACGCATGTGAAAGCTGAACAACGAATAAGGAAGACCAAAGAAAAGTTGATGCTTTTGAATTGTGGTGTTGGCGAAGAATACTGAAAATACCATGGACTGCCAGAAGGACAAACTAATCTGTCTCAGAAGAAGTGCAGCCAGAATGCTCTTTGGAAGCAAGAATGCCAGACTTAGTCTCACCTACTTTGGTCATGTTGTCAGAAGGGACAATTCTTTGGCAAAAGATATTATGCTGGGTAATATAGAGGGTCAGTGAAGAAGGGCAATACCCTCAACAAGATGGACTGACACAGTGACTGCGACGATGGGCTCAAGTATGGCAGGATTGTGAGGATGGCGCAGAAGCAGCAGTGGTTTGTTCTGCTGTATATAGGGGTGCTGCTATGAGTTGGAGCCCACTCAACAGTACCTAAGGACAACAACATGAAAAGAACATCATATTTGGTAGAGTTGTTGCCTGATAACAACTCTACCAAACATCATGTTTTTCTCTAGTGATTGGTCTTTCCTGATGATATGTCCCAAGAAAGTGAGCCAAAGCCTCACCACCCTCTCATCTAATGAACAGTATGGCTGCCCTTCTTCTAAGACTGATCTGCTTGTTCTTCTGACACTCCATGAAATCTGCATTAATCTTCACCAACAACACAATTTAAATACATCAATTCTTTTTTAATCTTCCATTTTCATTACCCAGGTGAACATCTACACTTACCAAATGAAAACTTTTGACTCCCTCAAATTATAAAGAAACTCTGTTCTTCACTGTACTGGTTTCCTAGGGCTGTTGTAACAAAATACCACAAACTGGGTGGCTTAAAAGCAATTTCTTGTTATCAGAGTTCTGGAAACTAGACAATTGAAATCAAGGTGTCAGTAGGGCCATGCTTTCTCTGAAAGCTCTAGAAGAGAATCTTTCCTTGCTTCTTTCTTTCTTTCACAAGCTGTGTTCCTTGCCAACCATTCTTGGCAGTCCTCTGCTTATAGGCACATCACTCCAGTTTGTTCCTCCATCTCATGTCTGTGTATGGGCCTCTGTGTCCAAAGGACACCAGTCATATTAGATTTAGGGCTTACTCTAATCTAGTAGGACCTCATCTTAATTTGATCACATCAGCAAAGACCCTATTTCCAAATAAAGATCACATTCATAGGTTCTGGGTGGACAGGAATTTTGGAGGGACATTATTATACATCCACAAAATGACTGCAGGATTCATATTAAAAGGTAGTTTATAGAGTCCCACAGGAGCCAGGACTAGGACCCAAACCGAATCCTCAATCATGGCGGCTTGTCTCTGATGCCCACTGAGACCTTATTGGAAGGTAATGTCAAAAATCTAAATGGAAGTCTTTAACAACCTGAGGTCTGGAGCTAAATGCTTATCTTCAGCCCCCCTGTGACTGCTCCCCCATGATGCCATTGTTATTTGTGGAGTTACTCAGACTCACGGAGACTTAATGTATAACAGAACAAAATGTTGCCTGGCCTTGTGCCATCTTCATGACAGCTTGTGTCTTAGGCTTGGTTCTCTAAAGAAGCAAAACCAGTGAAGCTTATATACATATAGACAGAGGGAGAGGGAAAGAGTGAGATTTGTTGCAAGGCAATGGCTCATGTGATCGTAGAGGCTGGCAAGTCCCAAGCCTGTGGGTCAGACATCGGGCTGTAGGCTTCTCCTGACTCACATAGCTGCAGGGGCTGATGAGCCCAAGATGAGTAGGCAGTACAGTACATTGCTGACTGCAGAGGCTGATAAATCCAAGATTGGCAGGTAAGATAGCAGGCTGCTGGCTCACAGGCTGTGAAGGCACGAATTCCAAGATGACCAGTCTGTTGGTTCAAGTCCAAAGAGGGGTAGATCAGATAATGACCCAGCTGCATGATCCAGATTGAACAAAAAGCAAGAGAGCTTTGCCAAAATGTCCATCTATATCAGAAGCAGGACACACTCCCAAGGAAACTCTCTTTCAACCGACTGGTGGCTCATAGCAGATCTCATCATGAAAGTGATAACATTATACCATGATATATACATCATCACAGGCGATGACTACACCATAACTGTCAAACCACTGAGCATCATGGCCTAGCCAGGTTGACAGACAATCTTAAAACCATCACAGTAGGTATGTGTAAGACCACTCTTGCAGCTGTTGTGTCAATCCATCTCACTGAGGTTTCTGTTGTTTTTGTTGACCCTCCACTGCACCAACCATGATGCTCTTTTCTAGCAATTAGTCTCTTCTGATAACACGTCCAAAGTAAGTGAGGCAAGTTTTACCATCCTTGCTTCTAAGGACCATTCTGATTGCATTTCTTCTAAGACTTATTTGTTCATTCCTCTGGCATTCCACCGTATATTCAATATTCTTTGGCAACACAATTCAAATGCATCAATTTGTGTGTCTTCATTTTTTATTGTCCAGCTTTTGCACATATATGAGGCGACTGCAAAGACAATGGCTTGGGTCAGGCATAGCCTCATCATCAAAGTAACACCTTTGCCTTTTAAAATGTTAAAGAAGTCTTTTGCAGCACATTTGCCCAAAGCAATACGACACTTGATTTCTTAACTACTGCTTCCATGGACATCAGTTGTTGATCCAAGTAGAATGAAATCACTGACAACTTCAATTTTGTCTTCATTTATCATGATAGTGTTTAGTGATCCAGTTGTGAAGATATTCATTTTCTTCCCACTCAGGTATAATCAGGGGCATAGTGAGGGTAAGAGAGTATCCAGTGGCAATCTCTAAATTGCACTCCTGGCCTCAATTTCAAGATGAAATAGCCCTTTCACAGCAGCAACCAGCAGCAGAAACACCTTCTCTTCTCTGGTCTAGCTGTCTCAGTCTCATCATCCTCCTCCCTAAGGAGTGTTCTTTTGGTAGCCCATGGTATACCCAATTGAACACCATATTTCAATTATTCTTTGGTTTTCCTTTGGTTTTCAATTATTTAATTATTCTTTGGTTTTCCTTATTCATTGTCCTGCTTTCACATGAGTATGAAAATATCATGACTCGGTTCAGGTGCACCTTAGTTCTCAAGGTGACATCTTTGCTTTTTAAACTTCAAAGAGGTCTTTTGCAGCAGATGTGCCCAAGGCAATACAACACTTGATTTCCTGACTGTTGCTTATATGAGCATTGACTGTGGATGCAAGGAAAATTAGATCTTTGCCAACTTCAATCTTTTCTCTATTTATCATGATGCTGCTTACTGGTTCAATTGTTAGGATTTTTGTTTTCTTTACGTTGAGGTGTAATATATACTGTATATACACACATACACGTATCTTCACCACCCTTTTATCATGCTGTACTTTGGTGGCTTCTGTGTTGCTACGATGCTGGAAGCTATGCCATTGATATTTCAAATACCAGCAGGGTCACCCTTGGTGGCCAGGTTTCAGTGGAGCTTCCAAACTAAGACAGACTAGGAAGAAAGGAGTATCTACTTCTAAAAATTAGCCAGTGAAAACGTTATGGATCACAACATAAGACTGCCCAATTCACTTACCTGGGGCATATCACCAGGAAGGATTAATCACTGGAGAAGGACTTATCATGCTTGATGAAGCAGAGGGCAAACAAGGGTGAGGGAGACCCTCGGGGAGATGGTGCCACAATGGATGTGTTGGCAAATGTGAGGATGCTGCAGGACCAAGCAATGTTTCACTCTGTTGTACATAACGTCTCCATGAATCTGAGTCAACTTGACAACAGCTATTTATCTATCTACCTATCTATCTCTATTCTGAATTAGAAGTTAAGTGTATTTCAGATAAAACCACCATCATGTAGGTATTATCATGTCCTTTAAACAAAGCAAGAAAGCTTCAGAGGGGTTAAGTAACTTACCTAAGATGAAACAGTAGATCAGTGACAGAATTCATATCCTTATATACCACAGGGCCTACCATTCTGACGTCAACTCTTAAGATTTAGTGCAACTATCTCATTTTATGAATAGACAAAAGCTTAGCAAGACAAGTGAATCTCACACCTAGAAAAGAGAAGTGAGTTTTATTTAACACTGGTGCATTTAATCCCCATAACAGCCTCATGAGATATAGATGATTAACAACACTACCTCCATTTGCTAGATCTGGACCCTGAAGCCTGGGGAACTGGGATTCACAGCCAGGCTGTCTGGGTCCTGGGCCCAGTTTAATCATTAGGGTCTGTTGCCCTCCCTGATCTTAGGTAAGTTACATGGAGACCAGCTCAGAAGTAGCCAAGGAGAGAAGCTGAGAGGGAACCCAGCCAGTGATGCCAGAAGCCTTCCTTTCCTTTCTAGTACAGAGATTCAGGTCATAGTCAGCGCAGAACGTAAGTGGAGTCAAACTGCACACGAGAGGAGGGAGCAGAGAGCTGCGTGGCCTCAGGAGTTCCTTGTGCTTATCACAGCCCCATCCTTTCCAGGGCCTGGCCCAGAAGTCATCTGCGGAATGCTAATTGGCAGGAGCTTCAGAGAGGGCCTTTCATGTGACAGAGGGGAAGGTTGCAAGCGTGGCTGCCAGTGAGGCTGGAAAAGCATTCGAAGCACTGCTGCCCAGCAAAAGGCAGGCGGTCTTTTCAGAGCATCCGTGGTCCAGATTTACAGCATGTCACTTCCAGTCTCCAGGCTCTCCAGACTTAATGATCCTTGATCCTTACTGGGGTGGATGGAGTGAGCCAACAGGGACTAGGGGCTGAAACAGCCGCCAGAGAAGTGTAATAGCAATGATGACAATGATGATGGTGAGGGTGATGATGGTGGTGGCCTCAGTGGTGGTGGTGGTCGTGGTGGTGGTGTCAGATCATTCACCGAGCCTCTGTGAGGAGCCAAGTACTTCACTGATTTGCCCACAGATGAACCCCTACCAAGGAAATGCTATCAATCCCATTTTACATAGGAGGAAACTAAGGCTCAGAAATGTTAAGTACTTTGCTTATGATCCTCAGTCTGTACACAGTAGTTACAGCTCTGTGAAGCACAGTTCTTGGCATTTGATACACACTAACTCATCCCATCCTCCCAACAGCCATATGAAGTCACTATGTTCTTCTCACTGCCATTTTACCGATGTGGACACTGAAGCCCAAGGTTACATTGCTAACAGGGGCAGAGAGCTGGAACTCAAACCCAGGCAAGACGGCTCTAGCGTGCATGATCCTAACCACTAGGCTGCATTGCCCCCTCCATCTTACTAAGATTCAGACCCAGGGCTGTGTGAGGCCAGGGCCCTTGGATTTTCCATCACGTCCTGGTTTCTTAAGCCCCTGTGAGCTGGCATCTGGCTTCTTGGGTGCCTTACGTTTAGCTCAAGTTATACAGAGATATTTAGAGCTTTCCATCCCCCATGCAAATGACCACCCACACAACGGTTTCCTATCAGTGCTCTCTACCTGAGATACACTTCCCTATGCTTTCCTCCTTTTATTCAACTGGCTACTTCCGACTCATCCTCACTCAGCTTGTCACCTTCTCCTCTAGGAAGGCTTCCCTGACTATCCCTCACCAACCCAATCTGGAGGAAGTGAGCTGCTCTGTGTTTCTGGAGCTTCCCACACACGTGTTCATCACTGTGAGGTTGGAGGAAAGGTAGCAAGCCTGCTTTGGACTTGCTTGGGTGGCAGAAGGCAGCAGACAGAGCCAGGTATCAGAGTCAAGGAGAGAGGTCAGCTTGCAAAGACAGGAGAAGCAGACATGGGCTAGATAAGAAAACACATGAAGCCAAACAAGTAACCTCCTTCCTAGAAATACAGGGCCCTCAGGGAAGGCTCACTCAGGCCTGCAATGTGCCCGAGGAAGCAAAGAAGGGACTGAGATGAAGGGGGACCCCAAGCACCTGGAACACCTGGATGAGGCTACTGATGGGCAGGAGAGAGACAGACAGACAGACAGACACATACACACACACACACACACACACAGATTTCTGCTGCATACCAGGCCATGAGTACGGCAGCATTCAATCTCATCACCTTCAGCTGCCCACGGCCCCCTGCCTAACCTGTGACAGACAGGGCAGATGGTCAGGCCAGCCTGGCCCTGTTTCAGGTGGCCAGGTGCACCGGCCTAATGAGCAATTTAGCAAGTTCACCCTGGAAATCAGAGAAGGCAGGGCTAAAAGGCATTTTTAATTTATCACATGCAAAACAGAACTCTTCATTTCCCGAGCCCTACACTGCTCCCCTCTGGAGCTCTCCTCTCAATCAGTATCAGCACTCCGTCGTTTAAGCCAGAAATGGGGGGATCTTCTATGATTCCTCCCCTTCTCTTGCTCCCACAGGTTCATCTCCAAAGAGGTCTATCTCCACAGACCTCTTTCAACAACATGGTTGCCAAGCCACCACTGAGTCCCAGCTGGAGAGAAGCAGGAGCTCTTCGCCCGCTTCCCTGCCTCCTCCGCTCACTGCCCTCTGAGGACGCTTCCCACATGCCCACCCCAGTTCTCACCCTCCCAGGGATCCCAGTCTTCTTTGGATAAAATTCAAACTCCTTAAGGCCTGCAGAGGCTGCTTGAGCTGAGCCCTCGTCCTGCTGCGTTTCCTCTACATCCGAACTGACTCTCTCTCTATTCACTGAACTAGCGAACCCTATCACCTAGGACCCTGCCCCGGGGATTTTGCACTTGCTATTCTCTCTGACCAAAATGATCTTCCCTTACTCTTCCAGTGCTGAGTCCTTGTCATTCAGGTCCCATCTCAAATGTCACTTCCTCACCGAGGTCTTCCCTGACCACTCCACTGAATGGAGGGCCAAGCTCCCGAACCAAAGGCCTCTTCCATTATCTGGTGGCATTTTCTCTGCAGCAGGAATGGTTTCGTTTCCTGCTGGCTTCCTCTTTGAAAAGGGGAGCTTCACAGAGGCTGAGATGGCATCTTCCTTGCTCAGTCCTCTGGTCCCAGCACCTCACAGAGGACCCAGGATACAGTGGGCACTTGGTAATCTGTTGAGTGCCCACAGGCCCTAGGGAAGGTGTGAGCTCTTCCCTGGCAGAGTTACATGGTGGGGCTGGACCACAGAGGGATGCCTGTCACATAACACAGAGCCACCACGGACCAGGGTGCCCCTGCTCCCATGACCTTCTTTGACTGATGGGGATGCTATGCACTTGTCCAAGGTCACTTTGCAGATTAGGGACAAAACTGGGGCCAGAACACAGACAATACTTTCTCTGCCTTCAAAATATTGCAACTAAGATACAAGATCCTATAGGTTGGCTTATTTGGCTAAGATTGCTCGCCTTGAACATCATGCTCTTTTGACCTATCTGGATGAGATCAAATTGACAACAGCAACTGGAAAGATCAGATGCGAAGCTTAGGGGAAAGTGAGTTCACATCAATGGGGGAGGAACAAATCAGAAAAGGAAGGCAAGACTGATTGCACAACTTGAAGAATGTAACTGATGCCACTGAATTGTGCAGGCAGGAATTGTGGAACTAGGGGACTGTTTTGCTGTGTATACTTTTCCACAACAATAAAAAAAAATTTCAAGATTCACAATGTCAGTTCTCAGGACATTAGTGCATACTGGCTAGTTACTCACTCCACCCTGTCCAGATATGGGGCACTTTTCTCGTACATAAGGAAGAATCATAACCACATGTGCTAGCTACTGACTCTGACCCCAAGCAAACTACGTGTGCTTGCATTAATCCTCACATAACCCTGTGATGTAGAGACAATTATTAAGCCCATTTTATAGACAAAGAAACTGAGACTCCTGGGCATTTGCAGAACACCATGCACCTGGTGAGTGGCAGAGCCACACCTTGCCACCAGATGGGCCCGGTCTAGCTCCAGATGCAGGTCTCCCACACCATGACAGCTGGGGCCTCTGTACCAGCTTACGCTATGCCACTCCTGCTGCCTCACCCTTCTCCCCTCAGCCGGCACCATGCAGCAATCGGGCCCTCCTGGGTAACCTGGTGCCTACCGGGCGGCATTCTGCAGCTGCCTCCGCAGTGCCTTTCATCGTGGAGAGTCTGAGGCTGGGCACTGGCTCAGAAAGTTCCAGGAACAGCAAGCTCAGCTGCAGTGATGGGACACACCACACTCTTCAAGGCTAGCGAAGCTGGCAGTCTGACTTTGATGCAAAGGTGCAGGGGTGCATAAGGCTGGTGTGTACATATTTGCTAAAGGACAGCTGGGTGGTAACTACCACTGGCTTGCTGTGTGAGTGTAACGATGACGATGACTGTTGCTGTCGTTAGGTGTCCTCAAGCTGATTTTGACTCATAGCAATCCTATGTGACAAAGGAGAACTGCCTCCTAGGATTTTCTAGGCTGTAGTCTTTATAGAAGGAGCCTGCCAGGTCTTTGTCCTGCAAAGCCACTTGGTAGGTTCAAACTGCCAAGCTTTTCATTAGAAGCCAAGTGCTTAGCAATTGCAACACCAGAGTTCCTGGATGATGATGATGATGATAAATAATAATAATAGCAACTAGTACTTATAAAAGGAGCTCTGGTAGCATAGTGGTTAAAGCACTTGACTGCTAACCAGAAGGCTGGCGGTTCAAACCCATCAGCCACTCCTCGGAAGGAAGGTTGGGCAATCCTACTTCCATAGTGATACTGCCTCGGAAACCCAAGGAGGGGTCGCTATGAGTCAGGGCTGACTCGACGGCACATAACAACAACATAACAACAACAACAGTACTTATAAAAAGGAGATCTAGTGGCATACTGGGTAAGACATTTGGCTGCTACCCAGAAGGTCACCAGTTCAAACCCACAAGCTGCTCCATGGGAAAAAGATGAGGCAGTCTACTTCCATAAAGATTTACACCCTTAGAAACCTAATGGGGGTCACTATGAGTCAGAATCGACTCAATGACAGTGGCTATTTATATAATGCTTCCTATGTGCTAAGGAGCTCTGGTGGTAGAGTGGATAAGGAATTTGGCTGGTAACCAGAAGGTCAGCAGTTCAAATCCACCAGCTGCCATGGAAGGAAGATAGGGCAATCTACTTCTGTAAAGATTTACAGCCATGGAAACCCAAAGGGAGTTGCTATGAGTCAGAATCTACTCAATGTCAATGACAGTGAGTTTGTTTGTTTGTTTGTTTGTTTTTTGGTTTCCTATGTGTTAGACGGGAGCTCTGGTGGCGTAGTGCCTAAGGCATTTGACTGCTAGCCAGAAGGCTGACGGTTCAAACCCACCAGCCATTCCTCGAAAGGAAGACTGGGCAATTTACTTCTGTAGTCTTCTGTAGTGATACCACCTCAGAAACCCAAGGAGGGGTCACTATGAGTCAGATCTGACTCAACGGCAGTGAGTTTTTTTAGATGCGTTAGACACTGTTTTAAGCCCTGTCCATGTATTAAACCAACAGGCATGGCAGTAATCTTCTGTCATTGTCCTTGGTTCACACATGAAGGAAACTAGACCACAGAAAGGTAGAGTAACTTACCCAGTGACCAGAGCATGGTCATTCGGTGGTGGGGCCAGGATGGCCTGGCTCCAGAATCTGAACGTCTCCCTCCACAGTCAGTGCTGATCCCTCCTCTACCACCCTGCCCCAGGCCTCTGCACTTCCTGCCCTGCCACCTGTCTGCCTTCATCCCTTACATGTAAAATGAGGGGTTCAGACTTGAAGAATTCAGATACATACCTTTGATTCTCACTCTAAAGGGCAAGAACCAGACCCAGAAAAGTGGTCTATTTCTCTGCCTAACTTTGTTCCAATTTCTAACAATAGTTGTCAGATTGTGTTCATCATAACCTCATTTGTTGTATTCCTGCACAATGCCAGGCACGGCTAAGCACTTTTCCCACACTCCGTCCTGCACTAGCAATCCTGGGAAGAAGGTTCCATCGTCCTTGTTTGAGACTGAAGCACGGGCAGCTCAGAAAGGTTAAGTAACCTGTCCGAAGTAACACAGCGAGGAAGCTGGGCTGGTCTGACTTCAGAGTCTAGGCCCTCACCCACAGGTAATGGATGACTTGCTTTCTTGTTTCTCCTCCCCCTTCTTCCCACAGCAACTGAACTCCCAGAGAGCAGGCAAGATGCCCCCTTCACCTGGCCCCCCAGCTCCTGCAGGAGGCTGAGGAATGCTTGCCTGACTGGTTAAAAACAAATGAGTAGGTTAAGCAGGAATATGAGTTTAAGAGAAAAATGTTTAAAGGCCCAGTTGGAAAATAAATAACCTTAATTAAACAAACTAAAAACAATTAATGAATAGGTCAAAGAAGAAAGAGAAATGAAAAAAGGAGAGAATAGGACGGGAGGAAAGAAGAGAGAGAATGGAATGAAGGAATAAACCCAGGAAGCTGAAGAAAGAAAAGAACAAAGAAGGAGAATAAAAGAATGGGCAAAGGAGCAGATGGAACCCAATGCAGGAGTAATCCGGTTTCCTGGCTCCCTCAGCAGTGGGCTGCCTCTCAGACTCCCCACCGAAACTGCTCTCTCTAGCCAAGCAGCAGCAATAGCCCCGCAGGCCAGACACTATGATACCCCATGCAGTGATGACATGCGACAGGCAGAGAGAAGCACCAGAGGGGGGGCAGAGTGTCCACATCCCAGGTCAGATTTCCACAGAGCGACCCCCAGCAGCTCCTTCCTGATGCTGCTCTCTCCAAGGAGTTCATTATAAGCAGGCAAGGAAGGGTTTCTCAGGGCCCAGGACTGAAGGAAGCTGCTGCCTGCAGGGCTGTTCCTCCCCACCCCCATACCCCCACCCCCCTGACCCCCCCTTCCGCCCTGCAGAAATCAGTCTCTACTGCACTCACTGCTCAGAGGGCTAAGGAAAAGCTGGGCTCTCCTTCAAGCCGACCCAGGGCTCCCTCACTTTTTTTTTTTTTTTAAAGTAAGACTAAGTGGTGTAAATGGTTAAGTGCTTAGACGCTAACCCAAAGGTCGGAGGTTTGAGCCTACCTAGAAGCACCTCACAAGAAAGACCTGGCAATCTGGTTCCAAAAAGCCAGCCATTGGAACCCTATGGAGGGCAGTTCTACTCTGATACACGTGGGATTGCCATGAGTTGGAGTTGACTCAATGGCAAGTGGTTTGGTTTGGGTTATGTTTTTAATCACAAAAAGTTTTGTTCTAATTTTTTTAACTGTAGTAAATACATACTCAATAAAACATACACCAATTATAGAAAGCCCCCTTCACATCCTTTCACAGAGGGCCTGGACCTGGTGTGAGGCAGAGTCCATCTCAGGATATGAGGAAGCCAAGTTCCTGGGCCCGTTGAGAACCCCAGGGGCCACAGACAGAACACGGCCTGGGCCACAGGAGTCACCCTGCCTCCAGCGTACAGCTGCAGTTCTTTACTGACGAGGTGGCCAAGAGCGTGGGAAGAGCTGAAAATTCAGGAGCACGGGACCTGGCCACAGGCAGACAACCATCCCACTTGACAGATAAAACAAGTTAGGAATCTGACCAGGAGTCAAGCTAGGAGTGAGCAGTTCTACCCTCCCTAAACTGTGCCGTGATTAGCTGTGGTTACTGCTGCTCACTGCCTTGGAGCTTGATGTATGGTGACTCCACGTCCCACAGAACAGAATACCGCCCAGTCCTGCACCGTCTTCATGACCATTGGTATGTTCCATCCAGTTCATTGCTGTGGCCACTGGGTATCTGGAGTACCCTCCAACCTACAGGGTTCATCTTCCAGCACTGTACTGAACAAGATTCTCTCAGTCCAAGTAGCACCCCGTGAGTCCCTGGTGAACTGATCCCTGAGCTGCAGGCAGATGCCCCAGAGCTATGCCTCCCCATTCCAAGATCTGTGAACTCTCCTCTGTGGAGCCTGCATTAGAAGAACAGAAGTCCTGGCCAGGAGATCCAGCTTCAAAACCGCCAGGGTTCAAGGCACAGGCCCATCTCCATAAAGCCTCCTGTTATAGTCCATCATCATCATCATCATCACCATCATCACCATCATCAATATGTCTCATTTGTGAGCACTTCCTATATGCCAGGCACTGTGCTAAGCACAGAGGGTCTTTCCAGCTACTCAGCAATGTGGGGAGATAGAAGTCACCAATCCCATTTTATGGATAAAGAAATTGATGCTCAAGGAGGCAAGATGATGGGCTAAGATTAGCCAGCCAGTACAGGATAAAGAAGAGGCCCTGGTGGCACAGTGGTCAAGCACTTGGCTGCTAACCAACAGATTGGTGGATTGAACCTGCCAGCTGCTCCATGGAAAAAAGATGTGGCAGTCTGCTTCCATAAAACTGTACAGCCTTGGAAACCCTGTGGGGCAGTTCTGCTCCTTCCTATAGGGTCGCTGAGTCAGAATCGATATGATGGCAATAAGTATGGGGTAGAGTAAGGATTCAAGCATGTTGTGACTGTTTTGTGCCATCCAGTCATCTTTTAAAACATCGCAGACCTCTTCCCACATCCCTTCCACCTTCTCTGCTTTAGTTTCCTCTTTGACACCCATTTCCATCTAACATATTATGCTTTACTGTGTCGGTGCCCCACCCCCCTTGAATGTGACCCCCATGAGGACAGGATTTTTGCTTATTTTTTTTCACGGTCATAACTCTAGCACTGACCCGAGGGAGTTGGCTCATAGTAGGCATTCAAAGATATTTGTGAATGAAAGAAATGAATGAATCCACCTTGTGTGTTTTCAATGGTTTCCTAGATGTCCCCATACTACAAACT
The DNA here is from genome assembly GCF_000298275.1 of Orycteropus afer afer. Classification (NCBI taxonomy): domain Eukaryota; kingdom Metazoa; phylum Chordata; class Mammalia; order Tubulidentata; family Orycteropodidae; genus Orycteropus; species Orycteropus afer. The sequence goes on along the minus strand of NW_006922033.1, from coordinate 2,318,961 downwards.
TCTTGAGGACAGGGATTAAATCAAATTCACTCCACATAGCCCCAGAAGAAGCTCAGGTGGCCCCAATAAAACAAAACAAAACAAAAAAAAACAAACTCACTGCCGTCGAGTCAGTTCTGACTCATAACAACCCCTCCTTGGGTTTCCCAGGAGTTATCTCTATGGAAGGAGATTGCCCAATCTTCCTTCTGATGAGTGGCTGGTGGGTTTGAATGGCCAGCCTTCTGGTTAGCAATCAAGTGCCTTCGGCACTATGTCACCAGAGCTCTCTCAGGTGGCACAGTGGCCTTCAATTTTGGTTAGCATTCAGCTGTTTGGACCCACCAGCCACTCCATGGGAGAACAATGAGGCAGCCTGCTTTCATAAAGATTTACAGCCTTGGAAACCCTGTAGGGCAGTTTTGTCCTGTCCTATGGGGTTTCTATGAGTTAGAATCAACTTGATGGCACAGCTGTTTTTGGCTCAGTGGTGGATTATCACCATCCATGCAGGAGACCCAGGTCTGACCTCCAGCCAATGTACCTTATGCACATCCACCACTCATCTGTCAGTGGAGACTTGTGTGTTGCTATTATGCTGAGCTTCACAGAGCTTCTAGAGTAAGATGGACTAGTAAGAACGGCCTAATGAGCTACTTCTGGAAATCAGCCGATGTAAACCTTGTGGCTCACAGCATTCCGATCTGCAACTGATCATGGGGGACAGTACAGGACCAGGCAGTTTTTCGTTCCATTGCGCGTGGGGTCTCCATGCTTTCGGGCCAACTCAACAGCAGCTAACTGCAACAACAATAACCCCATAACAGAGAAAAGGAGTTTATTCTGATGTGTGGGGTCATGGAGGGATATACTGATACTCTCCCCCAACCCCTAGCTCACACCTGTATCATCTCCTGCATGAACTACTAAAAAGCCCTCATCCTGGTTTCTCTACCTCCAATTTGGTCTTCTTCAAATCCATTTCCATATCACAGACTGTCAGAGATAGTTTCCTAAAACACGAAGCTGGCCTTGTCGTGGCACTGCTTAAACGGTGCAGCTGTGGCTTGGTGGACATCCGAGTTCTTCCCTGCAGCACCGGAGCCCCTTCCTGGCCTGTGGCGGCTTCATCTCCAACTTCATCTCTCCCCACGGTGTCCTTACACATTATACTAACACTGATCCGCTAACCTTCCATGTAGTCCTATGTCTTTGCACATGCTCTTCTCCTTTCTGCAATGCCATCCTTTTTCATTCTTCTCTAAGCCCCTCCTCACCCCACTGGCCCAGTGAACTCCATCCATCTCTCAGAGCTCAGATCAGCTATTATGGTGCTCAGGAACCCTCTTCAGAGCTCCCTCTCTTTATGCCAAAGGAAAGTTCAAAACTTTCTCTCCCAGATCACATCATACTCTGACACTATCTTGAGCAAACCCAACTACTCACTGGACATAATGAATAGTGAAGACCGTTAGGCGCACCAGTCTACAGGATCTCTCTCTCTCTCTGAACTTTAAAGGAGGAAATCCTTTCAGTCAGATCCTATCAATTCTTCCTTATGAAGCAGTGCATTTATAGTCAGCCATTTGCCTTCCTTGATTTCAACCAAACAGACCTGGTAAATCAGAAGGAATTTTACTGGAGGATAGTATACTGGCTGCTAGAAAGAGAGGAAGGTGGGGGAAAAAGCAGATGGAGAACTCTAAAAACACGGTACCGTGGCTGTTTGGTGTAAGGGCAAACAGTCTCACACATAATCACAACCCTTTAGGGCATAATAATACTTTAATACTTAATATCGCCCTTTCAAACTTCATAAAATACATCCATATTTTTATTAACGAGATAAGGAATAGTAAAAATAGGAAGTATTAACTCCAAAGGATAAAATCAAAAAGGAAAAAACTTTTTAACATAAAAATTTATTGTTGAAATATTTCCTGCATGGAATAACGCCAAGAATAACACATAAAACAGTGACTGGTCCATAATAAGAATTATATGTATGCTATCTGCAGCTGCTGATGTCCCTGAGTAATGCAAATAAGGTTTGAGTACACCAAGAAGGGTCTCTGAAGAAAGGCCTGCTAATGGGGGGGGGAGGGGTTGTTTGCAGGGCATTGAGTTTATGCTAATGGTGATGGAATTTTTTGGAAAAGGATAGCAATAATAATGGCACAACATAAAAATTTATCAGTGTCCCTGAGCTATAAATGGAGAAGTTGTTATGTTGGCGAATGTCTTGCTGTGTATGTTTTCACCACAATAAAAGTTAAAGTAAAAGGAAAAGAGAAAGGCCTGATACCTACTTCCAAAAAAATCAGTCACTGAAAACCTTGTGATACACAGTTCCACTCTGACACGAATAGGGCTGCCATGACTCAACTCAACAGTAACCGGTCACTGGCTAGCTGCCGCTACTATCACTATCACTCTTCCTCCTCCTTCTCATACTCTGGATACTTCTGGAGGATTAGTATAGCATAGTGGTTAAAAATAAGGGCTCTGAAGTAAAAATAAATAAATAAATACCTGGGAGCCCAGCTCTTTTATTTTCTAGTACTATAACCTTGGGCCAGTCATTAACCTTTCTGTGTGTCAGTTTCCCTACCATAAAGCAGGGATCATAATTACAGCTTAGTCATAGAGTAAGAATTTAACAAGTTAATCCACATAAAGTGCTTTGAACTATGCTTGGCGTGCTGTAAGTGTCCAATAAACCAGTTTTTATGTCACAGGAAGGATGGCCATCCTTGGAAAATAGGATGATATAGGAGAAGGAAATTCAGAGCCTGAGAGCTTCAAGGAAGGTCCAAAGTGGTCCTAGGTACAGGGCATCCCTCTGTACACTTCTGCACACACCACCCCTAGAAGCTCAGTCTACTGCTGGTGCAGCCTAGATGAAGTACTCTGTGCTATGGGAAGCCCAGTCCAAATCCATAACTTTGGGGCCCAGCTTTGATACAGAAGTCAACTCTACACCCCAAACCCTGGCTACCCTAGTGCAGAGGCTGCCTCTTCTATTTCTGAAGTTTACCAGATTGTACCTGACAACTCTCCCCATCAATGTGTGTAGTGGTAATTTTCCTCAAAGGTGTTTCATCACAAGAGGCTTTAAAAGCCCAACAGCAATTCTGCATACCTAGCCTTGGAACTACCTCATTCATCTCACCATGGCAGGCCATGCATATTAGTAACTGGGAAGCTGGTAAATTGTTTCAGTCACTGTAGATGCACTGAGCACATGAAATCACGTCACTCCCATGCCACCACTAAGCCACACATGTACTCTTTGGTGAGGCATATCATCATTTTCACCCACTGTTTTGGTTACCTAGTGCCACTCTGATAGGAATATCCACAAATGGAATGGCTTGAACAAACAGGAGTTTGTCTTGTTGTATATGTTTTCACCATAATAAAAGTTAAAATATGTATTACTATTTCTCTTTTCTTATAATTTTGGAGGCTTTAAGTCTGAGTTCAAAGTGCCAGGCTCTAGGGCTGGGTGAAAGACCCTCAACCTTGGGCTTCAGCTCTGCCTCCTGTTCCCAGCCCCCTGAAGCTGGAGGCTTTTCTTTACTCAGCTGCTGGCTGCTGAGGCTGATAAGCCCAAGGTTGACAAGTAAAAAGGCACAGTCCCAATGTGACCAAACAACCTGGCAGGCCACTAATTCAAGTCCAGATGAAGTCCCAAGATTGGAAGGGCATGGCAGGCTGTTGAACAACGACTTGGCTATATGCAGGGTTCAAGTGTGCCAAAAGGCTAGAGACCATTCCCAAAGCTGTTTCTTATATATGGGAAGCAGACCACATCCCTAAAGCAGTTACTCAGCTGCTCCAACAGAGTCTGCCATGGAGTTAATTACCAGTCTTATCATGGGTAATAACTACATCCAGGGGCCCAGCCACTCAACCTGGCTCAGCCCAGTTGACACACAAATTTAACTACCATACCTACTATCACATATTCTTACTCTAGGCTCCACACATACTCTATCATTCTTCTAAACTTCTTTCCCTGTTTTTCTGTCTGGCTGTCCATTTCCCAAATTTTTCCAAGTCAGAATTCCCACTAAACTCTGAAATCCTATTCCAAACATCACTTCTTCTCTGAAGTCTTTGAAGCTCCCCTAAGAATTTTTTAGAATGTGGTCCACCAAAAACCTACATAGAATGATTGTTGAACTTGCTAACCCCAGACCTCCATTTTTGGGATAGGGACCTAGCCAGCTGCATTTTTAAAAGCTCCTCAGCTAATTCTTACACACACTAAACTTTAAAATGTGTTTAAGAATTAGCTGAGGAGCTTTTAAAAATGCAGCTGTTAAGAGGGAGCTCTGGTAGCATAGTGCCTAAGGCACTTGACTGCTAACCAAAAGGTTAGTAGTTCAAACCCACTAGCCACTCCTTGGAAGGAAAATTGGGCAATCTAATTCCATAGTGATACCACCTCGGAAACCCAAGGAAGGTCGCTATGAGTCGGAGACAACTCGACGGCACATAACAACAAAGAACATCTGTCTGGAGAGCTGGCTCTGAAAACCTTAAACTTAGTACTTTCTTCCTCACTTATGCTCCTCTAATACTACCTGTGGGAGCTCTGGTAGCATAGTCGGGACCAACTCGATGGTAAAAAAAATACTATCTTCATGAGCTCTGAGTTAATTCCAACTCTCAATCCCTTCACCAGAGTGTGAGCTCCTTGAAGGCTGTTGTTGTTATTTGCCATTGAGTTTAGCATTTCCCTTAGTTCTTCTTTCCTGTCCTTCCAAGTTCTTACCTCTCCCTTCCTGCCTTCTGAGCTTTATCCTTGGGCAAATGCTACCCTTTTGATCACATATGATTGTTTGCTCTAAGAAGTGGATACCTCCCTAGTGGTGTTGTTCACTCCATAGGCCTGCTTATCATTTGGCTGAAAGTCGATTCAGATGGGCGAGTTCAGTTCCTGGCTTAAAGGGGTCTAAGGGTCATAGTCTCAGGGGTTCCACTGGTCTCTGTCAGATCAGTAAGTGTGGATGTTTTTATGATTCTGAGTTTTGTTCAACATTTTTCTCCCACTCTACCCAGGATTTCATACCATGATCCTTCTCAGAGCAGTCAGCAGAGGGAGCTGGGTACTAGCTAGTTCCTCTGGTTACAGGGACGTGAAGGCTGGGGTTCATGTGATCCATTAGTCCTCTGGACTAATTGTTTCCTTGCATCTTTTATTTTTTTCACTCTTCTCTGCTTCAGCCAGGAAGAGACCATAATTGCACCTTAGATGGCCACTCACCAAAGTTGGATGTAGAACACTGTCTTTGTGGACTATGTTATACCAGTTGACCTCAGTGTCCCCTGAGACTATGGCCCTGAGGCCCCAGGCCCCGTGACACATTCCCACAAGGTGTCTGACATGGCTAAGAAGTTTTTGTAACTTTGCCTCCTGTATGTTCTACTATACTCAAGGATATATTTGCAGCATATATAAATACATGTGTAGAAATGTCCTCTATCAAACCTATATATATTTGTGGATTTAAGCTCCATCTGCTTTCCCACCCCTAGTCAGTTTGAGTGTCTATGTGTCTATCTATGTATCCACTCATAAACCACCAAACTAAACTCACTGCCGTCAAGTCTATCCTGACTCATAGTGACCCCTCGTTGGGTTTCCAAGGCAGTATCTCTACAGAAATAGATTGTCCAGTCTTCCTTCTGAGGAGTGGCTGTGGATTTGAACAGCCAGCCTTCTGGTTAGCAGTCAGTGCCTTAGGCACTATTCCACCAGAGCTCCCACTCACAGATTATTGTTATTACTCTTATTGCAGGATTGTGTATGTAATAGTGTTTACATTTGTTGCCTTTAACTCTTGTGCTCCTCCCAGTGTCTTTCTTTGAGTTAAAATACTTCCAATGATCATTTTCAAGGGTAATGATTTTCACTGCATACTGTGGCTTTGGAACCTAAAAACTGAGTAATATGCAGTTCTGCTGTTCTGCAGGTTTCTTCTCATTTAGTCCTTGATAGATAATCAAGAATTCTCAGACCAAGAGAGAAAGTTACAGGCTATCAAGTGCCACGCCTTTCCAGAGCAGAAATCCCTGAGGGTTTTCAAACACTTCCAGTGGCAGGGATGATGTGGAAGATGGACACTATCCCTTTGGACATCTCCTGCCACCAGAACACTTCCTGTATTTATTTGCTACCTGCTCCCTGTCCAGACAATTCCAACTTGCCCAGCAGCTGCTAGCTTTGCCCTCCAGCCCTGCAGAGTAATTATGACCCCTCCTTCCTATGATAATCATTTGAATATTTGAAGCCTGGTATCAGAATGACTAAGGTGCACCTGACCAAAGCCATGGTATTTTCAATCATGTCATACGAATGTGGAAGCTGGACAATGAATAAGAAAGAGTGAAGAATTGATGCCTTTGAATTACGATGTTGGCAAAGAATACTGAATGTACCATGGGCTGCCAGAAGAATGGACAAATGTGTCTTGGAAGAAGCATAGTCAGAATGAACACTCCTTAGAAGCAAGGATGGTAAGACTTCATCTTATGTACTTAGGACATGTTGTCCCTGGAGAAGACATAATGTTTGATAGAGTAGAGATCAGCAAAAAAGAGGAAGACCCTCAACAAGTCAGACTGACACAGTAGCTGCGACAATGGGCTCAGATCCAGCAACAATTGTGAGGATGCTGCAGGACTGGTCAGTGTTTCCCTGTGTTGCACAAAGAATCACTATGAGTCAGAACCAATTTGATGCACCTAACAACATCAGAATGATACTTTAACATTAAGGAAAGATCAATAAATGCCAAGTATATTTACCGTACTTTTAAACAGTTACTTGATTTTTAAAAAAAAAATTTCAGAACATATATTTCTGCACACGCAAGATGCTGACAATCCCTCTGCCCCAATTAGACAGCTCCACAAATTAATTTGCTTCAACTTTTTAGAAGTGTGCCCTGGAAACATGCTGCATAGTTGGGAAGACAGGGAACAGGGACCACACGTCATGCAGCAAGTGTTCTTACAGTGGCATAAGTTAAGTTAGCTACACACAGCAGCCCTGGTGGCACAACAATTAAGCACTCAACTGCTAACTGAAAGGCTGGCAACTAGAATTCACCCAGTGGCTCTGCAGGAGGGAGCAAGACCTGGTGATCTGCCCCTGTAAAAATTACAGCCTAGAAAACCCTGTGGGGAAATTCTACTCTGTCACATATATAAGGTTGTTATAAATAGATAAGTGACTCAATGGGATCTAATAACAGCCACACACAGAGGGAAAGGATCAAGGTGTCTGCCATCCATTGGAAAAGACTGCTGACCTGTGAGCTAGACCCCTTGTCTCAGGCAGGGTTCTCTAGAGGAGCAAAAATGGTGAAGTGTATATAAAAATATATACAGAGAGAGATCAATCTCAAGGAAGTTTCTCACACAGTTGTAGTAGACACTGGCAAGTCCCAAATCAGTCAGGCTAGAGGCTTCTCCTGACTTTCATGGTTGGAGGAGCTTACGAACACAAAATCTGCAGGTCAGATGGTAGGCTACTGTCTCACATCCCAAGAACCAGAGGTCAGAGGATGACTAGATGGAAGCAGGATCAAGATTGGATGAGCTTTGCCAAAACATCCATATATACTGGATGCAGGCCACACCCCCAAGGAAACTCCCTTTCAACTGACTGGCCGCTCACATCACATCACATAATATCTGCCACAGCGCTGAGAATCATAGCCTTGCCCAGCTGACAAATAACCTGAACCATCGTATCCTCATGAAACACACACATCCACCCTGAAGCTCCTCAAGGAAGTGGACCAGGTCTCACATTCTGCATGCTACCCTCCTCCCAAGTCTCAGACAGCTGCCACAATGCCAAGAGGAGAACAGGTGCACAGGGAGTCTTACTCCAATCTCTGGCACTGCAAAGGGCTTGGAGGTAAGAATATACCAAACCAAAACCCAAACCCACCACCAGCAAGTCAATTCTGACTCATAGTGACTCAGAGGTGAGAATAACTAAAGTTAAATCATCTCAAAGTTGTCAAATGAAAGTTTTGTTCTTATCTCATTAATAGCAATACAATTCCAAAAACCTAAGACAAGGAACCCTGCCGTCTACTGACTAACTAGCATAGTGAAATGGAACAAGCCATTTACCTTCTCCGGACCTCTGTTTTTCTCACCTATAAATTCAGAAGCCTGGACCAAATAATTAGAAAGTCCCTTTCAGGCCCAGCACCCAGTAATCTTCTGCAGTCACACACAGTAAACTGGATAATCCACCATAATCTGGCTGAACTAGTCGACCTTAAAACCAGCTCTAATGGTACAACGAATAAGTGCTCAGCTGCTAACTGAAAGGCTCAAACCCACCCAGCGGCTCCTTGGGAGAAAGACTGGTGATTTGCCTCTGTAAATACCAGAGCCTAGAAAACCCTATGGGGCAGTTCTACTGTGTCACACGGGGTCACTAGGAGTTGAAATCTACTCAACAGCACCTAGCAGCAACCACAAAGAACCTGGTAGAACCAGTCAAAGCAGAGCAAGTGGGGAGGCAGGGACTGACAAGGATTCTAGCTCCAGCACCACCATTATCCTGCCATGTCCCACAGGCCCAGTATATGCACCTGCCCTGGCTGAAATATCACCTTTGATGTATATTACATATATGATCTTGGGCAAGTCCTTCAACCTCCACCAGTCCTGATTTTTGCATCAGTAGACCAAAAAAGACCAAACCCACTGCTATTTAGTCAATTCTGACTCACAGCGACCCCCATTGGGTTTCCAAGGTGCTAAATCTTTACAGAAATAGATTGCCCAATCTTCTTCCGAGGAGTGGCTGGTGGGTTTGAACCACCAACCTTCTGGTTAACAGTCAGATGCCTTAGGCACTATGCTATCAGAGCTCCTTACATCAGTAGACTGGGGTTAATTCCACCTACTCCTGGGGCTGTTGGGAGGTTTAAATTAGGTAAAACATGTGCAAAACACCTAGCACTCAGAGAACGTGTGCTGCATACCTCTTAGCAAACATTTTGTACCCATTGAACCCACTGAATCAATAGACTCAATGATTTACTGTCATCTAAAGCACTAGGTAGATAACCTGCCCTAAAAGGGCTCTAAAAATCAGCTAGTCCAACTCCCTCTTACCAACTGAGGAAACTGAGGCTCAGAGAAGCGCAGTGACCTGCTCAAGAACCTACATGCTTTTCAGCAACAAAGCCTGGACTAGGACAAAGGGCTACAGGAGCAAAGGGCCACACGAGACACACAGAGGACCCTCTGCAGCTAATACTCATCCTAAAGAAATTGAGAACCCCCACTTAGAACTAAAATCTAAAAAATAAAAATGAGAGAATCTTTTATTTATGTATATTGTTGGAGGCTTACAGAAGGAAGATGTAGCATTACAGTGTTGCTGTGGGCCACGGATTTGATTCCTATTCACAGTGACCCTATGTGACAGAGTAGAACTGCCCTGTAGCATTTCTTAGGTTGTAATTCTTATGAGAGCAGATCTCATGTCTTTTCTCCTGCGGAGCTGCCGGTGGATTAGGACAGAACAAGCTTTTGGTTAGCAGCTGAGCACCTAGCAAGTGCGCCACCAGGGCTCCGTCACATCACGGTAAGTCTATGAAATGCCAGGTGTCCCTGAATTAATATGCAGCCACAGTTTCTGGTTGCAGCCTTTCCAGTTACTCTCCTCCTCCCTCATTCCCACTGTTTTCAATTTATACCTCAAGGCAGCCATGCTTGCATTAGGAACCTCTCTGGACAAGGTGAGAAGTTTCAGGCTGGGGCAGTAATTCGTGCCCCATTAAACACAAACAAGAACACATCACAGCAGCGCTACTCATAATACTAAAAGCTCCAGTCTGGGACAGCCAGCAAAGGGCCCAAACTCAAGGGAAACTGGGGTCAAGGATCTAACCCCAACAATGAACCCACTGCTGTCCAGTTGACTTTGACTTATAGTGACCGTATAGGACAGGGTAGAACTGCCCCATAGGGTTTCCAAGTCTGTAAATCTTCATGGAAGCAGAATGCCTCACCTTTCTCCTGCAGAGCAGCCGGTGAGTTGAAACTGCTGACCTTTGGGTTAGCAGCCGAAGGTTAACCACCGCATCACTAAGGCGCCTTCCAGGACCTAAAGCACCCCCAAAAGACATAATCAAAACCCCTAAGATCATTCAGGAGTTTCTGGAGAAAGCTCAGCCCAGGGTCTACCAAGTGCCATGCGGCTGATCTGGAGCACTGAAGAAGGAGCCCAGACAGTAAGAGGAGGTGCCTGGGCGGTAGCTTGCTCCAGGGACAAAGCGCTAAGCTGACCAGTTACCCTCCAGCTCCAGATTACAAGAGAAAAGCACTTATCTCCAGGAAGCATTTGATGGAAAGCGGCACCAAGACATGTTTGCTTTTAGCTCCCGGTGAGCACATGCCTCAGCCATTGTCTCCCAGAACGCAGAGGGCCCTAAACCAAGCCTTATGTTGTTACACTTAAGCAACAGACTCAGAGAGGGAGACAGCCTTGCCCAAGATCACACAGCACACCAGGGCAGCAGTGGGAATGGGCCTTTGCCTGACCCTCAGTCAAGAACTGTTTCCTTCCACTGCCCCCATCCCAACCAAGCAAGGCCAGCTCTCCCACTCCCTCTTCAAACCCTGGGCTCACCTCCTGATTCTGGGGATTCCTCCAGGTTGAACAAGACTGGGAAGCAAGTGGCAGCTTAGAAGTCCATGCAGGACACCTCTAGGCAGAGCAGCTAGGGCTGTGTCAGGCTCTATGGCAAGGAGAAGCTGCAGCGTGGAACTTTGAAAAGGCTCTCTCTTCACTAAAGGATCCTCCTCCTGCTCTTCCTCCACCTCCTCCTCCTCTTCCTCTGTAGTAGTACTATGGGGACATGTGCTCTGCTTGGGAGGCGGCAAGGAGGCGAGGGTGATGGGAAGAACGTGCAGCTGTTACTGGAAGAAGGGCAACAATCTGCCCGGCCCTGCTACACACTCACACCTGGCAGGCGAGGATGGAGGGAAAAAATAACCATCAGGAGCTCTATCTGCTGTCACAGAATCATTAACACTTAGGCTCCAGCTCGGGTCCTCACATAGCAAGAGAAACAATACACTTAACCAATGGAGTGCCAGCCAGAGACATTACATCATCGGTCAGCACTGTCATTGGCTAATCATTCCTAGAAGGCAAAATCCTGCTTCTAGGTGCTTAACCCTTTCCTGCTCATCACAGCAAAGACTCAAGTATTTGGTCTAAACCAATGGTGCTCGAACCTTGCACATGTCAAAACCATTTAGGGTGTTTTTAGAATACGTAGATTGCTGTGTCCACCTCAAACTATCTAAGTCAGGACCTTCATAGGGGACTGTGAGTAACTATTTTTACTTAGTATGCAGAGTACAGGAAAACCGGTCTCAGAAATTCTGCCTTTCCAGAGAGAAATGAAATTACATTTTTCTGAGCATTTATCATGGGCACAGCTCTTTGCTATGCTGTTACTGTTGGCTGCCATAGAGTGGATTCCAACTCCCAGCAACCCCATGAGACAGAGCACAACTGTCCCATAGGGTTTTCTAGACTCTGGTCTTCATGGGAACTGACTGCCAGATCTTTTTTCCCACAAAGCCACTAGGTAGGTTTGAACCACCCATCAACTTTCCAGTCAGCACCTACATGCTTAACAATCACGCTACCAGGGCTCCTTGCTCTTTACTGTAGCATCTCATTTATTTGTTACTCTGAGCAGAGGCCATTATTGGCCCCACTTCACAGGTACAGAGTAGGATTCAAAGAGGGTAGGTCACTTGGTCAAGAGATGGAGTCTGGCATTGAAAGCCTGGTTGCTTCCACCCTACCTTGTTAGATCCCTAAAGATCCCACTTAAAATCAAAGCAAGCCATTTGTCTACCTACTGCCTCCAAGGTTACAGAAAACACAGAACTTCTTAATTAGCTGGAAAATTCCAAAAACTTGCGATGAACTGGGAAACAAAAAGAATAGTGAATTGCCAGAGTAAATTTCAGGGATCACACCCTATATCTCTGAATCATTCCCTTTCCCAAGCTCATTGCTTCTGCTGTCAGCTTAACTGTCTCTTCCTCCAGGAAGCTTTCTCCTCCCCCAATCCTGGGATAGATGTGCCTGCCCTGTGTCCTAAGGTCCCCTGTGCCAGTGGGTTGCAGTTGTTTCTTCACTATGTAAATTCTATGACATTAAAGTCACAGCTACCTTCTCCAGTGACTAGTGCCTGCCACACGGGAGTACTCAATCACAATTCAAAAGGAAAGAAGGAAGGAGGCAGTGAGGGAGAGACAGGGCCAGGGAAGGGCAGAAGGTCATAGCTGATGTTTTAAACGGAATCGAACTGAAGAGGGAAAGGCAAAGGACTGGAAGCCACACGAACAAACTGTGTGACCTCGGGCAAGTCATTTCTTTGGGCCTATTTCTCCTCATCTAGGAATGAGGACACCACCACCTACCTAGGGCTACGATGAGGATCAAACTGAAGCATGATCTGGGATCTGCTTTGCTTCCTGCACCCTCTCTCCCTAGATCTTATCCATTTCACTGGCTGACAGCTAGGTGCTGACAACCGCGATATTTATATCTCCAGCTCAGACTTCCCCTCCATACTCTTATGGAGTCTGTCGCATGTGGATGTGCTAATCTAAAGGTTGGCAGTTCAAACCCACACAATGGCTCCACAGGAGAGAGACTGGCTGGTCTAAAGATGACAGCCCAGAAAACCCCATGGGGCAGTTCTACTCTGTCACATGGGGTCACAAGGAATTGCCTCAATGCCATCTAACAAAAACTATAACCACAACCTGTTCCTCACCTAGTCTCCTCCATAGCATGAAGGATGCTCCCATCATCCTTGAGTCCTTCCTTTACTTCCTCCTCAATATCTAATGTATTGGCAAGTCCTGTCCATTTTACCTCCAAAATACATCTCAAATCATACTTTTCTCCAACTCCATTGCTATTCTCTACTTCAAGACACCAGCATGTTCCTCAGATCTACACCTCTAACTCCTAACTGGTAACAAGATCCATCTTTCTCCTCTCTGATCCATTTTTTCACCTGGCAGCTAGTGGAAACCTTTTAAAGCATCAACCACCTCACCAATATTTACTGAACACCCTTCTTCCAGAGGCAAGTCAGACAACAAAAAGATACATACTCTAACAGTAGGTTATTCCAAAGTTTAAAATCCTTCAATGACTTTTCATTGCACTTAGAATAAAGTGCAAGCTAAGCATGGCCTCCAGGGTCCCATCTATTTCTCCAAACTCATCGAAGCTCTCCCTCCAACTTGCCCATTACGCTCCAATCATACTGGGCTCCAGCCCTCCACCTCACTGTCCTTGAACAAGCTGTTGCCTCTGCCTGAAACGCTATTTCCCTGTTTTTGGCATGGCTGGTTCTTTCTCACCCTTCAGTCTTGCTGTAAATATCGCCTCCTCTGAGTGACCTTCCTGGACCACCCTCTCTTTGTTCATTTACCTCACTCAGGAAAGATGTGCTAAGCTCCTGGGATGCAGAATGCATGATCCCCTGGAGCCTACAGTCTGGTGGGGAACCAACAACGTGAGAGTAAACAAAGCAGATCAATAAATGCCATGAAGTAAAATAAAAGGGAAGTGGACCTACTTTACACAAGGTGGTCCCAGAAGGCCTTTCTGAAGTGGTGATATTGAAATGGAAGGATGAGAAGGAGTCAATAGACAAAAGGCCTCTTAATCTCTATCACATCCTGTCTCTCTGATGCTATGTTCCAGCCTTCAGTGTTTGCTTGTGAAGAAAAAATATGTAATGTCTGTCTGTGTCCCCCAATAGATAAGCTATATCCTCAGTTAAGCTGTATCCTCTGCACCTAGGAGAGTGCCTACCATCTAGAAGATACTCCATACACATTGATTTAATGAACAGCAGGATAAATAAATGAATCGATTATCAATCCACCAATAAAAGCCCTTGTAGAGTGTAACAAATCATATAGCTGTGATTGTTGTTACTATTATTATTTTGTGGTTCCACATTCTGGAAAAGACTACGTTGCCTGTGAAAGGACAATAAAAGTACCTTCCTTGGAGTATTATTAGACAACTGGGGAGGCTGTAAGTATGCAGTAAGCACCTAATGCTGCATAGCAGTCATTGTGGCATTTTACAGTCCACTTCCTCACAAAAGCTGATTTTTCTTAACTCAAACTCCCAAATCTACTTTCAGATGCAGTCAAGGGCTATAAGAACAAGAAGAGGGAACATTTTTTAAGTGCCTGCTATTTACCAGCCACAGAACGAAGCACTTTCCGTCATTCATCGTCATTTCCCAAACCCATCCTGTGAGGCAGTGTATTAGATCTTATAACACACCTCTGGATCCCCCTCCAAGACCAAGGCATGCTTCTTTCTCCACCTCAGCTGCCAGGAGTGTAAGATGCTCACAGCTGAGGAACTGCCCTGCTGAGGAGAGCCACCTCACCTAAGCTTATGCACGTGCACGGAGCAGCCAGCACCCACTGGCCGGTCAATGTCGGGGGTCCAAAGGCCATGGGATCGATTAAGGCCTCTCTTGCAACTACATTCACAGGTCAACTTCTTCCCCTGCCCAGTCTTGCTCCTCGCACTCCCCACACCCTCGGGGAGTGAAAACACTCCCAAGAATCCTTCTGTGAACTAAGTTCAGCCTGAGTCTCCTTCCAGAGAACACAACCTATGGCATACGGGCATTACAATGTCTTTTTAACTGCAAAAACTGATGTTCAGAAAGGCATGTAGCTACTGAGAATTTCAGGTGTGAACTTCACAGGGAGCCTTTGCTCTGTTACTCCACTTTACCCACAGCCCTGCCTCTCAGGGCCAAGCCTGGGCCTCTGTGAAGAAGAAAGGGGGACTCAAGGAGCGGGGATGGCCACAGAGAGGGCCAGAAGAGCAGAGCAGGGAGGCAGAGCACCACTTCACATCCCTCCAGGGACCACCCCAAATGACAAGATCGAGGTCCAGAAACAATACGAATATGATTTAAGGTTGCAGAAGCAAGCATCATATGGCCAGCACTTCTCACCACCCTAATCCATGTCCAGAAGCCAGAAAACAGGGTTCCTGGGCAGAGGGGGCTGCCTTAAGGGGCATGATAGTTACACTAAGCTCCAGATTTAAAAAAAAAAACAAAAAACTCACTGCCATTGATTCTACTGACTCATAGCGACCCCCTTTTGGGTTTCCAAGGAGGTAAATCTTTACAGAAGCAGATCGCCCAGTCTTCCTTCAGTGGAGTGACTGATGGGTTTGAACCACCAACCTTCTGGTTAGCAGTCAAATGCCTTAGGCACTATGCCACCAGAGCTCCTTAAGCTCCAGACAGTAACGGCAATTAAAGAGTCTCCTGATGGCCCAGCCTCTACCCCACAGTCCACAGAGCCACCAGAATGGTCTGCTTACTGAGCAGAAGTTTTCCACAACCCTGTTCTATCCGAGGACAACCTTCTAAGTATTATAAGGCTGCATCTGAAGGTTCCTACATGCTCTAGTGTCCTGCATAGTTCATTTTCTGTCCACAACATGCCCCATTCTACAGATCAGCTGGGGTTCTAGAATGATAATATGTTAGGGCACTGCACTGTTCAGTTCCTTTACCTGAGCTCACAAAACCCTACCTGGCATTCTTGCTACCCCATCAACCCCATGCACTCCCAACACACATGGCTTTCAACCTGGCAAATCCTCCTCCTCCTCCAAGTTCCACTCAGTGTTCACCTCCTCTCCATCTGCTGTCCCTTGCACTGCACTGTAATTGTTCCTCGAACTGTCCTTCTTCACCCCAGGAATTTCAACACAGCCCTTCTACCCTTCTATCTTTAGGGTTTAACACAGCGCCTGGCACACAGCAGGAGCTCAGTAACTGCTGTATAAATGCACCAAGTGTCCTATCAAGTGCCTGGCCAAGGGAACCTCCCTGTGATTTCCTCCTGCGCCCAGGATGACTCAGAACAGGAGATGGTATGACATGCCCCAAGACAACACGTCAAGAGGGATCTGAACCCGAAGGCAGGTGCGGGACGCCGGTGTAAGGACAGGACCCGTTTCTACAGTTTCCAGCTTCCGCGGGCTCTTCCTCCGCCCCGGCGCGCGCCCGGTGGAGAGGATCTTAAACAACCCCATCCTGCTCCGACCTCTCCGGCTCCCAGACCCCGTGGGCAGCCCCCGGCACGCCAGCCCTGACTCGTCCGTCGTGGGGCTGGCCCGGAGCCAGGCAGCAGCAGCCCGGCGGGCAGCTTATGGAGAAGCCGGGGGACTAGGCTCCTCGCGGGCCCCTCTGCGCGCCCGCATCCCGCGGGCTCGCAGCCAGAGCTCTAGGGACGTAGCCGGGCGCGAGTACGCCACCAACAGCGCTGGCTGAGGGTGGGAACTCCCTGGTTCCAGAAATCTCACAAAGTGTTCTTGGCTGCAGCGCGGTGCTTACCATGCGAGCCGCCAGGAAGCCAGTGCCAGTGGGTGTCTCCGCCCGCGCGCCCGCCGGTCACCGGACTCTGCGGCCCTTTAGCTGAGCTCTGCTCACACCGCGCGCCAGCGCCACCGCCCAGGCCGTCCGATCGCCCTGCGCCGCGGTGCCCCATTGGCTGGGGCCGCGATGCCCCGCCCCCGGAAGGCCCCGCCCCATGGGCCCCCGCCCCTCCCGCTCTCTCGCCCACCGGCCCACTCCTGGGGCTTACCCTCTCTCGCCGCGATAAGTTGCTGAACTCTGAGCTCTCCAGGGACTCAGGCAGTGGAGTGAGGTAACAGTTCTCCATCCCAAGAGTGGCTAAGGCCCTCAGGGAGTGCCAAAAGTGTAGTGTCCTTGGAAGCAAGCTTTGAGAGAGTCATCTGACCTCCCCAGACCTCTGGAGGCGCCTCAGAGAACCCGGCAGTCACTATGCCACAGATGGCTCAGGTGGTGTTCTAGGCACCAGCGCCAGGTATGGGACAGGAAACATACAAAGTCCTGCCACCCTCATGGAGTTAGCGTGGGGAGTGTGTGTAAAGGTTAGGTCTTCTTGTTAGGTGCCGTCCAATCAGTTCTGAATCATAGCGACCCTGTGTACAACAGAACAAAGCACTGCCTGGTCCTGCGCCATCCTCCCAGTCCTTGCTATGCTTGAGCCCATCGTTGCACCTCATCTCATTTCGTTGAGCGTCTTCCTCTATTGCACTGACCCTCTACTTGACCAAGCATGATCTCCTTCTGCAGGAACTGGTCCCTTCTCACTACCTGATCAAAGGTTATATGCAAGTAAAGAACAATGAGCTAATGCCAGCCTGTTAGAAGCACGGTGGGGGAGGGAGTGACTAAACAGGTAAAGAAAGAGGGAGCAAGGCTGCTAGCAATAGGTGTTGTCAGAAGGTCTCCTGAGGTGGTGATACTTGAATTTAAGACTCAAAGGGTGAAAGGATTCCAGGGCTGGAGGAAGACCTTTGCAGACAGAGGAAACAGCAAATGTGTCCTGGAACTGGAAAGTACAATGGTGGGAGTCTAGGGGGCAAGAGGCAAATGAGCTGACTAGACAGGTAAACAGCCCTAAACCACCCAGGGCCTTATAGACCACACTGAAGAGCTTCGGTTTTGTCATAAAGACAAAAATAAGCAACTGAAGGGTTTGAAGTGGAGACTATGACAGTTTTAAAAGACCACTCAGACGGTTGCGTGAAGAATGGATTTAAGGAAAGAAAGAATGGAAGCTGGGAGAACAGTTAGGATGCCATTGCAGAAGTCCAGGTAAAGGGTGATGGTGGCTTAGGCCAGGGTGGTGACAGCAGGGATAAAGAGGTGGGCTGATTGAAACATATTTAGAAAGTAACATGGAAAAGGCTAGCCTCACTGATAGCATTTGGCCAACCCCTTCCTCTGCTACCTCAGGTGTCCTTTCTAAGCCTCAGTTTTCCTACCTATAAAAGGAGGAAATCACCACAGAGCCCCTCTGAGCTCCTTCCCAACTAAGAAATGTGGAGTTAAGAATAGGAAGCAGAAAGAATTAAAAGATAGA
The DNA here is from genome assembly GCF_000298275.1 of Orycteropus afer afer. NCBI lineage: Eukaryota > Metazoa > Chordata > Mammalia > Tubulidentata > Orycteropodidae > Orycteropus > Orycteropus afer. The sequence continues at coordinate 2,300,937 of NW_006922033.1, read as the reverse complement.
TGCCCATTTAATCATGAAAATAGTTTAAAAACAAGTTACATGGATTTTCAGATATTCACAGGAGAGTTCTCTGGGGGAGAAGTAGAAGGTGTGTTCTTGTCTGGGTCTGTATATTCAAAAAGCCTTACTAATATTAGTCTAAACAAAGAAAAGAGGAAAAAGGGAGTGGGATACATGTTTAGAGGAGAAAGGCAAGTTGTGAGAGGAAAAATCATGGTTTTTCATTGCATTATGATTAAGAAAAAAAAAAGGCAATTAGATTCAGGAGAACTTAATGATATATCTTCAGTGAGAATACCAGAAAGCTGTCTACCTGTGTTTTATTGACCATAAAAAGCCATACAACTGTGTGGATCATAACAAATTATGGATAACATTGCAAAGAATGGAATTCCAGAACACTTTATTGTGCTCACGAGGAACGTGTACATAGACCCGGAGGTTGTCGTTTGAACAGAACAAGGGGATATTGCATGGTTTAAAGTCAGGAAAAGTGTGCCTCCAGGTTGTATCCTTCCACCATACTATTTCAATCTGTATGCAGAGCAAATAATCTGAGAAGCTGAACTATATGAAGAAGTATGTGGCATCAAGGTCAGAGGAAGACTTATTAACAACCTGCAGTATGCAGGTGATAAAGCCTTGCTTGCTGAAAGTGAAGAAGATTTGAAGCACTTACTGATGAAGATTAGATACT
>NW_006922033.1:2296374-2299655 GCF_000298275.1 Orycteropus afer afer | reverse complement strand
ACTCAAGCATTGCAACAATTGTGAGGCCGACACAGGACTGGACAGTGGTTCGTTCTGCTGTACACAGGGTTGCTATGAGTCACAACCAACTGGATAGCATCTAACAATAACAACATTCAAAGTATTGTAGCCCATTCTCAATCTATCACCAAGAGTTTTGCAGTACAGTAAGTTCCTGGGTTATCAATGTCTGACTTACAGACACTTGTACTTGCCCTTTAATTTTATGCAAGCTGAAACAACTGAACCAGTCCCTATTGGCAACAAATTCTTCATTACAATCATTTTCACTTGTTGCATGTGCAGCTTTTAAATCATGGAAAAGGCTTTGAACCTTTCCTTGCACTAAAATTAGGCTAAAAAAGAACCATGTGCACCTGTTCCGACTTACATACAAGCTGGACTTCAAGACACACTTAGGAACTGAACCCATTCATAACCTGTCGTGAGAATTCTCTAGTTAGACATTGTAAGTCAGAGACATTCTAGCATTACATATTCATTCCTATGAGCCTAGTTCATGTAGTGAAAGGGCCTGAACACTGATAATCTCTCTTCATAGAGTCTCTCGTGGCCCTTACTCACCTGCCTAAGGTATTGTGTAAAGTTGGAGAAACAGCTTATGACTATATAAATCACTGGGTTTGATGCTGAAGGGCAAACACCAGGTGGGAAACCAGGAGACCTGACACTATTATCAAATAATCTCTCTGCACTTTAGTTTATCAGTGAAATGAGAGCTGGACAAAAGGTGGCTGAATACTAGATTTGTGTATTTAGGATGTCTACCTGTCAACTATTCCCTCTTCCTATTTGTAACTCCACATTTCATTTGGGGGAAGTTTTCATTGTGTGGTGAGCTGTCAATTCTCAGGGCCAGATCTCAGGGCCACAATTCATTACTCCTGCTCCCCAAATCTCCAAAAATCCTTGAGACAGGGTTGTGACCTAAGTTGGGTCAATTAAATGGGCAGTCCTGAGACTTTGCCTCTCCAAGTGGGCAACAAGAGAGAGAGATTGGACATAGATGGTGGCAGCAATAGGGTCCTGAAGAGGCTGGAGCGGCAGCTGAAGACTGGTCATGAATCTTGTTGTTGAACCTTCAGAACTTCCGTGGCTTCCTCCAGTATCCCAAGCCCTTTTCTTCACACAGAGTCCCAGTGTGGAGTGAATGGTTAAGTGCTTGGTTACTAACCAAGAAGTTGGTGGTTCAAACCCACCCAGAAGCATTTCAAGCCATCTGCTTCCAAAAAAGTCATAGTCATGAAAACCCTGTGGAGTACAGCTCTGCTCCATAACACATGTGCTCACCATGAGTCCTAATCAACTCAATGACAGCTGGTTAGTTCTTCACCCCATCCTTGTCCCCAAACCTATTTTATTTTGTGAGTCTCCCATCTGTGCTGAATTCCCTTCTTGTGTTAGTTAATTATCTCTGTTGCTTCTAACCAAGAATTCTGATCAATTCAGGAAGGAATGAAACACATTGCAGCACAGGACATTTTCCCAGGGAAACAATTCAGTGCAGGAATTTGCATATATTTGGATGCATATCTAGGGTCAGGATACACATTTTGCCACTACTCACTAAGAAACCCAATCCCACAAGGGTGAGGAGTGGTGATGAAAGACAATATTTATTTTTGAAATCAAGAGCCCAGATCTGCTCTTTGCAACACTAAAAAAGCAAATCCTTGTTTTCTCATTTTCTACCATATACTAACAACAGAAACAAGCTCTCTTGCCCATAAAGTTTATAGGTTGCAAAATCTCTTAGATAAATTGTCTCTGGAATAAATTTTCTGTACACATTCACATGAGGTAGGTAGAACAGATAGATGGTTTATAGATTATGATAATAATAGCTATTATTTACCAAGCAAAAAAAGTCCTTAGGTGATGCAAATGGTTAAGAACTTGATTGGCAGTTTGAATCTACCCAACCTATCCAGAGGCTTCTCAAAAGACAGGCCTGGCAATTTGCTTCTGAAAGTTCACAGCCCTGAAAACCCTATGGAGCAGTTCTACTCTGCACACATGGGGCCCGTCACATGTCAGAACTGGACTCCATAGCAACTAACAACATTTATGGAACACTTCTTTATGTACCAGGCCCTGTGCTAAGTGCTTTACATACATTAAACCATTCAACCTGTATGACAACCTTGTTAAGACTACCATTACAGTTTTATAGATGAGCCTTGTGCAAGGCCACATGGCTAATACATGATGGAGGCAAGAACTCAAGCCCAGGTCTATCTGATAACAAAGACCATGTGTGCTTTCAACACACACAGCTTTGTGTCAGATAACACAGCTAGTGAGTGATGGCTATGACTAGAACCCAGGGCCTCATTCCCACAGTTTCCACCTCATTCAGCTATTGCTTGTCCATATTTGCCTTCAAGAGTAGAGTCAGTTCAGTTGTCCATCCATGATGAGATTTTAAGGTCAGAGGAAAGATCTTTGAACATTTCCCCCTACCTACTTACCTGCCATGCCCAAGCTTACCAAAGATCATGGAGATGGCACAGGATTGGGCAGCATTTTGCCCTGTTATACATGGTCTCCAGGAGTTGGAGGCCACCCAATGGCAACAAACACCACTTACCAACGATGCCTAAAATTCCCACAATTAAAAATGAATTGCTATATTTGGAAATTGGAGAACAGGGGTATACAAATCCAGACATATCTGTGAGGAGTAAAATGCTAAGTTTTATCAGATGGAGATGTGGAAAGGCTTGGGACTCTATGTAGGGTTGATGAAAAAGGGATAGGCAGAAGAACTTTTCAATGTCACTTGTTACTTATTTTAATAAATAAAAAAAAAACTTTCAGGAAGACGTGGGAGCTGGCAGACAGACTAAAAGGAGATTTGTAAATACCCATTTATCTTCAACAGGAGACAATTTATTTAATCTCTGAGTCCTAGTAAAAAGCAGAATGTAGGGGGGAGGCCAAACTCACTGCCATCGAGTAGTTTCTGACTCATAGCGCCCCTCCCTGTGTTTCATAGGCTGTAAATCTTTACGGAAATAGATCGCCCAGTTTTCCTTCCAAGGAGCAACTGGTGGGTTTGAACCCTTCCAGTTAGTAGTCAAGTCACTTATTCACTACACCACCAGACCTCCTAACATCTATGTCGGGATCGGGTAGTGTTTCGTTGCTATGAGTCAGCACTGACTCCACAGCACCTAATGACAACAACAACATGTCCCTTTTCTAGAATGTGGTAAGGAAAGGCTCAAATGTGACATGGACAGGTCTGGAGTTAAGGC
>NW_006922033.1:2274134-2295179 GCF_000298275.1 Orycteropus afer afer | reverse complement strand
TCAGGGACTCCAATCCCCCTTTGTTGTTGTTATGTGCCATCAAGTCACTTGGGTTTCAGAAGTGGCATCACTATGGAAATAGATTGCCCAGCCTTCCTTCCGAGGAGTAGCTGGTGGGTTTGAACCGCCAGCCTTCTGGTTAGCAGTCAAGTGCCTTAGGCACTATGCTACCAGAGCTCCCAACCTCCTTCAGACTCTCATTATTTCAACCAAGAAGAATCATCAGAGAAATAGCCAGGCAAGATTGGGATGGACTTTTTCCCTCATTGATTCTGAGTGATAAAGAGTATAAAAGCTGGAACTCAACTCTGAGTTTAAGACCTTGCTCTGCCACTTTGTGACTTGGAGCCACCCATTAGCCTCAGGTTCCTTATCTATAGAATGAGGATAGTAATAATACCTACCTTCTAGGGTTGTTGTGAAGATTAAATCGGTTAAAACATATAAAGTTCTTAGAGAGGTGCCTGGCACAATGCAAGTACCCTTTAAATGTTATCCATTTTACCTGAATCCAAATGCTCAACTCTCTGGTTTCTCAAAAAGGAAACCAATCTTATCATTTAAAGTTCAGATAATAGCAGATTCCTTGATCTGTGGGTTACAAGGGAGTGTGATCTAAAGGTGTGGAATCCAGCCTTAGGCACCATTGGTTTCTCTCTTGTCTGGAACCACAAGTTTTAGTGAAGTTTTAGTGAAGTGAGCGGCATCCACCAAGCCTAGCACCTGCCTCTACTCCAGTGACCAAAGCCATCTATGCAGACAGCATGTGTGTTCCCTGTGCTCTTCTGTTCTTCACCGTTCTTCTCCTTCCTCTGACCCCTTAGGATATGGGCTGTCTGTGGCATTCCTCCCAGGCCGATCTTCCCTGGAAGCTTTCAATATTGCAGACAGGTCTGTTGCAGTCATAGGAATCGTCATCATCCTCAGTGCCACCACTATCACAGCAGCTATCGTGGAGAGTTGACCATATAACAGACATTGTGCTAAGCATTTTACAGTCATTTGCTCAACAAATTCTCCCAACAACCCTGACATAATGTATGCCTACATTATCACCATTTTACAGATTATGAATACTGAGACCTAAAGAGGTAAAGTAAGTTGCTATGGTTACACAGTTGTTCAATAAGGGGTTTGGAATTGAAGCAGCTGACTCAGTGCCCTTGACCACTATGCCTTCTGTCAGTTAAGCTCCAGATGACTTCTCTGATTCACAAGCCCTTCTCTCCCTTATAATCCAGGGATTTGGCCCACGTTCCCCTCTGTCTTAATGCTGCTACACCTGTTTGTTCCCAGATTCCTCCTTTCCAAGTTATGCCTGGTGGGCAGGACTCAGCCACCTCGTCCATCTTACTATATTTGGACGCAATCTCAACTGTCTATGTTAGTTTAAAGGGATTGAACTCTAGTTACACCAAGGTAACAAACATTTGGAAATTAAAATCCCATGAAGTTCACATATTTTATTTGAAACGTAGTAAGGAAAAAAAAAGTGGCTGTCATTCTGAACTTCCTAACTATGAGACCCTCTCTGTGCCTCAGTTTCCTCATAATAGTTATTTTGTAGGGTTTGGAGAAGATATACCTGGCAGGATTGAAAGGCCCATTAGCCCTGAAGCAATGAGTATGAACTACTCAAGTACCCTCTGGAATTAAGATGACTACACTCAGAGCTCTGGTAGCATAGTGCCTAAGGCACTTGACTGCTAACCACTTGACTGCTAACCAGAAGGCTGGCGGTTCAAACCCACCAGCCACTGCTCAGAAGGAAGATGGGGCAATCTACTTCCGTAGTACTACTGCCTCAGAAACCCAAGGAGGGGTCGCTATGAGTCAGGTCCAACTCAATGGCACATAACAACAACAACACCACACTCAGAATAACAATTGAGAGGATGGTGCAAGACCGAGCCGCATTTCCTTCTGTTGTGCACAGGGTTGCAGTGAGTCAGAACCAACCCACCAATGGTGCCTAACAACAACACACTCAGAAGACTAACTTAGGATATTTCCTTACCAACTATTCTCCAATCTCAACCAGTTATCCAGTTTACAAAGTATATGCCTGTGTCCTTTCTTTCCCTGAGCCAGTCCTAAAAACTACATTGTATTTAGTATCTACTATTTGCCAGGTCATTTTCAAAGGTATTTTACATATATTATTTTAGTTAGACTTCACAAGACCCTCTGAAGTCAGTTCGTTATTGTTCAGAGGCATAAACTTGCTCAAGTTTTGACACTTCTTTGTTGGCTAAACTGACTGATTTGTCCACGGTCATCCATCTGAAATAATATCACCCTTCTAAAATAATAACATTATCTTTTCACAAGAGCCTTCTGGAGACTTAATGCTTTTTTCCTCAAAAGGAGGATCACTAAGGAAGAAAATCTCAGGTACCATTGTTAGCTGATAGGGGTTGTGCTTTGGGATGGAACCCTGGGTGCCTTTCAGAGCCTTCCACTTACACCTGTGCTTATCCCTTTTGAGCATGCTCTGTTTCCCAGACCCATCTGTTTGTGTGTGTGATATTATCTAAACAAGAATATATTTTATCTTATGTCCTCTTTGGGGTGGAGGGAATAGTTTGGCAGAGATAACCCTAGAGACCAGTGGTGCATCAAGAGAAAGAATTTGAGGCCATATCAAAATTTAAAATATTTACGTCCCATGATCCAACTATTCCACATCTAGGACTCCTCCCTAAAGACACATGTGCAGAAGGTAGCATGCACAACACAAAGATACCCATTGTGGCAATGTTTGAAACAGCCTAACTGCTCATCAGTAAACGGCTAAGGAGAATGGCTAAGTATGTAATGGAAGTGTAAGTAGAGACTACCATAAAGCACTAAAAAGAATGAGACATATGTACCAATGTCCTCGTTACCTAGTGCCGCTCTGACAAGAATATATCACAAATGGAATGGCCTTAACAAACAGGAGTTTATTCTCTTATATTTCAGGAGGCTAGAAGTCCAAGTTCAAAGTGCCAGGTTCTAGGGGCTGTGTGAAAGCCCCTCGATCTTGGGATTCAGCTCTGCCTCCTGCTCCTGGCCCACTGAAGCTAGAGGCATCTCTTCACTCAGGCAGCTGCTGTCTGCTGAGGCTAACAAGCCCAAGGTTGACAGTCCCGATGTTACCAAACCACATGGCAGGCCATTAATTCAAGTCCTTTGTAAGTCCCAAGGTCAGCAGAGCATGGCAGGCTGCTGAACAACGACACAGCTACATGCAGGGTTCAAGCATGCCGTAAGCTAAAGACCATTCCCAAAGCTGTTTCTTATATACAGGAAGTAGACCACATACACACATACCTCAGCTGTTCCCAGTAGATTCCACCATGGAGTTGATTACCAGTCTCATCATGGGGAATACTACATCTAGCTGCTCAGCCACTCAACCAGGCCCAGCCAAGTTGACACAAAAACTTAACTACCACGCCCAATCATGGCAAAAGCATATTGAGTGAATGAAGCAAATTGAAAACAAAAAAAATGTATGTACTGTGGTGTAGGGTATCAAGTAAAAATCAAACTCAATACTGACTCTGTAGGACAGCACAGAACATCCCCGTAGGGTTCTCGAGGCTGTAATTTTTATGGAAGCAGACTGCCACACCTTTCTCCCATGGAGCGGCTGGTGGACTTGAACTGCCAAACTTTCAGTTAATAGCTGAGTACTTAACCACTACACCACCCATGCTCATCTTAGTATGACATATAGTATGTAGTATATGTGCATAGTATCATGTATAGTATGGATATCTGTAACAACATGGAAATTACTACCAATGGTATCTTTAAAGTAGCAGGGATGAAACCTCATCATATATATGTTTTTTGTATGGGGAGTATCAGAGGGGCCTTTAGTCTTATTTATAATGTTTCAATCTCTGGTAGCATAGTGCCTAAGGCACTTGGCTGCTAACCAGAAGGCTGGCGGTTCAAACCCACCAGCCACTCCTTGGAAGGAAGGTTGAGCAATCTACTTCCGTAGTGATACCACCTCGGAAACCCAAGGAGGGGTCGCTGTGAGTCAGGTCTGACTCGAAGGCACATAACAACAACAACAACAAGTAAGGATGGCAAGACTTTGTCTCATGTACTTTGGACATGTTTTCAGGAGGCAGTCCCTAGAGAAGGACATCATGCTTGGTAAATTAGCGGGTCAGCAAGAAAAAGGAAATACCCTCAATGAGGTGGATTAACACAGGGGCTGTGACAATGAGCTTAAGCATAGCAATGATTGTGAGAATGGTACAGGACTGGGCAGTGTTTCATTCTGTTGTACATGGGGTTGCTTTGAGTCAAATAGACTCAACAGCACCTAACAACAATAACATTTATATTTATTATTGATATAATTAAAAGTTAATTAAAAACCAAATTCCTTGCATTTTCTTTTTAATTTGGACAATCCAGTAATATATTTTAAATGGGAGGTTTTAGAGTGAGAAATTGAAAAAACAAAAATGTTCTGTGTTTAGTGCTATGCAGACGGATGGTAACTAGATGGCAGTCAGAATGTCTGGCTGTGTGACCTGGAGGGAGTCAGTCCCCCTCTCTAGGTCTCTGCTGCTCCTCTGTAAGGTGAGGGGTTTGGACCTAGTCGATGGCTTTCTAACTGTAGTTCTTATTGCCCAAGTATTTCCCAGAGGAGCCTAGGGGGCAGGGTGTCTCTGCAAAGTGTGTGCACCAGTGTATGTATGTGTATGTGAGTGAGGGGACGGGTGGGGCAGGGAAGAGAAAGAAAAAGAGAGAGAGAATTCCTAAGATTCCACTTGGCTCAGGGTTTCTGAGCAGAAGGAAGTAGCAATAAGAGTTACCAGCTTAGATTTAAATCTTTGTGTGTGTGTGTGTGTGTGCATGTGTGTCTCAGGAGCAGACAGTGAAGAAGGATCCTAGCTGGGGTATTTCTGAACTCCTGGCTATATATACTATCCCACCATGTTGGGCTCAAGAGACACAGAATGCTGTTCCCAGTGTATTATACTGGGCAGAACAAACAGAGAGAGAAAGGCCACGGTGAACCCTTCTTAAGACAATGGGCTTGGATGCTGAGTTCCCGTAGCTCCCTGGCTGCCTTCCCTCGTGCTGGCCCCATTGTGTTAGAGGATGAGGCTGCCTCTCCTAGCTTTCAAGCTCCTGGGGGAGAAGTAGAGCTTCACTTCCAGAGGCAGACCATTGCTTTCTCCAAAACTGTCTCCATCCAGCTGTTAGAAAAGTGACCATTAAGTGAGAGAACTCATGTAAAAGTACTCCCAAGTCTATAAAATCTCTATAAAAATTAGGTATAAATTTCATCGTCATCATTTGGAGGCTCATCAATATTTGTGGAAAGTATACATTCTATGGCTTTTCCTTATAAAGGAGAAATGAAGTAGCCACAAAAATTTGCCTTGACATTACTGGAGACTGGGTTCAAATCCCAGCTTTACTGCTTGCTAAGTGGTGTGTGAGACCCTAGGTAATAATAATAAGAAGAATTGAGCACTTTGGAGGTTTGAACCCACTAGCAGCTCCATGGGAGAAAAGACCTGGTGAACTGCTCCCATAAAGAGTATAGCCTAGGAAACCCTATGGGGCAGTTCTAATCTGTCCTATAGGCTTGCTGATGTTATTACCTAAGGTCTGAAGAATTGAGCGCTTACCAAGCACAAACCTCTATTTTAAGTTCCATTATCTTATTTAAGTTCTATCATCTTATTTAATTCTTTGAATGGTACTTTGAGATAGGTCTTAAACTAAGGCTTAGAGAAACTAGGAAACTTACTTAGATTCACAGATTTTATAAATGGCAGAGCCAGGAATTGAACCCAGAGCTACATGATTGAAAAACATAGCCCTTAATGTTTCTAAAGGGTTCCCTAGCTGCTGAACTTGGGTTCTGCTCTGTGGTAGTTATGTGTCAACTTGTCTGGGCCATGTTTTTGAGTGGCTTGGCAGCTGGGTATAGTTATTCCCCATGATGAGATTAATCACCTCCATGATGGAATCTGCTGTGAGCAGATAAGTAATTGAAGGGGAGTTACCTTTGGGGTAGGAGCTCTGCTAATATAGTGCTTAAGGCATTTGACTGTTAATCAGAAGGTTGGTGGTTCAAACCTACCAGCCACTCCTCGGAAGGAAGGTTGGGCAATCTACTTCTTTGGTGATACTGCCTCAGAAACCCAAGGAGGGGTTGCTATGAGTCAGATATGACTCAAGGGCAGTGGGTTTAGTTTTTTTTTTTTTTTTACCTTAGGGGTGTGCCCTGCTTCCAGTATATATGGAAAAGCTTTGGGAAAGGTCTCTAGCTTTTTGGCACATTTTGGATCCTGCATTTGGCCAAGTCTTCATCTTTAGTTCCTGGACTTGAGCCAGTGGCCAGCCATTTTACCTGGTGATCTTAGGTCCATCAACCTCAGCAGCCAGTAGCTGCATGACTCAGAAGAAGCCTCTAGCTCCAGTGGGCCTAGAACAAGAGGCAGAGCTGAAGCCCAATGTTGACGGACTTCACTGAGCCCTTAGAACCAGCACTCTGATTTAGAATTAAACTGTAAGAGAAGAAATCCCTGTTTGTAAAGCAATCCACTTGTGATATGTCTGTTATAGAAGCACTAGGGAACTAAGACATGCCTGTTTTGCAAGTGATCATGGGGCTCAACTGAGCCAATTACAATGACCTGTTCTTGATCCAGAACCTGGAATAGACATTTAAAGGTTGGTGGGACAGAGGGAACAAGTGTTCTGGGCCTGGAGGAGAGCAGAGGGAGATCTCTTATGAGTGATACTAGAGCAAACAAGTGTCCTTCGATTTCTGTGGTAGGGTCACCTCAGAATGGGTAGGTGGGATTAAGTCCCTCCTCATCCCCCAAGATTTTGCATGAGGGTTTTCTTTATCTTTCTTTCTTCTTTTTTTTTCTGGTCATCTTCACAATGAAATTCCTCTTTCTTTTCCCCAAATACTCCATTAGCTGCTCTGTCAGCAGGATGGTATACATATATACATGTGCAGGTGAAGTTATGAATTTTGCTGTGTTCTGCTCTAGCTGTGGCCTCTGCTCCCAGTGGGACTATCTCTTCTCATTCATTCATTGCTCCTCTCAGAAGTGGCAGGCTCCTCTACTTTGTTGCCAGGCAACCAAAACAGCACCTGCATCAGGAGGTGAACAAACCAATCAGGACACTTGGAGGAGGAGCTTTACCTGGTTGACCTCCAAGATGGAAAGAGGGCTCTTTAAGTAGATCCAGGACTGTGGCTTCGGGGAATCAGCATCATAACTGGAAGGAGGAACTCAGCATGTCAGAAACCCCTCATTTTATAGATGCTAAAGTGGAAGCCTGGTTGAGGGTGATGCCTCCAAGTCATAAAGCATCTTTGAGGCAGAGCCAGGAGGCTCACTCAGATCTCCTGATTCCTAACCTAGAGACCTACCCCTTATACCTCACTGCTATTATATTAACTATTATGCACTGGGCACCATCTATGTGTCAGGCTCTCTGCTCAATAGTGTCAAGATGCAGAAAGGATTTTGACACCATCCATCATTTCAATTATGTCAACACTGTTTAGTGAGCACCCATAATTGAGGCAATATAGCCCAGTGGTTAAAGGCATAGGCCTTACTATCAGACAATGAGGGAACAAATTTCAGCTGCTGCATTTATGATTAGTGAGGGGTACAGGCTATTAACCTCTCTGTTCTTCAACTTTTCTCAAGATAATGGCAAAGATGAGAAGAAAGGAATATCTTATTGTGTCATTATAGCAGAAAGGAGAGTTCAATAATTGTTGGTCATCCTTGGTAATATCTGGGGCTGCAATGCTTGGGCTCTGGAACCAGTCTATTCACCGCATGGTAATTTTCACGTTGCTTAAAATGTCTATGCTTTAGTTGGCTCATCTGTGAAATGGGGATAATAATAGAATCTCCTAGACTCATTGTGCAGCTGAAACAATTTAATATATGTAAATTGAGTAGAATTGTTTCTGCCACATAGTGCTCTGTAAAGTTTAGCTACTATGATTCATCAATGAATATTTATTGAGTGTTTAATAGGCACCAGGCCCTGTCCTAGAAGAATAAAATAGGCAAGGCTCTCAGCCTTCATAAAATTATGTTTATTATTATATCCCTAATAAAGTCTGTCTTTGGAAGGAATACTGGGCAATCTACTTCCGTAGAGTTACTGCCTTGGAAACCCAAAGAGGGGTCGCTATGAGTTGGAACTGACTCAATGGCAATGAGTTTGTTTTTTTAAATCTGTCTACATCTCAATTCCTGGAACTAGATTAATGGCACCTTAAAAGAAGGGGCTCTGAGTGGTACACACAGTTTGCCCTGGACTGCTAATCTAAATATTGATGGTTCAAACCCACCCAGTGGTGCCATAGAGGAAAGGCCTGGTTATCTGCTTCTGTAAAGATTATAGCTAAAAATACCCTATGCAGCAGTTCTACTCTGTAACACATAGGGATACCATGAGTTGGAGTTGACTTGATGCAACAGGTTTTGGGATATGTATTTTGCTCATGGTTGTATTATCTGTAGCTAACAAATAGTACATATTCAGCAAATATTTGTTTAATGAATGCCAGGCACTGCACTAGATATAGGACAGTGGTTCTCAATTAGGGACGATTTTGTCCCTTCCTGTTTTTTACCTAGCATGATGTTCTTGTCTAGGGACTGGTCCCTCTTGATAACATGTCTAAAATTCATGAGATGAAGTCTCACCATCCTTGCTTCTAAGGAGCATTCTGGTTGTACTTCTTCCAAGACAACTTGTTTATTCTTCTGGTTGTTGTTGTTAGGTGCTGTTGAGTTGACTCTGACTCATAGTGACCCTATGTACAACAGAACAAAACACTATCTAGTCATGCACCATCCTCACAATCCTGAGCCCATCGCTGCAGCCACTGTGTCTATCCATTTTGTTGAGGGTCTTCCCCCTTTTTTGCTGACCCTCCGCTTTACCAAGCATGATATTCTTTTCCAGAGAATGGTCCCTTCTGACAACATGATCAAAGTAGGTGAGATGAAGTCTGGCCATTCTTGCTTCCAAGTAGCATTCTGGCTGCACTTCTTCCAGGACAGATTTGTTAGTTCTTTGTTAATCTATGGTACTTTCACTATTCTTCACCCACACCACAACTCAAGAGCATCAACTCTCTTTAGTTTTCCTTATTCATTGTCCAGCTCTCACATGCATATAAAGCTATTGAAAATACCATGGCTTGGGTTAGATGCACCTTAGTCTTCAAAGAGACATCTTTGCTCTTCAGGACTTTAAAAAGGACTTTTGCAGCAGATTTGCCCAGTGCAATACATTGTCCGATGTCTTAACTGCTACTTCCATTGATGTTGATTGTAGAACCAAGTCATATGAAATCTTTGGCAATTTCAATCTTTTCTTCATTTTTGTGTTGCTGCTTATTGGTCCAGTTGTGAGGATTTTCATTTTCTTTATGTTGAGGTGTAATCCATACTACAGACTGTAGTCTTTAATCTTCATCAGTTAGTGTTTGAAGTCATCATCAGTTTCAGCAAGCAAGGTTGTGTCATCTTCATGTCATAGGTTGTTAATGAGTCTTCCTCCAATCCTGATGCCACATTCTTCTGGTAGTCCATGATACAGTCAATATTTTTCACCAACATCATAATTTAAAGCCATCAATTTGTCTTTAGTCTTCTTTATTTATTGAGAATACCAGAAGGATGTTAACCTGTTTAATTGATTATGCAAAGGCATTCAACTGTGTAGATAACAAATTATGGGTAACATTGGGAAGAATGGGAATTTCAGAAAAGTTAATTGTGCTTTTGAGAAATGTGTGCACAAAGCAAGAGGCAGTCATTGGAACAGCATGAGAGGATACTGCATGGTTTAAAATCAGGAAAGGTGTGTGTCAAGATTGTATCCTTCCATCATGCTTACTCAGTTTGTATGCTGAGCAAATAATCTGAGAATCTGGACTATATGGAAAAGAACATAGCATCAGGATTGGAGGAAGACTTTTTAACAACCTGCAATATGTTGGTGACACAACCTTGATTGCTGAAAGTGAAGAGGACGTGAAGGACTTAAACTGATGAAAATCAAAGACTACAGTCTTTATCATGGATTATACCACAGTATCAGAAAACAAAATCCTCACATCTGGACCAATAAGCAATATTATGATAAACGGAGAAAAGATTGAAGTTGTTAAGGATTTTATTTTACTTGGATCTGCAATCAACACCCATGGAAGCAGCAGTCAAGAAATCAGACAGCATAATGCACTGGGCAAATCTGCTGCAAAAAACCTCTTTAAAGTGATAAAGAGGAAAGATGTCACTTTGAAGACTAAGGTGCCCCTGATTTAAGCTATGGTGTTTTTAATTGCCTTATATGCATACTAAGCTGTCCCTCTAGAGACTTTGGGAAATGTTTTTAGACATCTGTGGTTCTTACAATGGGACAGGGAGTAGGCAGTACTACTGGGATTTAGTGTGTAGAGGCCAAGTGTTTTATTTACTCAGTGCTGCCATAACAGAAATACCACAAGTGAGTGGCTTTAAAGAACAGAAATTTATTTTCTCATAATTCTAAAGGCTAAAGGTCCAAATTAGGTTCTCTGTGATACCAATTCCTTCTGTAAACCTGTCTCCTAGTTTCTGGTGTCTGCAGGCATTCCTCGGGGTTCTTTGGTTTTCCCGAGTGTCCTATCTTCCCCTGTGCTGAATCTTCTCTTTTTACAGTTTAGAAGTGCTTAGGTTTAGGAGCCCCTCTACACTGGTATGACCACATGAACATAACAAAAGGAAGCCTCTGTTTCCAAATAGAGTCATATTTACAGGTACAGGGGTCAGGCTTTCAATATATATTTTGTTATTGTTGTTGTTACGTGCCGTCGAGTCGGACCTGACTCATAATTGTGTCCCTCTAAAATAATATAAATATATGTTTTAGAGGGACACAATTCAATCTATTAACACTAGGAGTGCTGTTAACATCCTATAATGCCCAAGACAACCTTTTGCTCTCCCCTACAAAATCAAAAAACAAACTCACTGGCATAGAGTGGATTCCGACTCATAGCAACCCCCACTGGCTTTCCAAGGCTATAAGTCTTTACAGAAGCAGACCATCTTTTTTCGATGGAACAGCTGAATCGTTTGAACCACTGACCTTTTGGTTAGAAGCCAAATGCCTTAATCACTATACCACCAGAGCTCTCCCTCCACAGGAATGATCTGGTCCAAATATCTGGTTCAGTAGTGTCCAGGCTGAGAATCCTGGTATTGGAGATCAGAGATAAGGCCTGGGGAAGACTCCTTGCCTCCAAGAGCTCATGGTTTAGTGGGACCATGATAACTAAGTACTGGGCAGAGACATGGAGAGCACAGTGAGAACATGGAGAACCAGCTCCTGAACAGACAAGACTTCTGTCAGAGGTGATGTCTGGGCTGACTCATCAAGGACACATATGAGTCCCCCAGGTAAATGCTGTGTGCACTGGGAGAGGTTGCAGGATGGGAGAGTGTGAGGGGGAGGGTGACAGCATGAGCAAAGGCTTGAAGGTAAGAAGCATTCAGTGTTGTTGAAGTGCAAGGCAGAGAGTGGGAAGCAGAGGCTTGGGCAGGAGACTGTGGGGTGAGGGATGGGAGAGGCATAATATAGAGCTTGGTCATTGTAAGGCTGGGTCGCCAATGCCGAGAGAAACCAGGACAGAGAAAGAGAAAAGGAGAGTTTATTTTTCAAGAGATGCAAGCATCAAAGCAGATGGGCTGACTTTGCGTTAGAGAGACCAACCAGCGATTGTCTGAGTTCGGGTCTTTTTTATCCTTCTCTCTGAACTTCTCATTTCTTTGTCTTGGGGTTTAAGGCATCATAGGGTTTAGTCAGCCAGGTTCCGCGATCGGCCCGTTCTTTCCTTTTGGTCAATTTGTTTCCTCCTTGTGGTCATGGTACCCCATAAGATAACTTTTTATAGGAGTCAGACAGTAGCATTAACTATTTTCATAAGTCTGATAGTCTGGAATTTTGGGGTCTTTTGGTAACATTCCAATTTAGCTGAATGTAAATTATTGTGAGGTTTGATTTTATTAACCTTTCAGTCATGATCTGGCTGGACAGAATTTCCCAAAGTCTGTTCTCTAACCTCTAATCCTTCAAGAGGTGTCAAAAAAGAGTCTTCAGTTAGTTGAAATGAGAAAGTGCTGAATACTAACTCCACCTCCCATCCCTACCTATTGGAGATTTACAAAGCTTGCCAAAGTATGATTGATATCATACAGTGTCTGACAAAGCTTGCATTAAAAAACTTGATTCCTTTTACTTAATTTATCCCAAAGCCTTCCAAAGTTGTTTGACTGTGGATTCAGTAGGCAATAGATACATATAAAAAACCCATGTCTTATTGCTGTACCTTAATGACCCCTTGGCTGTCTCTGCCACTAGACTCTGAACCCCTAGATGTAGTGACCACATTTATTAATCCTGGCACACAGTAGGCATTTGCTACTCCTTTTTTTTTTGAGTGGATGAATTTTTTTTTTCAGGCATGGGCTAGACACTGAGGCTCAGCAAACACATGTAGTCCCTGTTCTCATGCACTTAGCAGAATAGTGGGTGCATACTAGGCACTTTATACTTATTTATGGCCTAACTAAACAACTAGCATTAAATAAGACAGACAGTTGCACGAATCAGATATGGGGGGGGGGTGCTTGGGAATCTGTATTTTAAATTAATTCCTTGGCATCTTCTAATGTCCAGGGGAGCTCTGGTGGCATAGTGCATAAGGCACTTGACTGCTAACCATAAGGTTAGCAGTTCAAACCCACCAGCTGCTCCATGGAAGGAAGACTGGGTGATCTACTTCTGTAAAGATTTACAGCCTCAGAAAGCCAACGGGGGTTGCTGTGAGTCAGAAATGACTATGGCAGTGAGTTTGGTTTTTTGTTTTTTAATGTCCAGGGGTCACACTGAGGAACACTCTTAAGCTCTCTTAAGATCTCCTTGAAAACATCTATTAAGGCTGTATATTTTTTCTTTAAGCTAGACTCTAACCAGTTGCCATGGAGTTGATTCAGACTCATGATGACCCCATGTGTTTCAGAGTAGAACTGTGCGCCATAGATTTTCAATGCCATTTTTTGTAAGTAGATTGCCAGACCTTTCTTCTGAGGACTCTCTGGGGGACTCGAACTACCAACCTTTCAGTTAGTAGCCCAGCATTTAACTATTGGCCACTCAGGGACTCCTTTAATGTAGACTATGTCCACCTTAAAGCTGTGTTTTGTTTTAAATACACAAGTTTTAAAACCAACCAATAAACATTGTCTTTTAAGAGGCTCCAGGAAACTCTTCTTCTGTTTGCCCTGGAGAGAATTTACTGTGGAAATGGAAAGAGTAAGTCCCTGTTGGCTAGTTTGTGGCAAGTAGAATAATTTCCTTGGTTGATTGATCAGGGAGAGAATAGTTGTAACTGACTAACAGGTAGTTCTGAAATTCCAATTTGTGGATAGACTTCACCAGAAAATCTGAGAAGCTCATGGAAAAA
This sequence comes from Orycteropus afer afer, assembly GCF_000298275.1. Classification (NCBI taxonomy): domain Eukaryota; kingdom Metazoa; phylum Chordata; class Mammalia; order Tubulidentata; family Orycteropodidae; genus Orycteropus; species Orycteropus afer. The sequence continues at coordinate 2,281,645 of NW_006922033.1, read as the reverse complement.
TAGAGATGCCCAGGCACCACCTGAGATCTGATTTAGGGTATTTTGGTTCTCCTGTGCCACTCTAAAAGAAAATACCACAAATGGGTGGTTTTAATAAACAGGGATTTATTCTCTTACAGTTCTGGAGGTTAGAAGTCTGAGTGCAAAGTGACAGGCTCTAGGGGCTGGGTGAAAGTCCCTCAACCTTGGGCTTCAGCTCTGCCTATTGCTCTCGGCCTACTGGAGCTAGAAATGTTTCTTCACTCAGGCAGCTGCTGGCTGCTGAGGCTAATAAGTCCAAGGTCAATAAATAAAATGGCACAGTCCCAATATTACCAAACAACATAGCAGGCCACTAGGTCAAGTCCAGAGACTGGCAGGGGATATGGCAGGCTGCTAAACAAAGACTTGGCCACATGCAGGGTCCACCAAGCATGCCGAAAAGCTGCCGAGACCTGTCTCAAAATTTCTCCTTATACACTGGAAGCCGACACATCCCTAAGGCAGCTACTCAGCTGCTCTAGTAGAGTCCACCATGGTGTTGATTACCAGTCTCATCATGGGGAATAACTACACCCAGCTGCTCAGCCACTCAAAACCAGGCCCAGCGAAGTTGATATATAAGCTTAACTATCACACAGGATTTCCAAAGGTAAGTTACAGGAAAGTGTGTTTCTAAAAATAAGGTTTTGATCTATACAGGTTTCTGGTGCTATCCAAAAACAGAGTTCATCTGAAACCTTTCATAAGCCAAAATGGCATAAAGTGAAGAAGCAATTATCATTAATTAATATAAGAAAATTTACTTAAGCATTCCTAGACCCAAAGAATAATTTACCAAATCATACCACATAACACAAAAAGCCTAAAATGACACTAACATACAGTGTCACAGACATGGTTCAAAGCTATGGTGGCTTGATGCTGAGATGCTGAGTATAGTTCCCAGAGAAGGAACTTGGCGAGGCCACTCTCGCTGCTTGGAGTGCGAGCTGGCTGTTTAATAACTCGCTGCAAAGCAAATGCTGAATGCTCGTTTTGCTTTTCTCCTTTTTTTTGTAAAAGCTAAAACTAGTACCGTGGACTGCTAAAAGAACTAACAGGTCTGTCCTGGAGGAAGTTCAGCCGGAATGCTCCTCGGAGGCAAGAATGGCCAGACTTCGTCTCACATACTTTGGTCATGTTGTCAGAAGGGACCATTCCCTGGAGAAGGATGTCATGCTTGGTAAGGTGGAGGGTCAACAAAAGAGGGAAAGGCCCTCAATGAGATGGATTGACATGGTGGCAGTGGCGATGGGCTCAATCAAGTATAGCAAGGATCATGGAGATGGTGCAGGACTGGGTGGTGTTTTGTTCTGCTGTGCATAGGGTCGCTATGAGTTGGAGATGACTAGATGGCACCTAACAAAAACAACAACAAAACCTTTGAATTTCTTTCATTAGCAAGTTACTAATGTAGGTCTTTCATAAAAGCAAAATGGCATAAACTGAACTTTCAAAGAGTAGAGGATACCAGTAGTGAGTTTGGGTAGATGCTAGGCTACAGTATAGTAGATGATTGACTTATTTTCAGAGGCACACTCATTTTTTTCTCATTAAACTATGGGTTCAAACCAAGGATTGAATTGTGTCCTCCTCAAAAGTGTGTTGGAACCCTAACCCCCTATACCTAAGGATGTGCCATGTTTGGAAATAGGGTTTCTTTGTTTCAACGTCGGGTGTGTCCTAATGCTAATCACCTCTGAGAGTTATAAAAAATTCCTTTAGACACAGAAGCACCTGAACACTGCAGGGGGACAAATGCCAGGTTGTTACCCAAAAATGTGGGCCTGTGCCTGGAATGATGCAGAGCCAATTCAGTCACACCAAGAGAAGAGAGAAGAAAGAATTTAATTACTTATGCATAACTGGGGAACAGACAGACTTTCAGGTACTCCAAAAGTCCACTCACCTCCAGTGGAAAAATACAGAGTTAACACAGGTTGAGCTAAAGCTTATGATTACATATATACATCCCAGTTCCAAGGACCAGGACTTCATGAGAAGGAAAGAGAAACCCCTAAATTACGACCCATTTGACTGTGAGCCTTATCTCTTAGCTTCATAAGGCATTAACACCAGGTGGATTCTATCTTTCTCTCAAGGCTGACTTCTCTGGAATATCTCAAACTATAGTCTTGGTGTCTTTGGGTTTTGTGCCTCTGGGTCCAAGTACTTTCGGATTCTATTTTGTATATTAGGTATCAAGGTGAGAATTGCCCAAGGGACCAAGGAATGACATGGAATACCCATAGAATCAAGGAACACCTGGGACAACCAACAAGGAAGGAATTGACAAGGCCAAGACCGTAATTTGGACTTTTAGCTTCCAGAACTTCGAGGAATAAAGTTCTATCCTTTATAGCCACCCATTTGTGTTTATGTTACAGTTACACCAGGTAACTAAGATACCAGCTCTGACTCTTTCTGTCTCAACTGCATATCACAGCTCAGTTTCACCCACTCCAGCCCATAGTTTCTAGCATCAAGGTCCTTTCTTATCAACTCTTTGACCTAGTTCACATCAGCGAAGGCTGTCCACCAGTCCTGGCTGTCAAACACTGGTCCGTGAACCTCAGGGCTGGCCCCCATTCCAGATGCACCACCCCTAGTCCTCAACATAGACATTTCTGGGTCATGAAGAAGACCAGTTTTTCTGGCAGCCATCTCAAGGGATATACATTTCCTACCTATCAGCCACTCCTCGGAAGGAAGACTGGGTGATCTACTTCCGTAGAGATACCGCCTCAGAAACCTATGAAGAGGTTGCTATGAGTTGAAATCAACTTGATGGAAGTGAGTTTGTTTTGTTTTGTTTTGTTTTTGTGATCATTAGAGTTGGTAATTTCCCTGATGATTAGGACATCATTCAATTCTCTTCCAGTATAAACAGGTCATCTATTGACTGGCTTATTTTTCCCACATAGGACAGATGTAGAGGTGGAATACCTCCTATTTCTGCTCAGGAGAAGATTCACGGTTTGCTTTTATTCCTAGTGATGCATCTAAACTTTGTTCATGTTTTCTCATTTGTCTCCCCAACAACATTTTAATAAAATAAAATGGCTTGCATGTCCTAATCCATGTCTTCAGTGAGTAGGGCTGATGTTCAAAAGGTTGGTTTGCACTTATAAAACCCTGATTACTGTATCCTGAACCAGGCTCTGAATAAAATCATTCAAAAAGTCTAATCTAGCAATCAAAAGTAGTTTTAAAAGAATTTAAAACTCTTCCTGGATCTCTTGAGGAATGTTAAAGAAGGTCCATTTTATAGCTCAGACAACTTTCTAAAATCCTTCTTAATATTCCCTTCCATTCTCATTTACCCCGTGGGAAACTCCCGAATCTTCCCCACATGAAGTCTCCCTCCTCCAGACTCACCAACATCTGAAACTTGCAGCTTTGATTTTTATTTCCTCTTTCCCTTGGATCTGGAGTTCTGGGCCTATCTCTCTATTTATGTTCTTCATATACATCTGAATCTGCATCACAAAATCCTAGTAAGTGAAATCACTTAGTGATTCCACAAGTGAAACCACCAGTTTTCATTCCAGTCATTTATAACTCACGGCAACCTTGTGTGTCAGAGTACAACTGTGCTCCTTAGAGTTTTCAATGGCTTATTTTTCAGAAGGAAATCACCAGGCCTTTCTTCCAAGTCACCTGTGGGTGGGCACAAACATGAACCTTTTGATTAGTAGCCACTGCTTTATTGTTTGTGTTAAAAAGGACTCCAAGAAGTAGAATATCAGGCAAAAACTTCATTCATTGCTGACCAAGTTATAGACAAAAAATATACACATATATTTTTAAAATTGTGATTTGGGTGAAAATTTACAGAGCAAATTCACTTTCCATGCAGCAGTTCACACACACTTTGTCTCAAGATATTGACTACAATTTACCACAATGCAACAGCTCCCCTCCCACTTTGTCCCGACAGTCACCTCTTCCCTGTGTCCATCCCTCCATGCACTCCTGCCCCCTGAGCTGTCTCCCTGTGTATACACAGCCCTTCTTTCTTCCATGATTGATCTCTCCAAGGAGTGTATCTACCTCGGGTAAATGTTCAACTCATATGCCTATCTTTTGTTTGACTGGAAGCCACAGGTGTGGATTCAATTGCAAACCTGAAGGGCAGCTAGGGACCATAGTCTCAGTGGTTCCACCAGGCTCTATCAGACCAGCAAGCCTGGTTTCCCTCCCCCTTTTTTTCCCAAATGATTTTGAGTTTTGTTCCACATTGTTCTCCTTCTCTACCCAGGATCTCCTACATAGATTCCCCTCCCAGTGGTTGACAATGGTAGCAGGGCTCCATCTAGTTCTTCTGGTCTCATAGTTGTATAGGCTATGCATCGTATGGTGTACTAGTTGCTAGGACTAGTTTTTTTCCATGAATCTTTGGTTTTCTTCATTCTTCTTTGCTCTGGATGAGGAGAGACCCATCGTTGCATCTAGATGGCTGCTTGCAAGCTTTTAAGATCCCAGTAGCTACTCACCAAAGTAGGAGGTGGAACAATGTTTTGTCTAGTATGTTATGCCAATTGAGCTTGATGTCCCCTGTGACTATGGTCCTGAGCCCACAGATTCAACTACTTGCTCCCTTTTGGTAGCTGTCTGTGACCAAGAAGTGACTAACCTTATCCTTTGTCAATTCTACTATACACGAGGGAATTCTTACAGAACACACAAATACACTTGTAGAACCATTGTCTGCCAACCCTATACATGGTCTTGGGTACACTCCCCACTGCATAGACATACCTACTAGTTCAGCCTGTCCACCCATCTGTCCACCCATCTATCCACCTATATACCCATGTTTGCCTTTACTGACAATGCAGTACTGTATGTGCAAAAGGGTTCATCTTTGTTGTCTGCACCTCCTATGTACTTCTCTATGTCTTCCTCTTCCTCAGTGCCACCATGTTGATCACTCACATTTGGTACATTGCCCTTCTCTTCACCCAAATAAATACTTGTCTTACCTATCTAACAGTGTCCCTTGCCCTCCTCTCCCACCCCGGGTAACCAACAAAGACAATTTCCTTCCATATAGAAACCTTTCCTTGACTTTTACAATAATGGACTAATACAATATTTGTCCTTCTGTGATTGACCATTTCACTCAGCATAATGTCTTCCAAGTTCATCTGCATTATGCAGTGCTTTGCAGATTCTACATTATTCTTTAGGGTTGCATAGTATTGTCAGTGTGTGTATGTACCATAGTTTGGATATCCATTCCTCAGTTGATGGACACCTAGATTGTTTCCATTTTTTGCTATTGTAAATAGTGCTGCTATGACATGGGTGTGCATATGTCTGTTCTTGTCATGGCTCTCACTTCTTTAGGATGTATACCTAGTAATGGAATGACTGGGTCACAAAAAACATTTTTTCAATGGGATGGGTAGAGGATAATGGAACCTGGGGAAATATACATGACCATAAATCTCATCGCCTTCACACATGTTGATGTGGTACCATCTCTATCACAGAGCAGTCTGTCCTGCAACCCCCATTGTGATTGTATTCCTATAACCCTTGGGAGCTCTGGTAGCATAATGGCTAAGGCACTTGACTGCTAACCAGAAGGCTGGCGGTTCAAACCCACCAGCCACTCCTCGGAAGGAAGGTTGGGCAATCCTACTTCTGTAGTGATACTGCCTCGGAAACCCAAGGAGGGGTCGCTATGAGTGGGGGCTGACTCGACGGCAAAATAACAACAATAACAACAACATAGTGTGAGGGAAGGCATCCTGATCTCCTGTCTCTCCTAGCCAGAAGCTTCTTTCCTGGGCCTCTCTTCCCTCCTGCCCTAAGCTTTTCCAGGCCCATTTTCTGCTCCTGGTGATTCATGCTGTGTTTCTCTGGACTGATGCCAACAGGAAATCAGGGTGAGCTGGCTGAATCAGCTGAGACCGAGGTTGGCATTTTTAAATGTTAGCAACAGAACACATGGCTTTGCTTCATCTATCCTTTCCCACTCCTCTTTTCTTTTATAGCCAGGTTCTCCAGTTCTTTCACTGGAACTTCTTCATCCTCTCCTTCCCCCATAGAATCCACTCCTCATACATCATTGTAACTTAGAGTCAAATATCTTCAACGTGACATCCCCCCCCCCCCCATAATCATTGTAATAGCTTCCTAGGATGCTGTAACAAAACACCACAGCTGAAATTTATTGTCTCACAATTCTAGAGATTAGAAGTCTGAATTCAGGGCTTTGGCAGGGCCATGGTCTCCTATCTGTTTTGTGGGAAGTGTCTCCCTTGTCTTTTCTGGCTTCCAGTAGCCCCAGTTATTTCTCGGAGTTCCTTCCCTTATAGGTGTATCTTTACATTGTCCTCTTTCCCCTGTGTATAGTCTCTTTTATAAAGTGAGCACTCAGACTGGATTAGGGCCCATCCTATTCCGGGATGACCTCATGTTAACTTACCTAATAACATCTTCAAACAAGGTCATGTTGTTTCCAAACAAGGTCCCATTCACAGGTATAAGGAGTTAGGACTTTAACATATCGTTGTGGGGCCACAATCCAGTCCATAACAATTATGATCAAAATATGAGCCGTTATCTGAGCAAGGAATGGACTTAAGAAAAATGAATAATACTAGTAATAACAGAGGCATGGATACACACTAAGAAGATCTATAGAGGAGAAAGGATCCTCTCTTTAGTGTTCCATCTGCTTTAGACAAAGGGAACCTACCCCACGGACCTGCACAACCTTAGTAGCCCATCACTCCATATATCTAACACTTGTATGCTGTCAAGTTGATTCTGACTCATAGTGACCCTATAAGGTCATTATGAATCTCACATTTAGTGAACCCTTACTATGTGCTGAAGTCCCTGGGTGATGCAAACAGTGAACACTTTCAGCTGTTTGCTGAATGGTAGGAGGTTGAAGTCCATCCAGAAGTATCTTGGAAGAAAGGCCTGATGATCTGTTCTGAAAAATCAACCACTGAAAACCCTATGGAGCACAGTTCTACTCTAACACACATGGAGTGACCATGAGTCAGAGTCAACTTGGTGGCAATTGGTTTTTTATGTGCCAGATACTGTTGCATGTGCTTTACCTATTAACACTATTAACACTTTTCATTCTTAACAACATCCTCATTCACTGGGTACTACCATTATACTCATTTTACTGATGAAGACATCCAGGCTCAGAGAGATTAAGTAACTTGCTCAAAGTCACTCAGCTTAGGTGTGGTAGGCCCAGGATTTAAACCTCTACCAGCTGTAGGGGCTGCACCTTTAAGCACTATGCAACATTGCCTCTTTATCATCTAAGCCAAGTAGCTAATTGGATTCTTCACTAAGATACAGTGATACCGATTATTCCAATGAAAGAAATATATTTCTTTAGCCTAAAGAAATAAAGGCTCAGTTTTTGGCGGGGCAAGATGGCGGACTAGGCAGAAGGATTGCACAGACCCTCTTCAACAAAGAAAAGGGAAACCAATTAACACAGACAC
>NW_006922033.1:2254504-2266949 GCF_000298275.1 Orycteropus afer afer | reverse complement strand
CCAAATCCTAAAAAAAAAAAAGAAATAAAGGCTCAAAAGGAAGGGAGATATGGTTGTTAATATATGATAGAAATGGAATTTAAGGCCAGACCTTCTTATCTAAAATTCCATGGACTTTTTAAACTAGGATAATTGAAAAATTAAAGGAGCCCTGGTGGTACAGTAATTAAGCACTCAACTGCCAACTGACCAGTCAGTGGTTTGAACACACAAGCTGTTCCACAGGAGAAAAATGTGGCACTCTGTTTCCATAAAGATTACAGCCTTGGAAACTCTATAGGGCAGTTTTACTCTGTCCTATAGAGTCTCTATGAGTCAGAATCAACTCCATGGCAATGGGGTTGGTTTTTAATTAAATAATTTCATTGGAAATTTTCAAGGAAAATCTTTATGCCAATATTTAGGACAATTTTCTTAATTCAAATTAATTCTTAATTCAAAATGTATTTCAACTCCCTTAGGTGAGTAAGTCACCTGTACCCAATTTCCTTTACTTGTGCTCCCCACTGTTCCATACCATGTTGTGGTAAATTCTCTAACTATTCCTCACAATGCCCCAGTGAAAATCCATGAATAAACATTCCCCATTATACAGATGAAGTGACCATGGCTCAGAGAACATTGATATCTTTCCACAATTACATATTGAGCGGGTGGTAGAATCTGAATTAGTGTTGAAGGGACCTTGGAGGAGAAAGATTTAAATAATTAATTAAATAATCTCTTATTTATATCAATAGTGACTTCCTTAGAGAACTTTGCACTTACTATAATAATAAATATGGCCTTGAGTGGTTAAAGTTATAATTCTGTGTCTCTTCAGGGAATCAGATTCTTCCCTTTCAAAGACGCCTCTCACAACCGCTTCAACTGGACAGGATTAGAGAGGCACAGCAAATGGAAAGTTTCCCTTTGCTGAGCTCTGGGGACTGTCTACCCAAAATGTGTCTTCCAGACACGATGATGTCATTCAGATTAGACATGTCCTTAGAGACTGATAACACGCTTACTGCGAGTGAGTCACCTTCCTTTGGGATGTCAGAATTAAGCAGCGTCAAATCTAATAAGCACAGATATGCCGGAAAGAATTCTAATGTACTTGATGATGTCAAAAAGATTCAGTGTCTAAGCAGAGATACTAGTAACTTGAATCTAGTTCTACTCTAACTCACCTTGAAACTTATTTTATAACTTATACTTCCAAATATACTAGGAAATATATTTGGCTAGATAAGGGGTTCCTCTAGAGCTTGGTTTGCTAAAATCAAAGAGTGCCCGACTTCTTCCTTGATTCCTGTATGACAAATTATCACAGTCAGTGAATATACACACAGTTCGTATGCTTGATGTTATAGTACTCTTGAGATGGGATGAATTAGAAACAGATTCATTCTAAGAATTTAGTTCTAGGTTTCAGTGGTGTGGCCCTGTGCATGTACATCTTCCTCTCCGCTCTAGGAAATCAGATTGGTAATTTCTAAGCTTCTTCTTAAAAAGTACTTGAACACTCATTTTTCTGGAGGGGGCACAAGGGGATACTGTCTGTAATGAAGCATCAGATCTTTATGAATTCTGAAAAGAAGACTTCAGGCATGAAGTCATGAAGGCATGTTGTTGTTGCATACCATCAAATTAGTTCTGACTCTTAGCTACTGTATAGGACAGAGTAGAACTAGCCCACAGGGTTGCCAAGGCTGTAATAGTTACAGGAGAAGATTGCCAGGTATGTCTCCTATAGAGCCCCTACTGGCTTTGAATCACCTACTCCAAGGTGTCACCAGGACACACACACTGCCAGTCAGATCTTTCCTCTGTCCCTGGTGCTGAATTATAGAAGTCTTTAGAAATCCAAATGTGGACACTTTTGGTGGAAGGGGAAAAGGTGAAAGAAAAATAACCAAATATTCAGACTTGGTAAAGACCTGTAGACCTGCTACATAGTAGTTCTCCATATGCCTGTGAACAAGAAGAACATTTGTTGTTGTTGTTATGTGCTGTTGAGTCAGACCTGGCTCATAGCGACCCCTCCATGGGTTTCCAAGGCAGTATCACTACGGAAGTAGATTGCCCCATCTTCCTTCCAAAGAGTGGCTGGTGGGTTTGAACCGCCAGCCTTCTGGTTAGCAGTCAAGTGCCTTAAGCACTATGCTACCAGAGCTCCTAAGATGAACATGGACAAGTTTAAAAGAAACCATCAACATACCTATTGTTGTGTGCCTTCAAGTCAATTCTAACTCAACGACTTCATGTGACAGAGTAGAACCACCCCATAGGGTTTTCTGGACTATAGTTTTTATGGGAGAAGATCACCAACTGGGTCTTTCTCCCATAGAGCCACTGGATGGGTTTGAACCACCAACATTTTAGCTAGCAGCCAAGCACTTAACCAGGGCTCCAACACATACTTGAGAGAGAGAGGCTGCCTATGTCTTCTTCAGCATTGTATTTCAAGAGGCTGGAAAGGTACATGGCACAGAATAGGTGCTCAATTAATGTATTAAAAAATAAATGTGAATAAATTCAGAGGTAGTACTCAAAAGACATGAATATAGATTTAATGACTGAGAGTAAGGGCTGTGGAACCAGACTGCCAGGGTTCATATCCTGGGTGACCTACTCACAGTGGGACCCTAGACAAATCATTTTACCTCCACCCAACAGGACAGACTACCTCAACATGTTACTGTGAGGATCACGTGTTAACATAAAAAATGCTCAAAACCAAACCTGCAACACTGAAAGTACTATATATTCCTGTTAATATTACTATCATTTCTCCTTTCCATTCCCTTTTGGTAAGGAAATTTATGAATAATAGACACAAGGTAGATGATTATCATTAAGATTTATTGAGTGCTTATTATGTGCCAGACACGTTAATTTACTAATTCCTAGTAACATTACCATGATTTAGGTACTCTTGTTATTTCCATTAAAAAGTGAGGAACCTCATACAGAGATTAAGTAACTTCCTCAGGGTCACCTAGTGATTTTAGAACTAAGATGTAAATGTAGGCACTCTAGATAACATGAGGACCCTTAAAAATTACACTTTGCAGCTTCTCAATATTTGGATTCCCCAATGGTATTAATATCATGGAGAGAAGGCTAGATAAAGAAGAGGTCATTTCTGTAGGAAAGAAGGTGGTGGCTCAAAGAGAATTTGCAGTCCCAAACAGAGATTTCATGCTAAAAATCTTCTCTAAATATTGAGCCCATTATAGCTTCCCAATTTATTAAAAAATAGAATTTTCAATTGTTTTTTTCTTTTTTTCCTTGAAAGGCTAGGGAAGAAAGTGATAGTTGTCCATCCTTTTTCCAATTAGCATGTTGATCTTAAACATATGTATGTTTTATTTTTCAATCTTGAAAGAGATTATAACATTATAATATTTGGTTCACCTCTAATCCAGTTATTAAAACAATTTTGATAACCCATTTTCAGTTAGGCCAATAGTCTAAATTTGAATACTTGACATTATTCGCTTGAAATCCCACTTAAATGCTGAGTATAATAATATATAGTTCATGGCCAACTAGGATGAATGTGTTTACCCATCATTGTTGTTTTTCTATTTCTTCTCCAAACCAGGTTTCTTTTTAGAGATATCTGAATTTGTATATATAGTTTGCAATCTGCAGTAGGAGACTGATATAAAAAGAATAATGAAAACTACATTATTATGGTCTTGGAAAATAACTGGTAATGGTGTAATCCATTTTCTCAGGGTTGTTTCTTTTTTCTTGCTGTTGAATGCTCTACTTCCATTCATTTGAATGGGGAAAATGCTAAGCACAATCCTTACTGCTGTTGGGCATGAACCAAATTACCTAGAGTACAACAGCTTTACAGATAAATTGTTTTACACCCCTCAGTCTGCCAAGGTGTCATCATTTCATTTTATTTCTATGAGCTCTTTCTCAGTAGTTGGATAGGCATAGTGATAATGTGTCTTCAGTGAGAAATGTACTAGAAGACTAAGGGGCAGTTGCTAAATTTAGTGAGCACATATTATACACCAGAAGTACTTGAGTGGTACAAGTGGTTGAGGTGCTCGGCTGCTAACCCAAAGGTTGGAGGTTCAAGTTCACCTAGAGGTACCTCAGAAGACAGGTCTGGTGATCCTATTCTGATGAATCAGCCACTGAAAACTCCATGGAGTACAGGTATACTCTGACACACATGGATGGGGTTGCCATGGGTAACAAGTGACTCAGTGGCAATTGGTATTACTATATGCCAGGACCGAGGCTAGGATTGTTGGTGTATTACTTCATTTAATCTTTACAATGACTCTGTGAAGTATGTACTGTTATTGCCACCACTCTATAGATGAACAAAATGAAGCACAGAGAAATGAATTATCATGTTCATGGTCATACCTGTTAGTTGTGAAAATTGCTGGCTGAGATTTGAAGCCAGGCAGTTTGATTCCAGACCCCATGTTCTCTGTCACTGTGTTTTACTGCTTCCTATGTACTCATGTTTGTCAAATCCTTACAGATCAATCCAATGAACTTAATTAGCCTTAATTTTGAGCCAGATGTTGACAAAATACTGGGATGCTAAGACTATTAAGACATATAAGATTATTAAGACATAATCGACATAATCTCTACTCCTACAGTACTTATGGCATATGTAGGTGATAGATAGCTAAACAGCTGAATGCCTTACTGTGACCATTGTTGCAATAAAGGCAGAAAGGGTCACAGAAGAGGAAATGACTGCCTCAGTAGGGGTCAGGACATTAGATGACGTGTAGCATTGGGAAAGTCAACTGCGAAGGAACTGTATCAAGTGCTGAGGAGCAAAGATAACTCCTTGAGGACTAAGGTGCGCCTGACACAAGCCATGATATTTTCAATCGCCTCGTATGCATGTGAGAGCTGGACAGTGAATAAGGAAGACCGAAGAAGAGCTGATGCTTTTGAGTTGTGGTGCTGGCGAAGAATGCTGAAAGTACCATGGACTTCTAAAAGAACTAACAGATCTGTCCTGGAGGAAATGCAGCCAGAATGCTGCTTGGAAGCAAGAATGGCCAGACTTCGTCTCACCTATGTTGGTCATGTGGTAAGAAGGGGCCATTCCCTGGAGAAGGATGTCATGCTTGGTAGGGTGGAGGGTCAACGAAAGAGGGGGAGGCCTTCAACGAGATGGATTGACATGGTGGCTGTGATGATGGGCTCAAGTATAGCAGGGATTGTGGGGCTGGCGCGGGATCGGGCAGTGTTTCGTTCTGCTGTGCATGGGGTCGCTATGAGTCGGAAACCACTCGACGGCACTTAACAACAACAACAACAGTAGGGGTGGTGAGAGAGAGGTCATGGCAAGCTCACAGATGATATGACTCTTCATCTAAGTTTTAAGAAGTCGAAGGAAATAGCATGTGCAGAGGCATAGACATCTCATTGAGGGTTTCCCTTGTTTCCTCTGACCCTCTGCTTTACCGTGGCTATTCATAAGCTTTCATTGTCTAACTTTTAGATGTATATCTCCAGGCTTTACTTCTTCCTAGCATGTCTTAGTCTGGAAGCTCTATTGAAACCTGTGCACCATGGGTGACCCTGATGGTAACTGAAATACCAATAACATAGCTTCTTCCAGCATCACAGCAACACACAAGCCACCACAGTGTGACAAACTGACAGACAGATGAAATATTTATCATGGTTATTAACCATTTTTATTCTTATTATTTTATATTCTTATGAACTTTCACTAACAGGTTAGAGATAATACAGGTTAAACTGGACCATATGCTATAATATTCTTTCAAGCCTCTCTAAATGTTCCAGGGGTATCAACGCAATTACCAAACTCCCCTTTCCTCATAAAACAGGTTGGCAGAAAATGGCCTTATGTACCTGTCAAATGTGGAGGAACCTTTAGCACCTTAAACTACCCATTCTCCTGAGAAGTGTCCAGTCAATTAGTGCTGCTTGGAACTTTCCTCTCAAGCCACAGTTTCATTCTGAGTCCAAGACTGTGATAGAACAGGAGGAATGCTGGTGATCTACTGCTGAAAATCAGCCAGTGAAAACCCTGTAGATCTCAATATCACAATCCACAACCCATCATAGAGATAGTGCAGGACCGGGCAGCACTTTGCTCCATTGTGCATGGGGTTGCCATGAGTTGGAGACCAACTTCACAGCTGCTGACAACAAAAACATGTGCCAGACACTGTTCTACACACATTAATTCCATTAACTCAGTGAGCTGATATACGCATCAGTTAGGATAAGCTAGGCTATGCTGTGGAAGCTCTGGTGGCATAGTGCCTAAGGCATTTGACTGCTAACCAGAAGGCTGGTGGTTCAAACCCATCAGCCACTCCTCAGAAGGAAGGTTGGGCAATCTATTTCCATAGTGATTCCACCTCAGAAACCCAGGGAGGGGTTGCTATAAGTCAGATTATACTCAACAGCAGTGGGTTTGGTTTTGGTTTGTATGCTGTGATTAAACTGGATGGGGGGAAAAAAAAAGCACAACCAACTCCTTGCCATTGAGTTGATTCTGACGCATAGTGACCCCCTTTTGAGTTTCTGAGGTAGTAAATCTTGATGGAAGTAGATTGCCCCATCTTCCTTCCATGCAGTGGCTGGTGGGTTTGAACAGCCAACCATCTGGTTAGCAGTCAAATGGCTTAGGCACTGCACCATCAGAGCTCCTTATGCTGTGATTACAACTACCTAATCTCAGTGTTGTGTTTCTTGCTCATGCTCTACATCTGTTGTAGGTCAGTGGGGACTCTTCTGCACAATGCCTTCACTCCAGAACCCAAGCTAATGGAGCCACTTCCATCTAGACTATTTCATGTCAGGGAAAAGGAAAGGCTAAATCATACATTAGTTCTTAAAAGCATCCACCTAAAAATGTCACATGGTTACTTCAGCTCATATTATATGACTACACCCAACTTTAAGTGGGCATGGAAGGTATAGCTTTATTTTAATAACAACATGAATGGCATCTATGTGGACCTCACCAGATGGAATACACACCTTGAAGGGGAAGAACCAGATATTGATGAACAGCTCTAATTATTGTCATAAAATGTTAATATTATCCATATTTTAAATATTATGGATATTTAAAGAAATATCCATGTTTCTTTCAGATAAAGAAACTCAAACACAGAGAGGTTAAATAGCTTGCCCAAAATTCTGTAGTTTGTAAGTGGCAAAGCTGGGATTTGAACTAGGGTGGCTGGCTGCAGAGACTGCTCTTAACCACTGTGCATATACCTTTTCCAAGGCACACCCTGTTCAGGTTTCAGTTTCACTATCTTGAAAATAGGAGAAAAAAACCCAACTTTCTTTCATACCTCGCAGATGGTCTTGGAAGCTGCTTATCCACCCACCCATCCATCCATTCTTATAATAATTGGCATATCTGTCTTGTGCCTATGACTCTACAGGTTGCTGTCAGGCTTTGAACTGGTTCATTCCAGTTAAACCCCTGCTGAGAATTTTAATGACTACCCCAGATATATTGAATTAGAATCTAAATTTTACAACATCCCCTAGAGATCTTGTTAAAATGTAGATTCTGCAGATAGAAACACATAAGAATCACTTAGAGATCTAGAACTATCCTTGGTGTCCTGGTTGGAATAAAGCTATTGGGACCTTCATTTGCTGATGTTCTATAACTAAAAATTACAAGAAACCAATGTAAACATCCATTAATAACCGGAACATGGAAAGTATGAAGTATGAATCAAAGAAAATTGGAAGTTGTCAAAAATGGAATGGAATGCTTGAAGACAGATATTCTAGGCATTAGTGAGCTCAAATGGTCTGCTAAGGGCCATTTGGCATCAAACAATGCTGTGGTCAGCTATGCTGGAATTATAAATTGAAGAGGAATGGCTTTGCATTCATTGTCAATGAAAACATTTCAAGAGGCATCCTGAAGTACAGTGTTGTCACTGACAGGATAATATCCACACGCCTACAAGGAAGGCCAGTTAATATGATCACTATTCACATTTACATCCCAACCACTAATGCCAAAGATGAATAAATTAAAGATTTTTACTAACTTCTGCAGTCTGAAACTAATCAAACATATAATCAAGATGCATTGATAATTACTGATAATTGGAAAATTTGATAGTTGGAAACAAAGAAGGATGAGTAGTTGGGAAATATGGAGTTGGTGATTTAAAAAAAAAGAAAAACCACAATGCTGGGGATTGCATGATGGAATTCTGCAAGGTCAATGACCTAGTCATTGGAAATCACTTTTTTCAACAACATAAATGGCAACTATGTGGACCTCACCAGATGGAATGCCCAGGAAAAAATAAACTACATCTGTGGAAAGAGATGATGGGGATGCTCAAAATCATCAGTCAAAACATGGCCAGTGCTGGCAGACCACCAACTGCTCATATGCAAATTCAAGTTGAAGCTGAAGAAAATTAAAACCAATTCCCAAGAGACAAGTATGACCTTGAACATATTACACCTGAATTCAGAGACAATCTCAAGAACAGATTTGACATATTAAACACTAATGACTGAAGACCAGATGAGTTGTGCAAGGACATAAAGGGCATCATACATGAAGAAAGCAAAAGTCATTAAAAAGAGGGGAAAGAAGGAAAAGACCAACATAGATGACAGAAGAGACTCTAAAGCTGGCTTTTGAACATAGAGTAGCTAAAGTTAATTGAAGAAATGATGAATCAAGTAAAAGAACTGGACAGAACATTTGAAAAGGTGGATCGAGAAGACAAAGTAAATTATTATAATCAAATATGCAAAGAGACTGAAGTTCGATAACCAAGAAAGAACATGGTTGGCATTTCTCAAGCTGAAAGAACTGAAGAAAGCATTCAAGCTTTGAGTTGCAGTATTGAGGATTCTATGGGCAAAATATCAAATGATGTAGGAAGCATCAGGGGAAGATGGATGAAGTACAATCACTGTACCAAAAAGAATTGGTGGATGCTCAACCATTTCAGGAGGTAGCATAGGATCAAGGACTAATGGTATTGAAGGAATAAGTCCAAGCTGCACTGAAGGCATTAGCAAAATACAAGGCTCAAGGAACTGATGGAATATCCATTGAGATGTTTCAACAAATGGATGCAATGCTGGAAGCACGCACTCATTTATGCTAAGAAATTTGGAAGACAGGTTCCTGGCCAACTGACTGGAAGTGATCCTTATTTGTGCCCATTCCAAAGAAAGGTGATGTAGCAGAATGCAGAAATTATCAAGTAATATCAATTATGTAATATGCAAGTAAAATTTTGCTGGAAATAATTAGAAAACACACCAGTTCATAGATACGGAAATGCCAGAAATTCAAGCCAGATTTAGAAGAGGCTGTGGAATGAGGGATATTGCTGCTGATGTCAGATGAATCTCAGCTGAAAGCAAATAATACCAGAAAGATATTTACTTGTGTTTTATTGATTATGCAAAGGCATATGACTGTGTGGGTCAAAACAAATTATGGATAATATTGTGAAGAATGGGAATTCTAGAACACTTAATTGTGCTTATGTGGAACTTGTACACAGACCAAGAGGCAATTGTTCAAACAGTAGAAGGGGATACTGTGGAGTTAAAAACTAGGACAGGTGTGTGTCAGCATTGTATCCTTTCATGGTTCTTATTCAGTTTCTATGCTGATCAAATGATCTGAGAAGCTGGACTGTATAAAGAAGAACATGGCATCAGGATTGGAGGAGGACCCGTTAACAGCCTATGATATGCAAATGATACAACCTTGCTTGCTGAAAATGAAGAAGACTTGAAACACTTACTGATGAAGATCAAAGACTACAGCCTCCAGTACGGATTACACTTCACATAAAGAAAACAAAAATCTTAACAATTGGACCAATAAGCAACACTATGATAACAGAGAAAAGACTGAAGTTGTCAAGAATTTCATTTTACTTGGATCCAGAGCCAATGGCCATGGAAGCAGCAGTCAAGAAATCAAATAACATATTACATTAGGAAAATTTTCTGCAAAAGACATCGTCCTTTTCCTTAAAAAGGAAAGACGTCACTTTGAAGACTAAGGTGTGCCTGACCCCAGCCAGGGTATTCTTAATTGCCTCATGTGCATGCAAAAGGACAATAAATAAGGAAGACTGAGGAAGAATTGATGCGTTTGAAGCATGGTGTTGGCAAACAATACTGAATATACACACCGTGGACTGCCAGAAGAACAAACAAATCTGTTTTCAAAGAAATACAGCTAAAATGCTCCTTATAAGCAAGGATGATGAGACTTTGTCTCATGTAATTTGAACATGTTATCAGGAGGGACCAGTCTATGAGAAGCACATTATGTTGGTAAAGTAGAGGGTGGAAAAAAAATCAGATAGATTGACACAGTGGCTTCAGCGATGGGCTCAACCATGGCAATGATTGTGAGGATGGAGCAGTACCAGTCAGTGTTTCATTCTGTTATACAAAGGGTCTCTCTGAGTCAGAATGACTGGACAGCACCTAACCACAACAACATCAAAGGTTTTATGAACCTTGACACTTATCCTATCCTAACACAGGTTAGGAACTTCTGATGACTATGAAGTCACTTTGAACAGTACATAGGAAAAGGGAAAGGAAAAATAAATGGATCTTGTTTGCAAGCTTTCTCTGAGCCAGAAATTTTGCCCAGAAATTTTGCCAGGTGTGATAAATTATGCATTTAATGTATTCTTCATAATCCTATTTTATAAATGAGGAAGCCAAGATTCAGGCATGCTAAGCAACATGCTTTAGGCTGAACAGGTTGTAAATCCAGGAAGATGGATCCAAGTCGGCTTCAATTTAGAACAAGGCTTTGAACTGGGTTCATTCTAGTTTGACCCCCTGCTGAGAATTTGCATTTCCACCCCAGATATACTGAATCAGAATCTTGGTTTTAACAGGATATTCTCATATATACACCTGGGGACCAGTAAGAATCAAGTTTTTAAAATCTAGATTCTGATTCAGTGTACCTGGAGGTGAAAATGCAAATTCTCACCAAGGGGTCAAACCAGACTGAACCAGTTCAAAGCCCTGATTTATAGATATTATTGTTCTTAGGTGTAGGTCTAGTTTCCCACCTGCCAGGGATAATTTGAATTTAGGCGAAGGGTCTATATTTTCAACCAGCTGCGGCAGTATCTCTTTCCCTTTCACTGAGGCTAGTTGAATAGAAATGCAGTTCAGAGTCTAAGGTCCTATTTCTCTACTGCTACACTGGCTACAATGTCAGCCTTTATCACTCCCAGCAGAGCAGTGAAACACAATCCCTCCACCACTACCAATTAAGGCACAAAACTCTATCCACATGCTCTCTTTCTGTGTGGATGCCAGCAGATCAGCTCCAAGGCTTTTCTGGTAGTTTAATATTCAGCTCAATGGAGTCATTTGCTAATCGTAGTCTTTCTTAATTAGCGACCTAATGTCTTGCAGTCGATCCTTTAAACAAGAAGAGGATGGAGACCCAGAAATGAGGTGTGGCCATCCATTTCAAGGTAATCAGCTTTGAGGCAGCTGGACAGCTATTATTGATTTCCCAGTGTCTGGAGAACGTCCAGAGAGAGATTTCTGATCTCCGCAGCCAAAGCAATCTGCACATTTACTTATTCACTCACTATGCAAGTACAGGAAAGGGCCTGTAATGCAGGGAGCAAAGAAATTACCTTGTCTCAAAAATCACATGCATGAGAATGATTGGAAGCCTTGTCCTAGACCAAAATGAAGGAGGAATAGTTGGCAAGAGACAACTTCACAAACCATTCACTCTCTATGTTACTTCCCCTTTATACTCTTATGAAGGAACCCTGGTACCACAGTGGTTAAACACTCAGCTGCTAACTGAAAGGTCAGTGGTTTGAGCCCATCAGCTACTTCAGGGGAGAAAGATGAGGCAGTATGCTTCCATTAAGATTTACAGCCTTGGGAACCCTATAGAGCAGTCCTACTATGTCCTATAGGGTTGCTCTGAGTCAGAATCGGCTCCACGCAACAGGTTTGGTTAATGGATACACTTATGCTCTGGTGGTACAAACAGTTAAGCACTTGGCAGCTAACTGAAGTGTTGGTGGTTTGAATCCATCCAACAACTCCATTGGAGAAAGACCTGGGGATCGTCTTCTGTAAAGACTACAGCCAACAAAACCCTATGCGGCAGCTGTACTCTGTAACATGGGGTCACTATGAGTCAGAACCAACTTGGTGGCACCTATTGATAAGGATATATTCCTATGCAGAAGATAACACTAAGGGAACTACCATTAGTATTATTACTCTTAGTATCAAACAAAACAGAAAAACAAACTGCTGTCAAGTCAGATCTGACTCATAGCGACCCCTCCTTGGGTTTCCAAGGCAGTATCTCTACTGAAGTAGATTGCCCAATCTTCCTTCCGAGGAGTGGCTAGTGGCTTTGAACCACCAGCCTTCTGGTTAGTAG
>NW_006922033.1:2251033-2253439 GCF_000298275.1 Orycteropus afer afer | reverse complement strand
CTGAGTGGTTGACAGTGGTAGCCGGGCACCATCTAGTTCTTCTGGTTTCATAGTTGTATAAAGCTGCCTCATTTTTAAGATATGCATTTGCCTCCTGTGATGGTTATGTTTGTATGTCAACTTGGCTAGGCCTAGTTGAATGGCTGGGCAGCTGGATGTAGTATTCCCCATGATGAGACTGGTAATCAACTCCATGGTGGAATCTATTGGGAGCAGCTGAGTAGCTGCCTTTGGGTGTGTGGTCTGCTTCCTGTATATAAGGAGAAGCTTTGAGAATGGTCTCTAGTCTATGGCACGTTTGGGCCCTGCATGTAGCTGTGTCGTTGCTCAGTACCCTGCCATGCTCTGCCGACCTTGGGACTTACAATGGATTTAAGCTAATGGCTTGCCATGTGGTCTGGTAACAGCGGGACTGTGCCTTTTTACTTGTCAACCTTGGGCTTCCATCCTCAACAGCCAGCAGCTGTTTGAGTGAAGAAACGCCTCTAGCTCCAGGGGGCCGGGAGCAGGAGGCAGAGCTGGACCCCAAGGTTGAGGGGCCTTCACCCAGCCCCTAGAGCCTGGCACATTGAACTTGGATTTAAAGCCTCCAAATTGTAAGAATAAACTCCTGTTTGTTAAGGCCATCCCATTTGTGGTATATTTCTTGTCAGAGCGACACTAGGTAACCAGAACAGCCTCCCTTGACTTTTCACTTGCTGAAATGTTTTTGAGCCAGCATCATACAGAGATAATAACTCACTGCTGGTGGAATTTGGCCAGTGGTGTGGTGCCTAAGGCATTTGACTGCTAACCAGAAGACTGGCTGTTCAAATCCACCAGCCACTCCTTAGAAGGAACATAGGGCAATCTGCTTCCGTAATGATACTGCCTCTGAAACCCAAGGAGGGATTGCTATAAGTCCGATTCAACTTGACAGTAGTGAGTTTGGTTTTTATTTATATCCTATCCAGGTATCTACAGAGAGTAATAGAGCTGCATTGCAATACCATATGACAGAACGAGTCACCATCTAAACCCAAAAGCCTGCTGCCATTGAATCGATTCTGACTCATAGTGACATAGTAGAAGTGCATCATAGGACAAAATGGAATTGCCCCATAGGATTCCCAAGGCTGTAAATCTTTACAGAAGCAGACTGCCTCATCTTTCTTCTGTGGAGTGGCTGCTGGGTTTGAACACTGACCTTTTGGCTTGCAGTCGAATGCCTTAACCACTGTGCCATCACAGCTCCTTGTCACCATCTAACTAATGTGTTATTTATTAAAACCTACCTATATATGAAAGGCTCTGTTGCAGACACTTGGCATTTTTGTTGTTTCTGTGGTTATTATCTAACACAGCTGGAGCACGATCTTCTGAGACATGCAGCCAAAGTATTAATTGGACAGTGTCTCTTGCATTTCCCAACTCATTTGAGGCTAAAGAAAAGTACTTGCAATTTTCAAATAATTGATGTTTTATGCTGTTAGAAAGGTCTTATACTCTACGGACAATTGTTTGGTGCCTTAATTGAAGAGTTTCTGCTTTTCATGGAAGATCATTTTTAGTCTTTTCCTGGTAATGTTCTCACAAAGTTCCATAGATGAAATGGTCTATTTCACTGTCTGTCTAAGAATGGTTCCCTTTGTGTGTGTGTGTGTGAACATGCATGCACAGGTATTTAAGCCATTTTATAGATGACCAAAATTACAAGCTCAGATTTTGTTAAAAATCATTGAAATTTTTGGTTTGATATTTAATTCTGATTTGACTACTGAGAAGGAACTTCTTATTAAATTCACTATTTACTGAAAATATCTCTTAATGTTCTCTATTATTTAATTTTTTTTCCTATAAGACAAGGGAAGAACTTCTTTTTTGTTTTGCCACAGTAAATTGTAATTCCTGTTCATCATAAAATTTATAATACACTTTGTTCCAATCTCTTTTTTTTGTTTGTTCTTTTACTATTTTACTCATATGAGCTTCTGTATTCCACTCAATTCTGCATGAGTAGTATGCCATTGTTTTAAATCTAAGAATTTGCCCACTACTAAATTTTACACTAAAAAAAGTTAATTGTACTAAAATCTAAAGGATCCCAAGTATTTCAATTTAATTACCAACTAAGATTTTCATAGTCATCACAGTAGCTGGTGCTATGTGCATAAGATATTCAAAGCAATACATTACACTGTTACACTGGCATGTAGAAAAGAATCATCCATTGATACCAGCTTCTATGTACTGGAAACAATATACAATACCCAACAGGTGCATTACCATGCCAGAGTAACACCTTATGGGATGTTGTTCTGTTGTTGTTAGGTGCTGTCAAGTTGTCTCCGACTCATAGTGACCCTATGCACAGCAGAATGAAACACTGCCCAGTCTTGTGCCAGCCTCACAATCTTTGCTATACCT
>NW_006922033.1:2247739-2249518 GCF_000298275.1 Orycteropus afer afer | reverse complement strand
TTGAGAAATGCTGAGTATGTTCTTCCCTTTTAGTTTTCTAACTCCAGGTCTTTGCACATTTCATTATAGTAATTGGCTTTGTCTGCTCGAGCTACTCTTTGAAATCTTCTGTTCAGCTCTTTTATCTTGTCATTTCTTGCATTTGCTTTAGCTACTCTCAGCTCAAGAGCAAGCTTCAGAGTCTTTTCTGACATCCATTTTGGTCTTTTCTTCCTTTCTTGTCTTTTTAATGACTTCTTTGTATCCTTATGGGATACAAAGGCTAAAGTGAAATATTAAAACGACCTGCCTTGGAGTTGATTCCAGCTCATAGCAACCCTGTAGAACAGAGTAGAACTGCCCCCATAGGGTTTCCAAGGCTGTAAATCTTTACAGAAGTGGGCTTCCTCATCCTTCTACCACAGAGTAGCTGGTGGGCTCAATCCAACAGACTTTCAATTAGCAGCCAAATGCTTAACCACTGTGCCTCCAGACCTCCTTAAAGTGAAATATAGTTCTACCAAAACAATAAAGTTGTGTTTAATAGAAAACCAATTTACACTGTTTCCATTCTTTGATTTAGAGTTAAACTAACAAAAGTTAAATAAAATGAAAATTTTAGTTCTTTACAACATAATAAGTAAAAATAAATGAAAAAAAAAAGTTTCTCTGTTTTACCAGTCATATTTCATGTGCTCAATAGCCACGTGTGGCCAGTGGCTATTATAGTGGAGGACAGGCCTGACACATTCATTGTATTCACTTTAGGAAAAAAAAAAAAAAAAGAAAAGCCTGCTGAGCAGCTGTTTCGTTGCCATCTGGTTGGCCCTTGAATCATAGCAAGCCCATACACAATGGGACGAAATGCTACCCAGTCCTGTGTTATCCTACGATGAGTTATAGATCAGACCATTGTGATCCTTGGGGTTTTCTTCCGAGTCCATCTTATAGTCTGGAAGCTCCACTGAAACCTCTTCAGCATCATAGCAACATAACAGCTTCCACTGACAGACAGACAGCAGCTGCTCATGACGTGCCTTGACTGAGAATAGAACATGGGTCTCCCAAATGAGGGCAAGAATCCTTCCACTTACCCGCCACTGCTCCCACTGAACAAACAGATGCATTCATATGCCAGTCCCTAACTTTGTATTGGAAACTTGGAAGTAAGACTTAAACATAGTTGCATCATTCTCAACTTCTCTCTACTCTAAGGCCAATGGCACAAAGATAATATATTATCTTTACTAGTCTGGGGGAAATCTAGACGTTGGGGTGTATACACAGCCTTCATAGAGAAAGCAGCAGAGTGTAATGGAGAAAAACATTGAACCTTGGACCAAATGACTGAGATTGGAGTCTTGAGTCCATAGCTCATTAGCCATGCGTCTTAAGTTTCCTCTCTTTAAAAGAGACTGCTCATACTACCTCACATATTTGTTATGAGTGTCCAATAAAAATATTTCTATGTGTAAGTTTTGAAACACTGTCCAAATGTTAGTGTTTTTGTTTTCTCTGTGCCAGTGGAAAATCTGCCTCCAGCTGAATGCCACACTCTTCGGAAATTGCCCGTGTCCTAGGAAGCAGGATGGCTGTTGCGTAGCTAGGGAAACCCATGCTATTAGGCACAGTCAGGACCAGACAGGATGTCTAGTAGCCAATCACAGTTATGCAAAAATTCCAGAGGCCAGTACATGATTCCCTTTATTGTTTTCCAGGCCACAGAACTGAAAAGGTAAGAGCACAAGCTGGGGAGTTAGACTGCCTGGCTTTAAATCTCAGCTCGACCACTTAGAGGGA
>NW_006922033.1:2245030-2246809 GCF_000298275.1 Orycteropus afer afer | reverse complement strand
CAAACATGAATGGGGGAAAGATAGATGCCACAAAGAGATCTCCAAGGAACCCTGAGAAGAACATTAGGGAAGTTAAGACAAGGATTTTTACCCAGAGTGGAAAGAGAGAGCCTTTCCCTAGAGCTGGTACCCTACTTTCAGACCTCTAGACTTCTAAACTGTGAGTAAATCGATTTCTATTCATTAAAGCCACTCACTTGTGGTATTTATGTTAGAGCAGCACTAAAAAACTAAGATAGTCATTAATGGCATAGTTATTTCAAGTCAGAGTTGGTACTGGCAGTCAAAGTAGGCCACACAATTAGATTCTCTGAGCTGCCAGAAGCAATCTTTAAGGGAATCAAGTTCTATTGCCCATCAATCCTTGAATTCCTTCCAGAACATTCCCACCAAATAGCCAACGTGTCTATTCTGCACGTTCCTGTGGCAGGAGGCTCTCTTCTTCTGAGGGCGCCCCTCTTCCTGGTTCTGCCTGCTGCAAGAACTAAAATTTGTCTGCCTGTCATTGCCATCCATCATTTTCACTTTCACCCTTGGAGGCCATTTAGGTCTTATCTCTCTTCTTCATGTCAGCCCTTCAAATATTTGGCGACAACTGCCATATCCCTAGAGTGTTCTCTTCCCCAAGCTGATCAACTCCAGTTCCTTCTATCATTTCTCATATGACAAATGTAGTCAGCATCCTGCTGTCTCCCTTCTGAACCTGCTTCAGATCTGTGTATTTGACCTCAAGGGAACCCAGATATGGCCTGCCCAGAAGGACCAGACCAGAGCTATCCCTGTCCTTGGTCTGGACCAGGTTCTGGGCAATTGTGTAGTGAAGGAGAAAGACTCTGGGATCAGACAGACATGGACTCAAATCCTATTAAATATTGTTTGTCTAACTCTGAAGAGGCAGTGTGTCTCTCTATCTTTGCTTCTGCGTCTGTGAAATGAAGTGTATAATGCCAACCATGGAGAGAAGTGATTTAGTGATTTGATGCCTTTGCAACTGCCTGGCCCCTAGTAAAGTCTCAGTCAAAGTTAATCTCCTTAACTCCTCTGTGCCCTTGACATTGTTTTCCTCTCTTTATCCACTGTGTCCTTTTATTTCCAGAGCCAAATCCCACAAAATCTATCCTTTCTGAATCTCTAATCTTCTAATTCTCAGGAAGAGATATATGGAGCTCTGTTGTTGCTGGGTGCCATTGAGTTGCTGCCCACTCATAGCGATCCCATGTGACACAGTCGAACTGCCCACAGGGTTTTCTTGGCTGTCATCTCTATGGGAGCAGATCACCAGGTCTTTATAGAGCTTATAGGGTTCATTTTGTTTATTTATTTAGTTTTGTTTTCTGCTTTCTTCAACAAATTAATTAAAATAGGAGAGAAATTTCATTGGCCTAAAATTCAGCCCCTCAAATGTTATAATTGTGGTTCTGGAAGTCATCCAAACAGTGTCACGGGCAAAAGAATGTGGAGAGAAGCCAGTGGAATAGTCTATCTTAGTTCTGGCTGCAGGTTCTTTCTAAAGCCAAGACAGAAGGCTCTTTCTTTGTACTATGGAATAGAGATGTTAACTAGAACTTTCTAGCCATCTCAGAGTACTGTGGATACAGTTTGGCAAAGAAATATGACTTCCATTGGGATGAGAGAAGACACTGTCCCTGATGGTGGTAGAAATTCTGATATGGGAGATGAGGAATTGGGAAGCAGCTACAGCACACCGGGAGCACTATGAGCACAAGCACGCACACCCACCTGCATGGTTATTTGGCCAAATAGAGCCCTCATCACCCA
>NW_006922033.1:2242833-2244524 GCF_000298275.1 Orycteropus afer afer | reverse complement strand
TGAGTCAGGTCTGACTTGACAGCACATAACAACAACAACAACAACATCTGTATGGAAGTAGATTGCCCCATCTTCCTTCCAAGGAGAGGCTGGTGGGTTTGAACTGCCAGCCTTCTGGTTAGCGGTCAAATGCCTTAGGCACTATGCCACCAGAGCTAAGTGAGTTAAAACCATCAAGCTCTCAGTCACATAAAAAACAAAACAAAAAACAACAAACCTGTTGCCACCAAGTTGATTTCAACTCATGGCAACCCATGTGTTACAGAGTAGAACTGCCCTGTAGGATTTTCTTGGCTGTAATCTTTCCAGACTCAGATTGCCAGACTCTTTTTCCATGGTGCCACTGGATAGGTTCAAACTGCCAACCTGTAGGTTAGCAGCTGAGTGCAAACCATCTGCCCCACCGAGGGACTTTTTTTGCTTAGTAGGTGAGTGCTTTCTGCAACACCCAGAGAGGCTGAGTGACAACTCCAGTTCTATTTGTGATCTGATTTTGCCACACCCCTCATGGCAGCCCCTGGCCATCAGGGCCCTACAAATTCACCCTCTGGCCTCAACTGAAAACTCCTGAACTTCCCAGACTCTTAGCCAGTCTTACAAAATGATATGCATCCCTTGAAGACACCATTCAAGTCCAGTCCCTCATTTGTTTCAACCCTGCCTGAAATGGCCTTCCCGTTTCTCTCTGCCTAATAAACTCTCATCCATTCTTCAAAACCCTGTTCAAATATCACTGCATCTATGAGGCACCCTGGTTCCTCCAGGAAGAGTTTACTACTCAGTCCCCTGTGCATGCTCAGCATATCTCCATTGCAGTATTACTGTCATGTTCATGGCCACACATCTACCTCCTCCACTCCACTGTGAGTGTGAAGACTCCTACTCATTTCCTAAGGCCACTATAATAAAGCACCACAAACTGGGTAACTTAAAAAAAGAAAAGAAAAGAAAGAAATATACTTGCTCACCGTTCTAGGGATTTGAAGTTCAAACTGAAAGTGTCAGCAGAGCTGTACTCCCTCTGAAAGCTCTTGGGGAAGATCCTTTCTTGCCATCCTTCCTTGCCTCCTCCTATCTCCTGGCAGTTGCTGGCAAGCCCTGACATCCTCGGCTTGCAGCTGTATCACTCAATCTCTGCCTCTATGCTTACATGGCCTTTTCCCTAGGTTTCCATGTGCAAATTTTCCTTTTCTTTCTCTTATAAGTTAACAAGTAACTAGGTTAGAGCTCAACCTAATCCAGTATGACCTCGTCCTTATTTGATTATATACACAAAGAAAGACTCTATTATCAAATAAGGTCATATTCATAAGTACTGTGCCTGAGGCATCTGACCACTAACCAGAAGGTTGGTGGTTCAAACCCACCAGCCACTCTGTGGAAGGAAGAATGGACAATCTACTTCTGTAAAAATCTACTACCTCAGAAACCCAGTGGAGGTCACTATGAGTTGGAATCAACGCCATGGCAGTGGGTTTGGTTTTTTTTTTTGGGGGGGATGGAAGGTTAGGACTTCAACATATTTTGAGGCAGACATAATTCAACTTACACTATATTTTATGTATGTTTTACATGTTATTGTCATTGCCTGATGTATAAGAGGTGCTTTAAAATGCTCAAAGGAACACTGATAGTGCAGTGGTTAAAGAGCATCACTGCTAACAGAGAGGCTGGTGATTCTAACCCACCAG
>NW_006922033.1:2240026-2241700 GCF_000298275.1 Orycteropus afer afer | reverse complement strand
CATATGAGGCAATTGAAAATACCATGGCTTGGGTCAAGCACACTTTAAAGTGACATCTTTGCTTCTCAACACTTTAAAGAGGTCTTTTGCAGCAGATTTTCCCAGTGCAATACAATGTCTTGACTGCTGCTTCCATGGGTGTTGATTGTGGAACCAAGTAAAAAGAAATCTTTGACAATATCAAACTTTTCTCCACTTATTGTGATATTGCTTATTGGTCCAGTTGTGAGGATTTTTGTTTTCTTTATGCTGAGGTATAATCCACACTGAAGACTGTAGTCTCTGATCTTCATCGGTAAGTGCTTCAAGTCTTCTTCACTTTCAGCAAGTAAGGTTGTGTTATCTTCATATCACAGGTTGTTAATGAGTCTTCCTCTAATCCTAATGCCATGTTCTTCTTCATATAATGCAGTTCCTTGGATTATTTGCTAAGCACACAGATTGAATATATGGCGAAAGGATACAGCCCTGATGCACTCCCTTCTTGATTTTAAACCGTGCAGTATCCCCTTGTTCTGTTCGAATAGCCTCTTGGTCTATGTACAGCTTCCTCTTGAGTACAGTTAAGTGTTCTGTAATTCCCATTCTCTTCAATGTTATCCATAATTTGTTATGATCCATGCAGTCAAATGCCTTTGCGTAGTCAATAAAACACAGGTAAACATCTTTCTGAAATTCTTTGCTTTCAGCTAGGATCCGTCTAACATCAGCAATGATATCTCTTGTTTCGTATCCTTTTCTGAATCCAGCTTGCATTTCTGAACGTTCTCTGTCAAAGTAGTGCTACACCATTTTTGAATTATTTTCAGCAAAATTTTGCTTTTGTGTAATATTAATGATATTGTTCAATTATTTCCACATTCAGTTGGCTCACCTTTCTTTGGCATGGGCACAAATATGGATCTCTCCCAGTTGGTTAGCCAGGTATGTCTTTAAAATTTCTTGGCATAGACAAGTAAGTGCCTCAAGCACTGCATCAGTTTATTGAAATATCTCAGTAGGTATTCCGTCAGTTCCTGGAGCCTTGGTTTTTTTTTTTTTTTTTTTTTTTTTTTTTTGCCAATTCCTTCAATGCAGCTTGTGCTTCTTCCTTCAACACCATCGGTTTTTGATCATACACTATCTCCTGAAGACGTGCAGCCAGAATGCTCCTTAGAAGCGAGAATGGCCAGACTTCTTCTCACCAGTTAAGGTCATGTTGTCAGAAAGGACCTGCCCCTAGAGAAAGATACCCTGCTTGGTAAAGTAGAAGATCAACAGAAAAGGGGAAGACCCTCAATGAGATGGATTGACATAGTGGCTACGATGATGGGCTCAAGCAGATATAATCAAGGTTATATCTTGGCTCTCGTGGAATTGTTTTAGTTGTCTTCAACTTCAACTTGAACTGGCATATGAGCAGTTGATGATCTGTCCCACAGTCAGCTCTTGGCCTTATTTTGGCTGAAGATATTGCGTCTCCATCGCCTCTTTCCACAGATATAGTCAGTCTGCTTCCTGTGTACTCCATCTTGCAAAGTCCATGTGTATAGCTGCCATTTATGTTGTTGAATAAAGGTATTTGCAATGAATAAGTTGTTGGTCTTGCAAAATTCTATCATGTGATCTCTGGCGTCATTTCTATCACCAAGGCCATCTTTCCAATTAGGCATTTGACTGCTAACCAGAAGGCTG
>NW_006922033.1:2238175-2238691 GCF_000298275.1 Orycteropus afer afer | reverse complement strand
ACACATAAAGATCAGTATCATAGGCATTAGTGAGCTGAAATAGACTGCTATTGTTCATTTTGAATCAGATAATCATAAGGTGGACTATGCCAGGAATAACAAATTGAAGAGGAATGGCATCACATTCATCATCAAAAAGAACATTTCAAGATCTATACTGAAGTACAATGTTGTCAGTGATAGGATAATATCCATATGCCCACAAGGAAGACCAGTTAATATGACTATAATTCACATATGTGTACCAACCACTAAAGCCAAAGATGAAGAAACTGAAAATTTTACCAACTTTTGCAACTGATTGAAACTGGTCAAACACACAATCAAGAAGCATTGATAATTAATGCTGATTGGAATACTAAAGTTGGAAACAAAGGAATATCAATAGTTGGAAATATGACCTTGGTGATAGAAATGATGCAGGAGATTGCATGATAGAATTTTGCAAGGCCAATGACATAGTCATTGGAAGTAATTTTTTTCAACAATGTAAATGGTGACTACACACATGAAGCT
>NW_006922033.1:2225263-2232530 GCF_000298275.1 Orycteropus afer afer | reverse complement strand
CCTTAGGCACTACTCTACTAGAATTAGAATAACAAGCAGAACTGTCCTGGAAGAAGTGTAGCCAGAGTGCTTCCTAGAAGTGAGGATGGTGAGACTTCATCTCTCGTACTTGGATATGTTATCATGAGGCACCAGTCCTGGAGACAAACATCATGCTTGGTAGAGTGTCAACAAGGAAGAGGAAGACCCTCAGTGAGATGGAGTGACACAGTGGCTGCCAATGATAGGCTCAAGCATAGCAGAAGTTGTGAGGATGGTGTAAGACTGGGCAGTGTTCCATTCTGTTGTCTATAGGGTCACTATGAGTTGGAACTGAGTTGATGGTACATAACAACAAAAAAATCCAGAGTCAGAGAACGTAGTTTCAGGTCCTATGCTGGGCAATACTATGCTTACCCCAAGGAACTCTACTGAGGCTTCTGGACTCATTTGTTCTGGAGTTTCAGGAAGATATGGAGAGTTTAGATAGTATCTGGATCCACTCAGTAGGATAATTGACCATATTCAAATCACTGTTCTTTCCCTCAAATCTACTTGTCAGTGGGCAGGCTGGACCACTCTTGAGGCTCCTGATGCTTAAACTCCACAAACGAGAAAGAGGAAATGCGAGTTTAAATACCACCCCTAGGTGACTTAGAAGCCCTGGAGGTACAGTTGTTAAAGCACTTGGCTGCTAACCAAAAGTCAGCTGCTCTGTGAGAGAAAAATATGGCAGTCTGGTTCTGTAAACATTTACAGGCTTGGCAGCACTTAGGGTAGTTCTACTCTATCCTATAGGGTTGCTATGAGTCAAAGTTGACTTGACCACAGCGGGTCTGATTTTGTTTTAGATGAGTTGAGCCTTTTCTGTCCCTCACCTGGGTCCCCTTAACTTGCCTCCTGAGACACTTGGTAGATGAGATAGCCCAGTAAGGGAGTACAGTATTGGATAAACCTTGGGCACATCCACATTTAGGGGGTCAGCAAAGAAAGAAATAATAGCAAAAGGAAATGAGAGAGGTCAGAGTATTTGAAGGAGAACCAGGGGAAAGCTACTCCATTTATTCTCTTTCCAGAAGAAAGCCAGAATTATCAAACAGCTTATCTCTTGCTATTCCATCCTTTGGGGTCTTCTTCAGCAGACAGTTAATTTCTTTAGAATGTTAAATACTATACCAATTGCTGTAAACAGCCCCAGGGTGCACATCCAACACCTACCATGCAAACTAAACTATTAATCTGGAGGAAGGGAACAGCAGAAGAGACAATCAAGTCTAATTCTCTGCCCATACCCCACCAAAAGCATAAATCAGTATGAAGTGCTGTATTATATACCCTCTGGAGGCATACCTATCCAAGAAAATTGGCTCCTTTTCCCAGGATCCTAGCACTATCAGCCTGAATACCTTCTACAATGAGATCTTTCTTACCTCAATTATTTCTAACATGGCTATAGGTAATTCAAGAGTTAAGAGTTTAAGGCAAATAAGAGGGAAGTGGGTGCATTTATTCTGAATGTCTGTTTCTAGATCTAAAACAATGAGTATAATACCAGGACTCTCTTGTTGTTAAGAAAATTAAATCGTAGAATGTTTGTTATGTTTTTTGAGTGGTCCGGGCATATAACCCATTGCTGTCGAGTCAATTCCAACTCATAGTGACTAACCCTATAGGACAGAGTAGAACTGGCCCATAGGTTTCCCAAGGCTGTAAATCGTTACAGAGGCAGACTAATTCATTTTTCTCCCTCAGAGCAGCTGGTAGGTTTGAGCAACTGACTTTTTGGTAATAACCAATGCACTACCAGAGCGCCTTCTAACTCACATAAACCAAAAACCAAACACACTGCTATGAAGTCAATTCTGACTCATAGAGAACTGATAGGGTTTTCAAGGCTGTAAATCTTTACAGAAGCGGACTGACTCATCTTTCTCCCATGGAGTGGTTGGTGGGTTTGAACTGTGGACGTTTTGGTTAGCAGCCCAGTGTCTTAATCACAGCACCACCAGAGTTCCTTTCTGACTCGTATAGCAGGGTCTTAATTAACAAACAGCCATTACTAGAAAATGAGAAACATGAACTTTTTGGAATGTTTTTCATTTTTCTATCTTTAACACTTGGCATTTGCCTTCAGGAAACATTTGTTGGTGTGAGATCATCCACAAATAACCAAGTAAAATATATAGTGTCCCAAATGAGGGTAAATGCTATGGAGAAAAATAAGATGGGGAAGGTGTATAATAGGAAGAGCTCTGTACTTTAAAACAGGAAGGTAGACAAGGCTTGTTGCCAGTGAACATGTTTCCTGTTACTTACTGATGAGGGCATCCTGAGAGCTATAGAAGTTGCCTATTAAGGCTTGGTGATTGTCATCAAGAAACTTGAAGTTGGTGAGGAATACAGTTGGGTAATAAGATGGTAATATTAAATATGTGAACACGGGCTGCTAAAGAAGCATAAAGGTGGGCCAGATCCCCGATCAGTGCTGTGGTGCCTCTTTTAATGCCAGCTCCAAGCCAGCCCTTCAACACTCAACACTTTCCACATGTACAGTTCAATGACACTGGTTACATTCTTTGTATTATGTCACTGTTTTCACTATCTCTACCCATAGTGTTTCACCATTAACTTAGACTCTCTGTCCCCTAAACTTCTTTGTGTTTGGGAGTCACTATTGTCAAAAAGAGCACACTGCATAAGGCTAATGTTCTTTACTAGTTGAGCTAAACTGTTGTTCAGTTTGAAGATGACTTCACGGAATAGTCCATTCAAGGCCTAAAGATTATTTTAGGGCACTAGATTCTGAGTTTTCCCCAGTCACAATGGGTCAAAAGTCTGGACTCTTTCAATAAGACAATATAGTGAGTTATTGGACCCTAAGAAAATAAACATTGGGGAGTAGTCTAGGATTTGTGCTATCCAACGTGGGAGCCACTAGCTACACACAGCTATTTAAATTTAAAGTGATCAGGATTATATTAAGTAAGATATTCACTTCTTCAGTCATACTACCCACATTTCAAGTGCTTAATAACCACATGTGGCCAGTAGTTACTGTATTGGACAGTGCAGATAGACAACATTTCCATCACCGCAGAACATTTTATTGGACAGCTCTAGTCTAGATGCTATGACTTAAGAGCTGTGTTATTCAGACTTCAAAGTGCATATGAATCACCTAGGATTTTTTTAAAAGGTCTTGAGTCAGTAGGTCTGGATAGTGCCTGTTGTTGTTGTTGTTGAGTGCCGTGGAGTCAGACCTGACTCATAGTGACCCCTCCTTGGGTTTCCAAGGCAGTATCACTACCAAAGTAGATTGCCCAACCTTCCTTCCAAGGAGTGGCTGGTGGGTTTGAACCACCAGCCTTCTGGTTAGCAGTCAGGTGCCTTAGGCACTATGCTACCAGAGCTCCTGGATGGTGCCTGAGATTCTGCATTTCTAATAAACTCTCTGATGATGCTAATGATGCTGATTCATCCAATGCACTTTAATAGCAGGGACTTGGAGGTCAGAGCATGCTCTCCAATGGTTATAGGAAATAGACGATGTCTGGGGAGTATTACATTAACTGCTTCCATATCCTAAGAAGCCCTGGTGGTTCAATGGTTAAGCACTTGTCTGTTACCCTAAAAGTTTGTGGTACAACACTACCCAGCAGCTCCAAGGCAGAAAGGCCTGACAATCTGCTCCTGGAAAGATTACAGCCTAGAAAACCTTAGGAGGCAATTCTACCCTGTCACATGAGGTCACAATGATTTGGAATCAACTTGATGGCACCCAACCACCACCACAGCCATATCCATCCTGGGTCTTATTTCTTCCTTCAAGGTGTGAAGATCTATAGTATATTAACCCATGGATCCTCACTGAAGAATCATAGCTTATGGACAGTGCATGGCTAAAGGGTTGGAATGTCTATTTTAAATTCCTGGATTTAGACTTTACTGTTGTTGTTGTTGTTATGTGCCGTCAAGTTGTCTCCTACTCATAGTGACCTTAAGTACAAGAGAATGAAACACTGCCCAGTGCTGTGCCAGACTCATAATCTCTACTATATTTGAGCCTCATATGCATGTGAGATCTGGACAATGAGTAAGGAAGACCGAAGAAGAGTTGATGCATTTTCCATGTGAATTTAAGCAAATTATATATCTTTTCTGTGCCTCAGTTACCCATCATTAAAATGGGGGAAATGATAATGTCTTAGAATGTTATCTGAAACTGTTATCTCTCTCCATTGAGAATAATGTTGTCCATTGGTTTTCTGTATATGCCCTTTTTATATTGATAACAAAAGTTATCTATTGTATTTATTAATCAGCTAGGTTTTGGGGCAAGGCATATGTCCTTATATAGCTGCTCTGCATGAGGGACTAGACAATACAGATTGATCAAGGTCTTGACCTTAAAGGGATCCCAGATAAGATTCCAGGTATCTGGCACTGACATAGGTCTTTGGAAATGAAATATTATGTATTTTGTTTAAGAAATTATATATCTATATCTATATCTATATCCTAGTGTAAGATGACCCTTTTCTATGAAAATCTATGCTTCTCTGTTAACTGGCTCTCAATATGTCTGTTGATAGTGGACAGCAACCCTGCTTGTAGCATACCAGTAAGACAATATACTTACATATGCAACCTGAAGACATATCACTAGGCTCAGTCTCTGCAAAGTGTCACCATTAAGGAAAGACAGCCCAGCAATCAAAGTTATAAAATGTATCTTTCACTGGCTTCTCCCAGAGTATCACATAGGATGCAATTTATAACTCAAAGCAGTACTCTTACAATCTTTTTTCTTTATCCCTTTCAATTCTCATATTCCTACCAACACTTTTCTGGAGATCAAGTTCATGATCCTCTTCTGCTTCTTTCCCAAGTTTCCCACTCATGTAATAGCCCAAACCTGGCCTCGCTCTTCTTTCCCTGCCTTCCCTCATAAATTGTTTCCTATTACTTCCTCCTTCGGTTCTGACACTCACAGGGCCCCTCTTTCTTTTTCTCTTTCCATTGAGAATAATGTTGTCCATTGGTTTTCTGTATATGCCCTTAATTATGTTGAGAAATTTCCCTTCTATTTCTATTTTGCTGAACATTTTTATCAGGATGGGTGTTGGATTTTGTCAATGCCTTTTCTACATCAATTAATAGGATCATGTAGGTCTTTTCTTTTATGTGGTGAATGATGATTTTTTTTTTTTCCCTAATGTTGAACCATCTTGGCATGGTAAGAGGCCCTCTTGGTCATGATGGTCCTCTTGGTCTGTTTGTTATAGTGTTGGATTCTATTGGGTAGTATTTTGTTGAGAATTTTTGTGATCAAAATATTTATGTGGGATACTGGTCTATAATTTTCTTTTCTAGTTGTGTCTTTGCCTGGCTTTGGTGTCAGAGTTATTCTTGCTTCATAGAATGAGCTCAGTCATATTCCAAACTTTTCTATTTTCTGGAGTAGCTTGAGTAGAATTGGTGTCATCTCTTTTCTGAATGTTTGGGAGAATTTGCCAGTGAAGCCATCTGGGCCAGGACTTTTTTATGTTGGGAGTTTTTTTTTTTTTCCTTATGACCTGTTCACTTTCTTCTTTTGTTATGGTCTGTTCAAATTTTCTACCTCAGATTGTGTTAGTTTGGTAGATAATGTGCTTCTAGAAATTCATCCATTTCTTCTAGGGTTTCAAATCTGTTCTTCATAGTATTTTGTTGTTATCCTTTTTATATCAGTTTCTGTTGTACAGTCACCTATTTTATTTCTTATTATTTGTCTTAATGGCATCTTCTCCTTCTTTTTCTTTGTTAAATTTGCCAGTGCTCTGGCGGTTCAAACCCACCAGCCACTCCTTGGAAGGAAGATTGGGCAATCTACTTCCATAGTGATACTACCTCAGAAACCCAAGGAGGGGTCGCTGTGAGTTGGATCCGACTTGATGGCAGTGAGTTTGGTTTTTGGTTGTCAATTTTACTAACCCTTCTGTTTTGATTCTCTATGCTACTCTAACAGAACACATCACAAATGAGTGGCTTTAACAAACAGGGATTTATTTTCTTACAGTTTAGGGGGCTAGAAATCTGAGTTCAAAATGCCAAGCTCTAGGGGCTGAGTGAAGGCTTCAGCTCTACCTCCTGCTTCTGTCCCACTGAAGCTAGAGGCTTCTCTTCACCCAGACAGTTGCTAGCTCTGAGGCTGACAACCCCAAGGTCAAAAAGTAAAATGGCACAGTCCCAAGATCATCAAGCAACACAGTAGGCCACTAGTTCAAGTGCAGAGACAGTCCCAAAATTGGCAGACAACATGGCAGGCCACTCACTGACAACTCAGCCAAACACAGGATCCAAGCATGCCAAAATGCTCAAGACCATCCCCAAAGCTTCTCCTTATATATAGAAGCAGACCACATCCCTAAGGTAGCCACTCAGCTGCTCCAGTGGATGCCACCATGAAGTTGATTACCAGTCTCACCATGGGGAATAGCTGTATCCAGCTGCTCAGCCACTCAAAACCAGGCTCAGCCAAGTTGACACATAACCTTAACTATACCACACCCTTTCAAAGAACCAACTTCTAGTCTTGTTAGTTCTTTCTATTGTTTTTCTGTGTATGTTTCATTTATTTCTGCTCTATCTTTATTATTTCCTTTCTTCTGGTGACTGAAGGATTTTTTTTTTTTTTTTTTTTTGCTCTTCTTTTTTGATTGCTAGAGATGTTGGGTTATGTTGTTCATTTTGGTTCTTTCTTCTTTTTTGATGTGTATGTTTATTGTTATAACTTGTTTTCTGAGCCCTGCTTTTGCTATAGCCCAAAGATTTTTTTGTATGTTGTGTTTTCATTCTCATTTGATTCAAGGAATTTTTTTATTTTGATTTTTTATTTCTTCTAGTACCCAGTAGTTTATCAAGCAGGGTGTTATTTAGTTTCCAGGTGTATGATTTCTTTCCTCTTTCTATTGCTGATTTCTAATTTTTTAGCATTTTGATCTAAGAACATGCTTTGTAGTATTTTGATGTTTTTAAATTTCATTAAGTTTGCTTAATGGCCTAACATATGGTCTATTCTAGAGAATGTTCCATGTGTGCTGGAAAAGAATATATAATGTGTTTTTGGGTGGAGTGTTCTGTATATGTCTATGAGATCAAGTTGGTTGACTGTGTTGTTTAGATCTTTTGTACCTTTATTGAGTTTCTTTGTAGTTGTTCTGTCCTTCATTGAAAGTGGTGTATTGAATCTCCTGTTATTATTATGAAGTTGCCTATTGTTCTTTTCAGTTCTGTTGAATTTTGATTT
>NW_006922033.1:2224526-2225053 GCF_000298275.1 Orycteropus afer afer | reverse complement strand
TGTTGTTACCATTTCCTTGATATATGGTTTTTCATCCTTTTATTTTTAACTTATTTTTGTCTTTGTGTCTAAGGTGTGTGTGTTGTGAACAGCATATTGATAGGTCATGTTTTCTTATCCATTCTGGGACTCTCTGTCTTGACTGGTGCATTTAATCCATTTACATTCAATGTAGTTATTGATTGGTATGAATTTTCTGCTGTCATTTTGCTGTTTTTTTTATTGTGATGCTGATTTATTTCTTCCATATATTTTTATGTGCTAAGTTCATGTTGTTTATGAATTTTCTTATCACTTCCTTTGTTGCTATGTTTTTAGTATTTACTAGATCTTTATGATTTTGTTTTTTTAGTGAGGTTTATTAACTTTCTTTGAGGTTACCCTGTAATTTATTATTATCTTCCCAAGTTTAAAACAGTCTATTCGATCTTGATATCATCTTAACATCCTCTCTATTTGGAAGTTCTCTAACTACACCATTTATTCCCTTTTTGCTTTGTGGTTGTCACGTTTACAAACTGACTTCC
>NW_006922033.1:2214027-2219421 GCF_000298275.1 Orycteropus afer afer | reverse complement strand
TCTTCCAACAAACCTATAATTTTCCCTGTGTTTATTTTAGTGTGTCCCTTTCTGTTCTGGAATGCTGATCACACATAAGTTATTTCTCTTGATTGTGTTTCACATAATTATTAGATTTTTCTTCTTCTTCTTTGTTCTTTTTTCCTGATTGTTTCTCTAATAGATTAGTTTTGAGATATTTTTCCTCAATTTCACTAATTCTGCCTTCCATTGATTTGATTCTACTCTTTTACCTTTCCATTGTATTATCTACTTTGGAGATTTTAGTATCAATCATCTTGATTTCTATTTGCTGTCTCTGTACAGTTTCTAATTTTTCTTTTGTCAGTTTGTTCTTGTATTGTTTTCCTGAATTCTTCCAGACTTTTGTCTGTGCTTTCCTTGATTTTGTCTGTGTTTTCATTGCTCTCTTTCTTAATCTGTTAAATGGTCCTAAATATAATTCTTTTGAATTCCTTATCAGGTAGTTTCAATACCATTTGTTCCTCAGGAAGGTATTCTGGCTCTGTATTTTGGTCACTTGTTGAACCACCTTGTCTTGTTTCTTTGTGTAAACTGAGGTTGTAGATTGTCTCTGATACATTGTGGTGTTGTTGTATTTGTATTTATTTGATGAGTGTATGTTTTTCCCAGGTTTTTTGCTTTATTTTGTTTTGATATATCCAAGTGGGCAGGGTAGGCATGCTATGCTGCTCATTAGTTTGGTAGCATTCAGACACTACCTATGTCCTGTTGGATGTAGTAGGAGGATGGGAGTGTGGGAGAAGACATACTGTGTATGTCTTCTTGTTTACTGTTTTCATTCAGTTTCTTGTTCTAATCAGTATTTGAGCTACATGTTTATGCTTTCCTTTGAAGCTCAGCATTCTAGGATATCATCCATATTTGCTTCACTTGATTTCTTGGGTCTTTGTTGTAGAGGGTCAGGGTAGCATATCTGCCTACTCTGTCACCTCACCTTTGGCCAATCCTCTCTTTCTCTCTGAAAGCCTGTGTTTCTGGCCCTGTCCACATCTTGCAGTCTCCTAGGAGAGTTGATATGCCTGCAGCAGCTCTCATTGCTTCTGGGTGGAAATCTGCTCATTGCCCAGAGAACAATGGAGAGTTCAGAAACTTGCCTTGAAAACAAAACTCCTTCCTCCCTGGAAAGGAGGTTGGAAGAGTACTAGGCAGAATTCTAAGGTAGCCCCAATGATCCTCAGTTCCTGGTATACATGCTGTGCATAATCCCCAGAACTATGAGCGTGATGGATTTTACTTCTACGATTAACCAAATACTAGTTGCCATGGAGTTGAACCCAACTCATGGCAATGTCAGATGTGCTCCATAGGATTTTTAATGACAAAATTTTTTTTTTCTTTTTGAAATAAATTACTAAGTTTTTCTTTCAGAATGTCTCTGGGTTGACTCAAAACTCCCACATTTTGGTTAGCAGCCAACTTCATTAACCATTTGTACCACCCAGGGATCCCTACTCCTCTGATTAGATTATGATAAATGGCCACTGACTTTAAGAAAGGGAAATGTTTCCAAGTGAGTGTGACATAATCAAGTGAGCCCTTTACAAGCAGAAAGCTATCTCTGCTGGTTGCTGTGGAAGAAGTCAGAGAGATGTAATCATGTGGGCCTGGAAGAAGAATCAACAACTATGCTGTGAACTAGCTATGTGAGCCATGTGACAAGGAGTGAAGTAGCCTCTAAAAGCTGAGAGCAGCCCTGGCAATGAAACAGGATCTCAGTTCTATAACAACAAGGAACAGAATCAACCAACAACTGGAATAGGTTTTGAGTGATTCTTTCCCAGCGCATCCAGAGAGGAACACAGATTTTCTAATGCCTTGAGTTCAGCCTTTTGGACTTAGCAGAGAACCTAGCCATGTCGTGGCTGGGCTGCTGACCTATAGAACTGTGAGCTAGTGAATTGAGTAATCAAAATACTACTGCTGTGCATGCAGGAATTTGTTACCTGGTAATGGAAAACAAATACTGAGGAGCATGAAGACAGATAGGATGTGAAGACTTACACATGACTAGTTTATGCTTCTCTTACAGATAAAAAAAAAAAAAAAAAGTTCTGGTCACAAAGAGAAAATGTGAAGAGCTAAGTGGGAGCCACTGATCCAAGTGCTGGCAGAGACCAGTGGAAGGGGCCCTGTGGCCTGGGGCAGAGAGAGATATTCCACAGGTGAGGTAGAACACATGCTGGTGACAGGTGGTAGGATTTGGTGGCTGGAGAGAATGGGAGAGTTAAGGTTTCAGGGAAGGAGATTGATTTAAGCAAAAGTGTGTGAGCGGGAATATGCAAGATGTGTTACAGGAAGAGTGAAGAAGCTGCTACGATTCCATAAGCCTTCCTGAGTATATCGTGCTCTTCCACACTTTCAGGCATTTGCATGTGTCCTCCCTCTGTCTATAACTCCCTTGTTTCCTTCTCTGCTTATCTTCCAGGTCCCTGGGTGGCCTAAGTGGTTTGTGCCCAACTACAAACCCAACTACTAAACTAAAAGTTGGTGTTTCAAACCCACCCAGCAGCACAATGAGAAAAAGCCTGGCAATCTGCTTCTGTAAAGATTACAACTAAGACAACCCCATATAAAGAATTCTACTCTGTCACACATGGGGTTGCTCTGAGCTGGAATCAACCTGATGGCAATGAGTTTGAGTTTTTGCCCTGGTGGCTCAGTAGTTAAGTGCTCACTTCCTAACCAAAAGGTCCACAGTTCAAACCCACCAGTTGCTCTGTGGGAGAAACATGTGGCAATCTGCTTCCTTAAGATACCAAACCAAACCAAACTCACTGCTGTCGAGTCAGATTTGACTAATAGAAACCACTCCTGGGTTTCTGAGGTGGTACAGAAATAGATTGTACAACCTTCCTTCCAAGGAGTGGCTCGTGGGTTTGAACTGCCAGCCTTCTGGGTAGCAGTAAAATGCCTTAGGCATGATGTCACCAGAGCTCAGAAACCCTGTCTATGGGTCAGTTCTACTCTGTTCTACAGGATCACGAGGGGTCAGAATTGACTCCATGACAATGGGTTTATCCTTCAAGATCCAGGCAAGACTCACTCCCTGCATCATTTCCCCCCTTTCCCAATCTTGGGAAGATTTCATAGCTTGTAAATAGAAGCTGAGACTTCATCAGCCTTGCTCTTTTTATGATTACACCTCGATAAAGGGAAAACACTCTTTGCTAGGTCAACAATAAAACTCAAATTCATTGAATCCACACCTGTGGCTTCCAGCCAACAATAGACAGGTATATGAGTTGAACATTTCTCTGAGGTAGATATACTCCTTGGAGAGAACAATCATGGGAGAAAGAAGGGCTGCTTATGCACAGGGGGAAAGCTCAGGGGGCAGGAGTGCATGGAGGGATGGATACAGGGAAGAGGTAACTAAAGGGAGGAAGTAGGAGGGGAGCTGTTGCATTGTGGTAAATTGTGGTCAATGGCATGAGACGAAGTGTGTATGAACTGCTGTATGGAAAGTGAATTTGCTCTGTAAATTTTCACCCAAATCACAATAAAAAAAATGTTATAAGTCAGGGACTACATGTATATTGATGTACATATTAGAATAGTCTCTATATTAGATTAATTTAAAAAAAAAAAAAAAACCTCAAATTCATTCCTTTTCTTAATTCTCATTTCCAAATGGCAAATTTTCTTAAAGTGAGGCACACCTGTGACTCGGTCAGATGGGCATGCCCATTCTGTAGGATTCCTCTGATGTGGATTTCTTAAGCAGCTGGGGCTGCCAGGAGCTGCCTAAGATCTCCTAAGAAAACTAGAGCACCCAGCCTCTTCCCACGGGATCTTTGATCATGTTCTCTTTTCCTCCTCCAGAACCGTGGGTGCTAACATAAGCTCAGAGGCTGAGGAAGGGGTGAGTCAGAGCCCACAGAATGGAGCAATCACTGCAAGGCTGTTCCTTGTAAGAAACATCCCCAGTGAGCCTGCGTTGTTTATGCCAAGAGCTGTGCATCTGAAAAATGAGCTCTCCTAAGACAGGCTGGAAGCAGGCTCCCCTCCCTGCAGATGGGATGGTGCTTAATAGGGTGGAAATGTTCTGTTTCAGTATAAGAGGAGGGACACACATGCCTCTGAGCTGGGAAAGCCTGGTGACAATGGAGGAGGAGCCTGGGCTGCAAGCCAAGTGACTTGAGGCTTAGTCTCAGCTTTATTGCTTACCAGCTATGTCAAATTAGGCGTGTTCTTTGGCACCACCGCATCTCCCTTTTTCCAGTTACAGAGTGAAAATATAAACCTAGATGATTTCCAAGTTGCTCTGTGACTTTGGCATTCTTCCAGCTTATCTGAGCAACTCCCCCAAGGGCAAGGTCTCCAGGCTCACTCTCAGCCCCTAACTGGTGTGAGATGTTAAAGGTGGAGAAAGGCATTCCAATATCACCTATGGCAGCCATTGCACAATTGAGCAAAGCTCAGTGAGCACCCACTGCTGGGGCACCTCTTCTGTGTGACACATCTGTGAATGTCTGAGGATGCAGAGATGAGTAAGACTGGTCCCTTCAAGAACTTATTGTCCAGCAGAGTGACGGTATGGATGGAAGATGTGGATGACAAAAAGATGGCCAGCACTGCAAATTCCTTTGCTACACCCTGAATGAATGGTACAGCAAGAGCTCAGCATGCACTACACAATATTTTAATCATCAGGAAAGGCCACCCTGAGGAGGTGTGCTACAGCTGGGAGTTCAATTCCGTTGCTAGGTTTTCTCCATCAGCCAAAGTTTTCTTGAGAAAGAGGTTAGTATGAAGTGACTAGAGAGGTTCTTTGGATGTCTTAGCATTTTAATATCCACAAAGTTTTCCCTAACCAATGAGAATAATTTAGGATTGATAATCATCCTAAAGTCTCTCCATAATTCAGAGATGACTTATCCACATACAGTGATGGGGCCACTCACCTGAGAACACTTCCAATGTGAAGATTGAGGGACTGAATAAATCCTAAAATTTATCTTGTTTATACTCTTTATCTCATGACTTTATAACAGTAAGCACTTCCAAAATGTTCTCCAATCATTTAAAAACATTTGTTTATGACATTTGCATTTTAAATCACATTTTAATTATTAATCCTAATTAAATATTAATATTTCATTACACACTTTAATATATAGAAATATCATGAGACTTCCTAAATATTATGATTTTTCACAATCATGAGTTTGTTTTGGCTTCAACACTTTGTTTTGAAGCTTTAAAAATAATAAAAGTTTCAGATAATATCAGACATAAAGACCATTACCCATGGCCACTGAGTTGATTCTGAGTCACAGTGACTCCATAGGACAGAGTAGAACTGCCCCCCAAAATTTCCAAGGCTGTAATCTTTATGGAAGAAGATCACCAGGTTTTCTTCCTCAGAGC
>NW_006922033.1:2210583-2211590 GCF_000298275.1 Orycteropus afer afer | reverse complement strand
ATGTTACTTGGTTCTACATTGGACACTAATGGAAGCAGCAGTAAAGACATCAGATGGCGTATTGCACTCAGCAAATCTGCTGTAAAAGACCTCTTTCAAGTGC
Organism: Orycteropus afer afer; assembly: GCF_000298275.1. Taxonomy (NCBI): domain Eukaryota; kingdom Metazoa; phylum Chordata; class Mammalia; order Tubulidentata; family Orycteropodidae; genus Orycteropus; species Orycteropus afer. The sequence goes on along the minus strand of NW_006922033.1, from coordinate 2,211,487 downwards.
TGAAGAGCAAAGATGTCTCTTTGAAGACTGAAGTGCACATAACCCAAGCCATGTATTTTCAATCACCTCACATGCATGTGAGAGCCACACAATGAATAAGGAAGACCAAAGAAGAGTTGATGCTTTTGAGTTGTGGTATTGGTGAAGAATACTGAAAGTACCATGGACTGCCAGAAGAACGAACAAGTCTGTCTTGGCTCCAGAATGCTAGGAAGCAAGACTTTGTCTCACCTATTTTGGTCATATTGTCAGAAGGGACCATTCCCTGGAGAAGGTTATTATGCTTGGTAAAGTGGAGGGACAACGAAAAAGGGGAAGACCCTAAAAGAGATGGACTGACACAGTGGCTGCATTGATAGGCTCAGGTATAGCAAGGATCTTGAGGCTGGCACAGGACTGGGCAGTGTTTCGTTCTGTTGTACATAGGGTCACTGAGTCAGAGACGTCTCAATGGCACCTAACAACAACAACAGTAATAATAATAATCGCTAATATTTGTAGAATCTTCTCAGAACTATACATGCATAATATCATTTAAATATCACAGAAATCCCCCTAAGGTTTATACTATTATTACTGAAAGGCAGTAGAATATAATTATTATGAATGCATGCTCTAGGGTTAAACTATTTGTATTATAATTCTAGAATCACTTGCTCGTTGTTGTTGTTAAGTCAAGCTGGCCCCTGGTTCATGGTGTCCCCATACACAAAGGAACAAAATGCTGTCTGGTCCTGCCCCATCCCCATGATTAGTTGCAAATTGGAACATGGTGATCCATAGGGTCTTCATTGGCTGGGTTTTGGAAATAGATCACTAGACCTTTCTTTCTATTCTGTCTAGAAGCTCCGCTGAAACCTTTTCAGCCTCATAAAAAACAAACTCACCGCCATCCAGTCAATCC
>NW_006922033.1:2207047-2208415 GCF_000298275.1 Orycteropus afer afer | reverse complement strand
AAAAAAGCGAACTATGGCTTATACACTACATGGTCCACAGAGCCAAACAATCACCTGTCTACCCAAAAAATTTGCATGGAAAATAAACAGCAGGATACCAGACTCTTCTGGAATGTTCTGTGGGAGCTTGTAATTAAAATCTGTTGAAAAATCTGGTCCCTCACAGAGACAATCACATGCTATTGGAAAAACTGGTTCTAGTAGAGTGAGATGTGTGGCAAAAGCAATCTATTATGGCCTCTTCTGCTCTTGAGAGTGTTTCCAAATGATTCTTAAGCAGATCATACACCAGCATGTTGTTACCCTCCTCAGCGAAACACAATGCACTATTCTGGTGCTTTGACAAAATATTATAGTCAACTCCACATTCAATCAGAAGCTGCGTGCACAATGTCTGAATTTCCTCTTTTGCAGGCCTTCATTAAAGCAGTCTCACCATTCTCTGCTGGACCTTTACAAAAGCTCCCACTTACAAAAGAATAGCCACTATTGTTAAAAAGTTCTTCTCAGCTGCATGAATCAGTGCAGTGGGCCCGTTCTTCTGTCCCCATTAACTTTGGCTCCTTTTATGGTGAAGAGTCAGTTAGGTCACCTTGTCCTCTGGCTGCAGCAAGCATCATGAGAGTCACCCCACTTGGATTCTCTTAGTCCAGGTTACATTCTTCACTCAAATTCAGTGCAACCTTTATGGTAATATAGTCCCCATTTTTCAAAGTATCCTTCAATACCACACTTGGTCTGCTGTGGCAAAATTCTCACCTTCTCCATCAAGGTGCTTCTGAAAATCTTCTAGTTTCACTCATTCCAACTGCAAGTCCATGCCCAAACTCAAAATTTGCTGTCTGCCATTCTTGAATCCCGTTGACTCTTTTCTGCCTTTCTCATCGTTGTTAGAATCATGTGTTTTCTGGTATTTTTCTTTGGGCTCACTCTTTTTGGTCTCTTTCTCCTTTTCAGGTGAATCAGTGGAACAGAGGCCTCTCTCTTTACCACCTAAATATGAATTCTTTTGTGTTTGGGCAGATGGAGTTACTGGATTATCTAACGCCGTGGTAATTTTGCCTTTGTCTTGATTCCTTTGCTTTTTCTGTATATATTTCTTTTCTAAGAAAAGGTCATTGTTTTCTAGCTTTTTTCTCTTTATATCTTCTTCAGTCTTTCTTAGTTTCTTCTTTTTCCTCTTTGTCCTGACATCAGTGTCTTCATCATCTCTTACTTACCTTGCCATCTGGCTGTTTATCATAACTGTTTTTGTTATGTGCTATCGAGTCGGACCCGACTCATAGTGACTCCTCCTTGGGTTTCCGAGGCAGTATCACTACAGAAGTAGATTGCCCCATCTTCCTTCTGAGGAGTGGCTGGTGGGTT
>NW_006922033.1:2205383-2206067 GCF_000298275.1 Orycteropus afer afer | reverse complement strand
ATTATATTTTGTAGCCAATTTCCTGAAATTCTTGTCATGATGATATAGCATAGTATTGTTTTAATCACTATATAAGATGTGAAAGAATGAAATAAAGTTGACACATATCTGCAATGGCTTGATGTGTGTTCCTTCCGTTCCCACTTGAGGCATATGGCATAACGGTGTGACTTTGCCCCTCCGCTCCAGGGTTTATACGGAGACACCTTAGCTAAGCCTCCTCTCTTTCTATCTTTTCTCATTCTCTTACCGCCTGTTCTAGTAGTGTCGTGCTGGCCGCGACAGTCCTCAAAATGAACCTCAGGCTCCCAGGTATTGTCATCTGATATATATCCTTCCCATCAAACTTTGTAAAGGACTTTACTGCCCTCAAGCTTCATGTCCAAGATCTTTTCCACCTCCAAAACATATGCTTGTGAAAGCTGGACAATGAATAAGGAAACCAAAGAAGAGTTGATGCCAGAATGCTCCTTGGAAGCGAGAATGGCTAGACTTCATCTCACCTACTTTGATCATGTTGTCAAAAGGGACTATTCCCTGGAGAAAAATATCACGCTTGGTGGGGTAGAGGGTCATTGAAAACAGAGCAGATCCTCAGCTACCTGGATTGACAGTGGATTGACAGTGGCTGCAATGATGCGCTCAAGTGTAGCAAGGATTGTGAGGATGGTGCGTAACTGGGCA
>NW_006922033.1:2203865-2204468 GCF_000298275.1 Orycteropus afer afer | reverse complement strand
TTATATACAGGAAGCAGACCACATTCCCAAAGTCAGCTACTCAGCTGCTTGTGGTAGATCCCACCATGGAGCTGATTGCTAGTCTCATCATGGGGGATAACTACCACCAGCTGCCCAGCCACTCAACCAAGCTCAGCCAAGTTGACATACAAACATAACTACTACAATTTACCTCTGACATTGTTGTGTGTGAATTTAAGACCTGGACATGAAGCAGCCATCTCACTATCAGCCTGAGGATGGCACTGGTATATGGTGGAGATACAGGCAGGAGAAATCACAGGAACCCCTGGATTAAGCCAATCCTGAAACGTCCAGCTATGTGGGCCAACGTATGCCCTTCTGTCCCAATAAGTCAGAGTAGGGATTTCTGCATAGCCACCAAGTCAAAGAACTCACATCCCAACTGGGGTGACTTACCAATCCATGCCTTCTTGCAGTGCCCAGCTGCAGATGTGGTTTTTCTGCTGAGGCTATTTACAGTCTGGAAGGAAGTTTTTGGCATTTGCTGTAGTAACAGATTTGGTCATCAATCACAATGCCAAAGGGATTGTGGCTTGAGTCATTGTTTATCTGTTGGCCCACTTCTTCCATAATAAATAC
>NW_006922033.1:2157370-2180104 GCF_000298275.1 Orycteropus afer afer | reverse complement strand
TGGAGGGTCAACGAAAGAGGGGGAGGCCTTCAGGGAGATGGATTGATACAGTGGCTGCGATGATGGGCTCGAGTATAGCATGGATTGTGGGGCTGGCACGGGATCGGGCAGTGTTTCGTTCTGCTGTGCATGGGGTCGCTATGAGTTGGAAATGACTCGACGGCACTTAACAACAACAACAACAATACTATTACAAGTTCACATATCACCTCCTGAATGAATTCTCTCCCTAACCACTTTGCTTAAGGTGGCCACCACCAGTTACTCTCTGATTGAAGGACTTGCTAATTTAATTTCTTCCTTCATAGAACTTAACCAAATCTATAATTATCTTTTGAATTTTATTTATATATTATTCTTTGTCTCCCTCATAGAAGATAACTCTTTTGAAGCACTTGGCATGTAATAGGTGTTTAATAAACACTTGTTGAGTGCATGTTGAGAAAAAGAAAAGTAATCTATGACACCCAGGAGCAAGGTCTCGGTGTTGCTATGAGTCAGCATGGTGCTCACAACTAGCATTGGTGTTCTCCTGTTCAACATAAACAATTTTATAGCATACCAATATCAAACCAAGCCACTGTGTACCATGAAGAATCAAGATAAAAACAAGATTGCAAAAATGACCAAACATCCTGGCTAATACAAGTGATTACTGCTGCTTTTCCAAGTACAGGTTTAGCCTTGCTGCAGTTTGCCCTCCCATAGAAAATATTTATTATGGTACTCAAGCATAGAATCATCCCTGCTTCCTAATAGCCTCTTATTCAGAACAAAGCCCTACTTCCTTAAATCCTTTCCCAAATCACTCAACCAAACCAAGTCATATAATAAGACCCCCAAAAAACTCACTGCCATCCAGTCGGATCTGACTCATGGCAACCTCTCCTTGGGTTTGCAAGGCTGAGTCACTACAGAAGTAGATTGCCCAACCTTCCTTCTGAGGAGTGGTTGGTGGCTTTGAACCACCAGCCTTCTGGTTAGAGAGTCAAATGCCTTAGGCACTATGCCATGGTTAACATGTTAGCTACTAACATAAAGGGAGAAGTTCAAGTTCACCCAGAAGCACTTTGAAAGAAAGGCCTGGTGATCTACTTCCAAACAATCAGCCATTTTAACCCTACAGAGCACAGTACTACCCTGGCCCACATGGAGTCACCGTGAGTCAAAGGAGACTCATGACAACTGATAACAAGAGATTTAATGTAGAGAATTAGACACTGATAAGACTACACTAAGGCCAGAGAGGGAAAAAAAATCAAGGAAGGCTGAAACTAGTTTTCAGTTACATTGCTAGTTTTTAAGAAACCAGGAAGGTGAAGTATGGAAATCCTCAGTACTGGGGTGGGTGAGTCATGGGAAAATGGCTGTAAGTGATTCAACATTTCACATCTGTTGAAACCCACATATCTTGTCATTTTGAAGGTTGTTGTTGTTGTTGTTATATGCCGTCGAGTCGGCCCCGACTCATAGCGACCCCTCCTTGGGTTTCCAAGGCAGTATCACTACAGAAGTAGGATTGCCCAACCTTCCTTCTGAGGAGTGGCTGGTGGGTTTGAACCGCCAGCCTTCTGGTTAGCAGTCAAGTGCCTTAGGCACTATGCTACCAGAGCTTGGAGCAGTGATTATCTATCACTATCTTCCAACAAATCTTCGACAATTTTCTCTGTGGTTGTATTTGACTCTTCCTGTTATGGAATTCTGATTACATGTAGGTTATTCCTTTTGGTGGTATCCCCCATGAACCTTAGGCTTTCTTCATTTTGTTTTGATCTTTTTTCTGATTGACCCCTTTTCAAACAAGTATTGAGGTATTTGTCTTCAATCTCACTAATTCTGCCTTCCATTGATTCAGTTCTACTCCTTTGCCCTTTCAATGTGTTATTTATTTCTGAAAATTTAGTATTCATCTTCTGGATTTTTCTCTGTAGATTTTGTATCATTTCTAATTTTTCATTTATTTTGTCATTTTGTTCTTGTATTGTCTTTCAAAATTGTTCTAGGGTTTTCTCCCATTTTTTAGATGTTTTCCTTGATCTGTCTCTCAGTCTGTTGAAGGTACCTAAATATAATTCTTTTGAATTCCTTTTCAGGGAGTTCCAATGCTGCTTCTTTCTTGGGGATGTGTTTTGGGTCTGTATCCTGGTCCCTTGTTTCTCCTGCTTTATCTTGCTTCTTTGTGTGAACTGTAGTGCTCTGTTGTCTCTGAGACATTGTGATGTTTTTGTGTTTATATTTAATTGGTGTTTGTATGTTGGAGTGAGTTGCCCATGGTTTTCATTTTGTTTTGTTTGGATGTTATCTATGTAAGCAGGGTACTGTGCTCCTCTGTTCACTAGTTGGCAGCACTGATACTCATCACTTGTCTCCTTTCTCATTGTCAGCCTCCCATATGGCCTTGCCATCCTTGGCAAACAGAGCCCATTCTTAGGGCCCTGGAATGCAAATGAGAATGCTGTCACTTTAAAATGCAATATGGCCACTGCTTGTAAACATTCAAAATGGCTGCACCCTCAGTCACTTTAAATATCCAAAATGACCACTACTTGTAAACAATCAAAATGGCTGTGCCCTCTGGACAGCTGAAAGTCCACAGCTCAGGTTGTCTCTCTCCTTGCTGTTTATGTTCCTAGACATAGGCCACCAACAGTGCAGTCATCCCTACAGCCCTTGATGACCAGGGCTGATCTTTAGGTCAATTCTCAGGTCCTAACACCACTTAGAAATATTCAGGCTGTTGGTCCTTCAGAGTAGTTGTCAGTCTGCTGCTCCAACTGTCTCTGTACTCACTGTTTCCATTCAGGTTTTTCCACTAGTTGGTGCCTAATCCACTTCTGTATACTTCCTTTCAAAGCTCAGGGCTCCAGGATTATCTTCTGTATGTCTGTCAATTGATTTCTCCTTTCTTTGTTGAAGAAGTTCTGTGTAGCTTGTCTGCCTATTCCACCATCTTACCATGTGGCAATCTGTTTCCATAAAAATTACAACCTTGGAAACACAATGGAGCAGTTCTATTCTGTCCTACAGTGTTATAGTGAGTTGGAATTCACTTGACGGTAGTGAGTTTTGTTTTCTGGTTTTGTTTAGTTTAAAGAAGACTCCAGGGAATATTTTGGGTTAAAGGTTTAAAGATTCTCTCAAGCTAATAGTTTCAGAAATTTATTTAGCCTCCCTGATTCCAGAAAATCTAGATTCTATGAGAATTCCATCATAACTTGAGATTCTATTTCATAATTCTTTGATCTATTCTTCCACCCATCTCTTTTTCTTTCTCTCCTTGTTTTTATCTCTCTGCTTATCTCTAGTCTTCCAAAACTTGCTCAAATTTCTCACATTGGCAGATTCTAGTTGACAAGGATTCTGAGATATGTAGTTCATATTCACAGGTTTCTGGCTTCTATGATATAGAAAAGAGCATGAAGGGAACAGTAGTATTGAGTTGCCAACAGATTAACTGCACATATCCTCAAGGTAAGAGAGGTTAGTAAAACAACATATACTATATTTGGTCATAAATTTTGTAAAATATTAAATATTCCTATTTATTTTTTGACATATAAGGGTTTAAAGATATTTTAAAATTGTTAAAAAGCAAAATGTCACTTTGAGGACTAAAATACACTTGACCCAAGCCATGGTGTTTTCAATATCCTCATATACAAGTGAAAGCTGAACAATGAATATGGAATACTGAAGAAGAATTGATGCATTTGAATTATGATGCTGGCAAAAAATATTGACTATACCATGGTCTTCCAGAAAAATGGAAAAACCTGTCTCAGAGAAAGTACAGCCAGAATGCTCCTTGAAGTGAGGATGGCAAGACTTCATCTCCCATACTTTGGACATGCTATCAGGAGGGACCACTCTAGAGAAGGTCATCATGCTTGGTAGAGGGTCAGCAAAAAAAAGGAAGATCCTCAATGAGATGGATTGACACAGTGGCTACAACAGTGGCTCAAACATAGCAATGATTGTGAGGATGGCACAGGATCAGGTCAGTGTTTCTTTCTGTTTTACATGGGGTCACTGTGCATTGGAAATGACTCAACAAAACCTAACAACAGTAACAACGAGAGTTTGAAAGCAGCTTAATTTGTTTGAACAGCTTTCAGGATCTCTGAGGCATTGAGAAGACTGGGTAAGTCTAGAATCCAGGGAAATATCTCCATTCTCAAATAGAGGAGAAAGATAAATGGCATGAGGTCATGACTGTGCTCCTCTGTTCACTAGTTGGCAGCACTGATACTCATCACTTGTCTCCTTTCCCATTGTCAGCCTCCCATATGGCCTTGCCATCCTTGGCAAACAGAGCCTATTCTTAGGGCCCTGGAATGCAAATGAGAATGCTGTCACTTTAAAATCCAATATGGTCACCGCTTGTAAACAATGAGCTTGATGGGAATTCTGGAAGAGTTTCTAGATAAAAATACCAAGAAGATGGTCTTGGTACATCAGGACTTGGGAAATAAAACAGTGATCACAAAGAGGCATATGAGGTTTATTGAGAGCTTGTCATACCAAACTCACCTTATTTGTTTGTTTATAAATGAGTGACTGAGAGATTGCTAGAGACATAGGGCATGTGATTTCAGTGTGGCATTCACCAAACTCTCACTATGTCTTTGTGAGTAGATGATAAAATATTGATATCATTACTGCTATGTGAAATTATAACAGATTGGCTATATCTTGAGAATGCTGGCTATTATGGGTTGAACTGTGTTCCCAAAAAATATGTGTTGTAAATCCTAAACTCTATGCCTGTTATTATAATCTCACTTGGGAATGAGTTGTCTTTGTTATGCTAATGAGACAAGGTTATATGTCATTATCGCTATAGAAGGAGGAGTGGTTCAGAGATGGATGTAGAGTGTATCTTAAGTCAATCTATTTTGAGATATAAAAGAAATTCAATAAGTGAGCAGGACAGAGTTGGGGGAAGAGAAATGCCAAGCCACATGAAGATCACCCAGGAGCAGAAGCTCAGAGACAAGAATCTTCCTCCAGAGCTAGCAGAGAAAGCCTTCTCCTAGAGCCAACATCCTGAACTCGAACTTCTACGCTCCTAAACTGTGAGAAAATGAATTCTGTTTGTTAAATCCACCCACTTGTGGTATTTCTATTATAGGAGCACTAGATAACTAGGCCACACTGACTAATGGATTGATGTCAACTTGGAAGAATGGTCTTGGTTAAGGAGTTCTGGCTTTGGTCTTGTTTGGTTCAACATTTTTATTAATGTTTGAAATGGGAGCATCGATGGCCTTCTAATCAAATTTCAGGGTCAACCAAGGCTGAGAGGAAGAACAAATGGATTGTATAACAGAATCAGGATTCACTGAGCTATCAATAGCCTGACATGAAGGGCAGAGAGGAACAAATTGAAGTACAGTGGAAATAAATCCAAGGCATTACCTCCAGACCTTCAAATATTATATATATTTGAAGTATATATATAAGAGAAGTGAGAAGAACTGCTTAATAGCAGACTCTTCATAGAAAGACTAAAGCTTGACTTAACTGCAAGCTGTTACAATTCTACAGATCTAGACTGCTAGATCATATTGAGCTGATAAAATAATAAAGTGACACTTTAGGTTACATTTATAGAATTATTTTGAATATAATGATGTCAGACACATAGTATATGCTCAATAAACGTGATTTAAATATATGCATGGGTTCAAGCTTTGCCTGGAATACAGTGTTGATCTATTTATTCATGCATTCATTTGACAAATATTTCTTGAAAACTAAAGCCAGGCTCTAAGGAGCCCTGGTGGTGCAAATGGTTAAGCATTTAACTGCTGACCAAAAGGTTGGCAGTTCAAACCCACCCAGTTTTGCTCCACAGTAAGAAGACATGGTAATCTGCTTCTGTAAAGATTGTTGTTGTTGTTGTATGCCATCAAGTCAATTAAAGCTCATAGTGACCCCATGTTACAGAGTAGAACTGCCCCAAAGTATTTCCTAGGCTGAAATATTTATAGGAGCAGTTAGCCACATCTTTTTTCCTGTGTAGCTGCTGGTGTTTTGAACCTTTTGGTTATCAGCCAAGTGCTCAATCACTGAGCCACCAGGCCTCCTAGAAAAACCTATGAGGTGGTTTTACTTTGTCACATGAGATCGCTATGAGTTGAAATCAACTCAATGGCACCTAAGAACAACAACAGAGCCAGTTTCTGGTTTAGGTGCTAGATAAACATCACTGAATAAAATAGACAAAAATATATAACATGGGAACAGAAATATTTATTGAGCATACAATATGTACCAGACACTATGTTGAGGCTCCAAAGATTAATACAGTCCTTGGTTTATTCCTGACTTTTGGCATGAAAAAAAGAAAAGGTTAATACTGTCTTTGCCTTCAAATTTTTGTTCAAGAAACAGATATGAACAATAATCATAACCAAGAATGTTACATACCAGTATAGCTCTAGAAAAAAAAGTGGTTCAGAGATGGATGCAATTAACTCATTATGGAGGGATGTCCACGAAAGAGTTTTGGTGGATGGGACATAGGCTTTTCTTGGTGTGATCTATAGATGGTTTATTCATTATTGTTAAGAGTGTAGACAGAGTAATGGAGCTAGAATTGTGGGTAAACCTGAAACCTATTTAATATAAGATAATGTTGTTGTTCTTAGGTGCTGCTGAGTTGTCTCCGATCCATAGTGACCCTATGCACAGCAGAACGAAATACTGCCCGGTCTTCTGCCAGCTTTGTTATACCTGAGCCCATCATTTCAGCCACTGTATATGTCCATCTCACTGAGGGCCTTTCCCTCCTCTGTTGACACTCCACTTTTCCAAGTGTGATATCCTTCTCCGGGAAATGGTTCCTTCTGACAACATGACCTAAATAGGTAAGATGAAGTCTGGCCATTCTCACTTTCAAGGAGCATTCCAGCTGCCCTTCTTCCAGAACAGATTTGCTAGTCCTTTTAGCAGACCATGGGACTCTTAGCATTCTTCTCCAACACCACAACTCAAAAGCATCAACTCTTCTTCGGTCTTCCTTATTCATTGTCTAGCTGTCACATGCATAAGAGGCAATTGAAAATACCATGGCTTAGGTTAGGTGCACTTCAGTCTTCAAGGTGATATCTTTGCTCTTCAACACTTGAAAGAGGTCTTTTGCAGCAGATTTGTCCAATGCAATATGTTGTCTGATGTCTTGACTGCTGCTTCCATTGGTGTTGATTGTAGAACCAAGTAATATGAAATCCATGACAACTTCAATCTTTTCTCCATCTACTGTGAAGATGTTTATTGGACCAGTTGTGAAGATTTTTGTTTTCTTTTTATTGAGGTGTAATCCATACTGAGGAGCTCTGGTAGCATAGTGGCTAAGACACTTGCCAGCTAACCAGACGGCTGGCGGTTCAAACCCACCAGCCACTCCTTGGAAGGAAGGTTGGGCAATCCTACTTCCGTAGTGATACTGCCTCGGAAACCCAAGGAGGGGTCGCTATGAGTCGGGTTTGACTCGACGGCACATAACAACAACAACAACAACAACAACAATCCATACTGCAGACTGTAGTCTTTAATCTTCATCAGTAAGTGCTTCAAGTCATCCTCACTTTCAGCAAGCAAAGTTGTGTTATCAGTGTATCACAGGTTGTTAATGAGTCTTCCTCCAATCCTGATACCATGTTCTTCTTCATATAGTCCAGCTTTTCAGATTATTGGCTCAGGATACAAGTTGAATAAGAATGGTGAAAGGATACAACCTTGACACACTCTCTTCTTGATTTTGAACCATGCAGTATCCCCTTGTTCTATTTGAATGACAGTCTTCTAATCTGTGTACAGGTTCCTCATGAGTACAATCAAGTTTTTGGAATTCCCGTTCTTCTCAATGTTATTCATAATTTGTTATGATCCACACAATCAAATGCTTTTGCATAGTCGATACATAAGTATCTTTCTGGTGTTCTTTACTTTCAGCTAACATCCATCTGACAGCAGCAATGATATCGCTTGTTCCACGTCCTCTTCTGAATCCAGCTTGCATTTCTGGAAGCTCTCTGTCAATATACTGCTGCAACCATTTTTTAATGATCCTCAATAATATTTTACTTGCACATGATATTAATGATATTGTTTGATAATTTCCACATTCTGTGGGATCACCTTTCTTTGGAATGGGTACAAATATGGATCTCTTCCAGTCAATTGACCAGGTAGCTGTCTTTCAAATCTCTTGGCATAACGAAGTGAGTGCCTCTAGTGGGACATCGGTTTGTTGAAACATCTCAATGGGTATTCCATGAATTCCTGGAGCCTTGTTCTTCACCACTTCCTTAGTGCATCTTCAGCTTCTTCCTTCAGTACCATTGGTTCTTGATCATATGCCACCTCCTGAAATGGATGAACATCGACTGATTCTTTTTGGTACAGTGACTGTGTATTCCTTCCATCTTCTCTTGATGTTTCTTGCATCATTCAATATTTTGCCCATAGAATCTCTCAATATTGCAACTCGAGGCTTAAATTTTTTCTTCAGTTCTTTCAGCTTGAGAAATGCCAAGCATGTTCTTCCCTTTTGGTTTTCTAACTCCAGGTCTTTGCACATTTCATTATAGTATTTGGCTTTGTCTGCTTGAGCTGCTCTTTGAAATCTTCTGTTCCACCCTTTTATCTTGTCATTTCTTACATTTGCTTTAGCTACTCTCAGCTCAAGGGCACGTTTCAGAGTCTCTTCTGACATCCATTTTTGTCTTTTCTTCCTTTCTTGTCTTTTTAATGACCTCTTGCTTTCTTCATGGATGATGTTCTTGATGTCATCCCACAATTCCTCCAATAGTGAAGGAATTTGTATTTGTTTCTTATAATCTGCAAATAAGAAATCCTATGGGCAGGGCCATAGGAGCTCTGGTAGCATAGTGCCTAAGGCACTTGACTGCTAACCAGAAGGCTGGGGGTTCAAACCCATCAGCCACTCCTCGGAAGAAAGGTTGGGCAATCTACTTCCATAGTGATACTGCCTCAGAAACCCAAAGAAGGGTCGCTATGAGTCGGGTCCAACTCGATGGCACATAACAATAACAACAGGGGCAGGGCAAGCTTAATGGGCACTCGATATGGTAGGAGCTATTGTGTCAAATGAAGAATGGTTATGTGCTGTGTGGCTGTGTGCTGTGTGGTGTTAGAATGCAGCTAGACATTTCAGGGCATCAGACTTGGGGTCATACACAGAAGAACTTTATGAAAGTCAGAACAGTTTATCAGTGAAAAGATGTATTTATGAAGGAGGGGGGCTCCCTGTCATTTGAGGTGTGGAAGCAAAAGCTGGAGAGCCTTCTTTGCACATGTGATGAAAAATCACCCATTGATTTGTGTTTTTGACTGGATGACCTGAAGTTTTCCTATTTTATAAAATGTCATATGTGGCATTTTAAAATTTGTGTCCCACAATGCTGTTTTACATTGTGTGTGTAAATTCTTTCTTACTGAACTAAGTTATGGACTTCCTGGGAGCCTGAAAGGAGGGCAGGGTTGTATAGTGGAAAAATCTAGCACTTGAAAACTGTTCGAATTAAAAAAAAAAAACAAACCAACTATGTTCCTTTGAGGCAAGCTATTCACTTCCTCAAGGTCTGTAGTGTTGCTGTGAGTGGAAATTGGCTCAACAGCCATGGGGATTCACCTTCTTTGAGACTCAATTTCCATGTCTATAGATAATGAATGTATTAATACTTATCCTGTAGAGTTTGCTGTGAGGACAGGTATGTGTGTAAAGCACTTTGAATAGAATAACATACAAATGGATGTACATTTGGTGGTGATTATATGCATTCTGGGGTTCCGAGATGGGCAAACCATTAAACAGCTCAGCCACCAATCAGAAAGTTGGATATTTGAGTCTACCCAGAGACACCTCGGAAGGAAGGTTGAGCAATCTACTTCCATAGTGACACTGCCTTGGAAACTCAAGGAGGGGTCGCTATGAGTCAGGTCTGACTCAATGGCAAATAACAACAACAACAGAGACACCTCAGCAGAGAGGCCTGATGATCTACTTCCAAAAAATTGGCCACTGAAAACCTTGTGAAGTATGGTTCTACAGTGACACACATGGGGTTGCCATAAATCTGGAGCAACCCAATGGCAACTGGTTTATATTTATTCCGTTCTTATACACTGTTACTCCTTTGCTGCCTGGCATTGTGGAAAGCACAGCTCAGTCTGTCTCCAAAATATTTGTTGAGTGACGAGCAAACCAAATGTTTATAGAAATAACTACAACCCAGCCAGTCAGAGAATCAAGAATCAATCATTCTTTGCCTAAAGGGATGGGGATTTGCCTGTGTATTCTGTCCTTTGTAGCTCTCTCTTCTTCCTGTTTGTCTTATTCCTTCCCTGGCTCTCCAGGGTCCTTCACTTTACTCCAGAACCTGCTTATATTTGCATCAGTGGATTCTGAGCACCCTCTAGAGACAACAGAAGGAGACTGGTTAACATTTGCATGGCAAAATTTTCCCCCTTCTTTCACGTTTAACTTTTCTGTGTTCTTATATTTAAAGTATGTCTCTTGTGAGCAATATATGCTTGAATTATTTTAAATGCAGTATGACAAGCTTGGGACTTTAATTCCAATTTAATACAATTACTAGTAGAATTAATTTTCATCATCCTGCTATTTGATTTTTACTTATCCCATCTAATTTTCTATCACCATTTTTTCATATATTCTTTTTGATTAACCAAATTTTAGTTTTTATTCTCTATTTTTTTATTAGATGATTAGTTTTCATTAATTTTAGTGGTTAGCCTAGAGATTATAACATACATTTTTATTTATTCAATCTACTTTAATGTAATACTTTTGCAATGCCAGCACCCTAGAACAGTTTAATTCTGTTTAAAATTTTAATGCCATGTGTGCTGCTTTTTTTCATACATTTTACTTGTACATATACATATCTTAGGAGCTCTGGTGGTGTAGTGCCTAAGGCATTTGACTGCTAACCAGAAGGCTGGTGGTTCAAACCCACTAGCCACTCCTCAGAAGGAAGGCTGAGCAATCTACTTCGGTAGTGATACTGCCTTGGAAACCCAAGGAGGGGTCACTATGAGTAGAACCAACACAAAAACAGAGTTTGTTGTTTTTGGTTTGAATACATATCTAACAAGACTTTGTTGTTACTGCAACTTCAAATGGCCAATATTCATTTATTTTTTTACCCACATAATAACACTTTCTGATTCTCTTCATTTTCTCAGCAGTTTTGTACTTCCATTTGATATTGTATCCTTAAGCTAGAAGAACTCCATTCACTATTTTTTGTAGTTCACATCTGTTTGTAACAAATTCTTGAATTTTTTTTTTTTTTTTCCCTGAGAGAATCTTTATTTTCCCTTCATTTATAAAGTATATTAGCTGGGCACAGAATTCTGAGTTGGCATTTTTTCCCTGTTAATACTTTGAAGATACATTATTCTCTTCAGGTGGCATAATGGATAAGCATTTGGCTGCTAACCAGAAGGTCAGCAATTCAAACCTACCAGCTGCTCTGTGGAAGGAAGATGGGGTGATCGTAAAGATTCACAGTGTTGGAAACCCAACAGGGGTCACTCTGAGTTGGAATGGACTTGATGGCAGTGAGTTTGTTTTTAGTTTGAGTTTCCTAGTTTCTTTTGAGATTTCCTAAATTGGCTCTCTACAGTTAATAGCTTTTCTTATGTTCTTCTCTTTGTCTTTATTTCATTTTTGACTATGATGTATGCAGCTTTGATTATTTTTTTTTTTAAATTTGGCTTGCAATTTGCTGAACTTCTTGAATCTGTAAATTGATGTGTTTTATGTGATTTTGAAATTCAATATGATGTCTTTAATATCTTTTGTCCCATTCTATCTCTGTTTCTTTTCTTTCTGGGACCGTAATTTTACATATTTGGGTCATTGATATTGTTCCAAATAAGTCTTTACTCTATTTTCCAGCCTGAAATTCGTTTACTTATGTATCTTCACATTCACTAATCCTGTCTTCTGCTGTGCCCAGCATACTGATGAACATACTCATGACTTACAATTGTAGGTATTATATGTTGGAGTTTTCAATGTTCAGTAATTTAGATATCCTGGTGCTGACTCCTGCACATGGTGGGGAGGAAAAGGAGACCTGTGTTTCCCATGGTGATGCTCTCACAGAACCAGTGTAACAGGACATTGTTTATTATTGTGAGATGTGTGTCTTCTGCCCCAAACATACACTTACAGAAGATCAAGGACATGTATGTAGTCTCAATCTTCTCTTCACCTCTTGCAGGAGGAAAGGACATAAAGAGGGACTGAACTTGGCTGGTGTCACCAAGGCTGGACTGAATCAGTGGTGCTTCACTGGTGCTGTGATTTACAAACAAATAATTTGCACCATGAGAGCTCCTTAAATAATTCACAGTTCAGAAGATTTAGTGACATTCTATTCAAAAGTCCTATTTGGGTCTTGGTATTAGATACCATTAATGTTGTTATTAGGAGTTCCTGGGTGGCACAGACAGTTAAGCACAGAACTGCTAGCCCACAGGTTGGTGTTCAGACTCACCCAGAGACACCTCAGAAGACAAGGCTGGCAATTTGCTCCCAAAGGTCACAGCCTTGGAAACCCCATGGAGCACAGTTGTATTCTGACACACATGGGGTCATCATGAGTAGGAATGGACTCCATAATAACTAATAACAATGTTATTAGTATAACATAACAATAATGTTATTATTATCATTATGGCAATATGACTTCAATGCTCTCACTCAATTTCTACCATCCTTTCACACTTACCCTTGTCCTTCAAAAAGTTTCAGCTATGAAGCTTCCTCAGGTTTGTCCTTTAGTGTTCTTGAGAAATGAACCAGAATTCCTCTCATTTTGAAGAATTTACATACTGACTCTAGTCTCGTGTGTGTGTGTGTGTGTGTGTGTGTGTGTGTGTCTGTGTATACAATGCTCCAGGTGCCGCATATCTATACACATATGGAGAGATTTATCTCAAGGAAATGGCTCATATGGTTGATTGTATGGGCTTGCAAATACAAAGTCCATGGGTCAAACCACAGGCTAGAGGCTTCTCCTAACAAACATAGATGCAGGAGCTGACAAACCCAAGATTGCCAGGTTATATGGCAGGCTGCTGGCTCACAGCCTGTGGAGGCTAATGAACCCCAAGATCAGCAGACAATATGGCAGGCTGCTTGCTATATTCCAAAGAAACAGAGGTCTGAAGATGACACACCAGATGCAGGATCCAGATCGAGCAAAATGCAGGCCTTTGCCAGAATGTCTATATATATTAGATGCAGGCCACACCCCCATGGAAACTCCCTTTCAACTGATTGGATGTTCATAGTAGATCTCATCATGGAGGTGATTACATTAATTCAGGTCTCATCATAAGGATGATTATATCATAACTACCCAACTACTGGGAATCATGGCCAAACCAAGTTGACATATAACCTTAACCATCACAACCACTATTGTACATAATAATTTTTTAAAACAAAATAAGCCACATTTTAGTCCGTTCACAGCAGTGACCTAGCTTTTACTTTCTGTGTTTACAGAGCTTCATGGTCAGCCAGGGACAGTGGGTTATTATGCTCTTGTAGGTCTTTGCTTACAAATATGCACAGCCTTCCAGACCATCATAGAAAACATGATATTATCAAAGCCCTCTTTGTCGGTCCTATTCCTTCAGTATCCCTGTTAAAATTCTTCCTGGTTTGTTGGCCAACTACTTGCACCAACTGGTATTGAGATCTTAGACTAGTTGTGATACTGGTTTTCCCTGATCATTTGCTACTTAGACCACTATTTTTATTTTGATTTTTACTGTTGCTGTTGAGAATATACACAGAAGAACATAAACCAACTCATCAAATTATGCATGTACAATTCAGTAACATTGGTTACATTCTTCTAGTTGGGCAACTATTCCTACCTTCCTATTCCAAGTTGTTTCCATCTAACCTTTCAAGAGCAAGGATATCTCCTTGAGGACTAAGGTGTGCCTGACACAAGCCATGATATTTCCAATCGCCTGGTATGCATGTGAGAGCTGGACAATGAATAAGGAAGACCGAAGAAGAGTTGATGCTTTTGAGTTGTGGTGCTGGTGGAGAATGCTGAAAGTACCGTGGACTGCTAAAAGAACTAACAGATCTGTCCTGGAGGAAGTGCAGCCAGAATGCTCCTTGGAAGCAAGAATGGCCAGATTTCGTCTCACCTATTTTGGTCATGTTGTAAGAAGGGACCGTTCCCTGGAGAAGGATGTCATGCTTGGTAGGGTGGAGGGTCGATGAAAGAGGGGGAGGCCTTCAATGAGATGGATTGACACGGTGGCTGTGATGATGGGCTCAAGTATAGCAGGGATTGTGGGGCTGGCGTGGGATTGGGCAGTGTTTCGTTCTGCTGTGCATGGGCTCGCTATGAGTCAGAAATGACTCGATGGCACTTAACAACAACAAACAACAACCTTTCAAGGTGTTGTTGTCAATTTGATACAATATAGATATATACAGATATAGATATATAGAGATAGATCTTAGAAGAGCAAAATGATTAAGGCAGTTTTTTTTTCCTAGTTAAGCTAAACTATCATTTGGTTTTAAGAAGATTTCAGGAAATACATTTGGTTTGAAGTTTAAATATTATCTCAGGGCAATCATTGCAAGGGTTCATCCAGCCTCCATGGCTCCAGAAAGTCTGGATTCCATGAAAATTTGAAATTCTATTCTGTGTTTTTCCCCTTTCAATAATAATTCTTTGATCAGAATGTTCAGTAATAGTAGCCAGGCACCATCTGGTTCTGATCTCACAGCAAAGGAGACAATTGTTCATGAAGGCAAGTAGCCATTCCATTTCCTCCTCCTATTCCTGAATCTCCTTCTTCCTCTGTTGCTCCAGGCAAATAAAGACTAACTGTGGCTTGGATGGTTGCTTGCAAACTTTTATGACCCCAGGCACTACCCAATGAATTAGGAGGTAGAACAGAAGCGCCTAGCGTGACATTATGCCAGTTAACTGGGATGTCCCATGAAACCATTACCCTAAATCTCCAAATCAAGGAACTAAATCCCATGAGCTATAGAACACTATTGTTTTTGACAGTTACCCTGGGCATGGATTTTTCAGTTATTGCTTAGAATAGTCCCCTCTGCTGCTAGTCCTCCCAGACTGCCCAACCCTAGTAGAACTTGTGCATCAGCAAGAGAAACCAAACTAACTATATAAGAAGTTTGTGTGCTTTTGTCTATATTGGTGTACATAACACTGTTATTTGATGTCCTCCTTATTTTCATGAGCTATTTGAGATAAGTGTCTGATCACTAGGACTGTTTGGAATTTCATGCTGGTCTCAGCAGTAATTGTGGAGTGAGTTGTCCATATTAAAAAAGTTTTCCTAAAAAAAAAAAAAAGAAAAAGAAAAGAAAAGAAAGAAAAAACAAACTACTAGCCATTGAGTTGATTCTGACTCATGGTGTCCCCTTGTATGCAGAGTAGAATGGAGCTGAATAGGGTTCTCATAGCTGTGACCTTTTAGAAGCAGACCACCTGGACTTTTCTCCTGGGTGCCGCTGGGCAGGTTCAAACTACCAACCTTTCTGTTGGTAGCCCAACACTCAACCATTTGTGCCACCCAGGGAGTCCTTCTGTTCCACAGAGTTGAGGAAATGGATGCAGGCAGCTCCAATGACTGCACCAGATTCCCACTAGTCTTAACTGAGTTTCAATAGAGTTTCTTGAATAGATACTTCTTAAGTTGTTATACATGTTGTCATTTTCCAAAGTATTTAGATGTTTGTATTGCCTATTTTGCCCAGTTTTATTGTTGCTTTTTGAAGAGAAGACTTAGCAACTCTTCACTCAGCCATTCCCAAAGTCTCATTATCAATTAATTCAAATTTGGTTCACTTAGCTTCACCTGGGCAAGCACGGAGATTCTGATCGGCACAAGCAGAGATGTTGGTACATGGATTGTTACAGAAAAGCAAGAAGTTTCCAGAAAATAGTGATAGTACCAGCTCTGATAGCATAGTGCCTAAGGCACTTGACTGCTAACCAGAAGGCTGGCGGTTCAAACCCACCAGCCAGTCCTCAGAAGGAAGGTTGGGCAATCTACTTCTGTAGTGATACTGCCTCAGGAACCCAAGGAGGGGTCGCTATGAGTCAGGGCCGACTCGACGGCACATAACAACAAAAACAACAACCAAAGAGAAGCAGAAGGGCTCTGCTTTCCTGGGTTCTGAATTAAAATAAAAATCTTCATTGTCTTCTAGTTATCTCTGACTTGACAAACTAAGCCACTTCCTGTCTGTGGGCCTTAGTTTTCTAATCTATAAAACTGTGAATTTAGACTAGAGGGAATGTGGTATTTTCTAGCTGCATAACTCTGTTGTCCTGAAATGGACAGCATATAGGTTTCAGGGTGATGTTGAAGAAGTGACCAGGAGATAGGGAACAGCCTAAACAAAGTTCATCAGCAGAAGAAGCCCATGTTTGGTCATTATCCTAAGAGGCTCCTGCCAGAAGTGAGTGGACATAAGTATTTCAGTTTGCATTTGAACTTCCCCAAACACATTTGATTGTTTAACTACTCTGGTTAAAAACTAACCCTGACTTCAGCCTCAGGACACTAGAAAATTAAATATTGAGAGAAATCGATGTATTAAACCATCTATCCCAAAGTTTAAAGTCAAGCTGATAATAAAGGAACAGCACAAGTAAGGAGACAAACATTGAAGAATTTCAATGCCTGGGAAAAGAGGAAGAGCTCTCACCATGTGCACTGCAGGTGAGAATTCTCATTAATATCTATCATAATGATATAAACCCATGGTACTATTAAGTGTAGAATACTTTCAAAATACTTTCTTCTTCCTGATTATAATATTTTAAAAAATCAGAACAATCCTGAAAGGCAACTTTCCATAATTCAGGACAAAAAGACATCTTTCAAACTTGCCAGTTGGATATTATAAATAGAAGGGAATAGTAAAAGTGAAAGGCAACTGGGGGCAAAACACTTGCCTTCCATATAGAATTAATGCCAAATCATTCTAATTAATCAGGGTCTCATTATGACATAAATGAAGAAAAAAGACAAAAACACAATCCATTATATTTGATCTTCAATTACATATTAAATTGTAAAACTATAATGCTCATAATTTAACTGAACCAACTCTATAATCTATTGCTTATCAAAATTGTCTTAATCTCTTTAGCCTTCTTGATATCTGTCTCTGTTTCTGCATTTCTGTGTCTCGATTTCATCTCCAGATATGTTTCCCTGTGACTGTCCCTGTCCTTACTGTTTTATTTCCTTTGATTCTGTTTTCTGTCTCTTGGTTATCTCTCTCATCCTATTCCCTTCTCAATGTCCATTTTCATTATATTTCCAACTGCTCTAACATCTCTTACTATTCAATTGATTATACTATGAAATTAAAGTATGTTCTTATAGCATTTGTTGTTATTAATTGTTAATGGCTTAATTCCTAATCTATATTTAAAAAGCAATGGAGTTGTTTATTTTTTTCCTCATCCACTGTCTTTTATTTCTCTCTGTCTTTCCCTAATTCTACACTATTTTATAGGGGGTTGACATGAATTTATGTATTATCATAAGTGGATAAAATAGGGGAATAAATTAGAAAACAAACAAACAAGAGCTAACACCCAAAACAAATAGGCTATAATGAAGACTAGAAAAAATAAAGTGTTACTGATGAAGATTGAAGACTACAGTTTGCAGTATGGATTACACCTCAGTATAAAGAAAACAAAAATCCTCACAATAAGACCAATAAGCAGCATCATGATAAATGGGGAAAAGATTGAAGTTGTCAAAAACTTCATATTACTTGGTTCTACAATCAACACCAATGGAAGCAGCAGCCCAGATATCAGACAATGTATCACATTGGGCATATCTGCTGCAAAAGACCTCTTTCAAGTGCTGAAGAGCAAAGATACTTCCTTGAAGACTAAGGTGCACTTGACACAAGCCATGGTATTTCCAAATGCCTCATATGCATGTGAGAGCTGGACAATGAAAAAGGAAGACCAAAGAAGAGTTGATGCTTTTGATTTGTGGTGTTGACAAAGAATGCTGAAAGTACCATGGGCTGCTAAAAGATCTAACAAATCTGTCCTGGAAGAAGTGCAGCTGGAATGCTCCTTGGAAGTGAGAATAGCCAGACTTCATCTCACCTACTTCAGTCATGTTGTCAGAAGGAACCATTCCCTGGAGAAGGATATCATGCTTGGCAAAGTGGAGGGACAACGAAAAAGGGGAAGGACCTCAACAAGATGGATTGACACAGTGGCTGCAATTATGGGCTCAGGTAAAGCAAGGATCATGGGGCTGGCGCAGAACTGGGCAGTGTTTCGTTCTGCTGTACATGAGCTTGCTATGAGTTGAAGATGACCCAACAGCACCTAACAACAGCAACAACAAATATCAAGAGTTTTTTAAATTTGAAAAATTATGTGCAAATTCCCTGATGATAAAACCTGTAGGAAAACATAGTCACTTGGGAAATTTGTATTTTCTTTGGAAATGCTAGATAGTGGGTGCAACAATGGGCTCAGTATAGCAAGGATTGTGAGGCTGGTGTAGGACTGCACAGTGTTTCGTTCTACTCTACCTGGGGTCGCTATGAGTCAGAGCTGACTTGATGGTACCTAACAACAACATTAAGATCATGCATGCCTCTTCCTTAGGGCATTGAACTTGTGTCAAAAAGAAGGAATTCTTCTGGATTTTCATTTATGGATGCCAAGTGAGATAAACAAAGTCTTCAACAATGTTCTTACAATAAACTCAGTTAAAGATTTACTATTATAGCCCATTTATTGTCCCTAGATTACATTTAGAAAATAATGCTCAGCAAAATGAGTTATATATCATTCCTATGGTTAGTGAAGAGCCTTCCAAAAAAGAAAAACAAACTTACTGCCATCAAGTCGGTTATGGCTGTTAGTATCCCCACTGGGTTTCCAAGGCTACAAATCTTTATGAAAGCAGACTGCTTCATCTTTCTTCCATGGAGCAGCTAATGGGTTTGAACCACCAACCTTTTGGTTAACAGACAAATGCCTTAACCACTACACCACCAGAGCTCCTTAGTGAAGAGCCTTATATGAATTAAATTCTGTATATGGCCTTTGGTTGTATGTTTGTGTGTAAGCATGTGTGAATATGTATGTGAGTATGCGTTGGGGAAAAAAAAACACACACACAGTTGCTATGGAGTCTATACAGACTCATGGCAACTTCATGTGTGTCAAAGTAGAACTGTGTTCCATGGGGTTTTCAGTGGCTGAGGTTTTGGAAATAGATCACCAGGCCTTTCTTCTGAGATGCCTCTGGTTGGACTCATACCACTAAGCTTTTTAGTTAGAGAAACCAATTTATTGAACCATCTGCCCCCGTGTTTCAAAAACCAAGTTGCTAAGACAGGAATATCTTGGTCAGTAGCAACTGAGGTCTTAAAAACTTGCAAGCAGCCATCTAAGATGCAACTACTGGTCTTTCCTCATCTGGAGCAAAGAAGAGTGAAGAAAATCAAAGACATATGGAAACAATTAGTCCAAGGGACCAATGGACCACAAGAACCTCAACCTACACAATGCTGAGATTAGAAGAACTAGATGGTACCCCAGCTACCAATGTCAACCCCTCAAATAGGGATCAGAATTGGAGATCCTGGACAGAATGGGAGAAAAATGTAGAACAAAACTCAAAACCATAAAAGAAGACTAGACTTACTGGTCTGATAGGAACTGGTGAAACCCCTGAGACTGTGACCCTGAGTCACCCTTCAGGCCTGGAATTGAGCTATATCTTGTCGCTTAACTCTCAGCCAAACGAAAGACAGCTTATGAGCTGAACACCTACACCAGGGAGATTCACTCCTTAGAACAATCAACCATGGACTATCAGAAGTGCAGAATTTGCATCAGGAGAAAGGCTAGGAGACAGGAATACATAGGCACAAAGGCCACAGGGAAAGGGTAACCACATGCAGGAAGTGGGAGGAGAGCTGTTATACTGCAGGGAATGTAACCAGTGTCACAAAACAAAATGTGTATGAACTGTTGAGTGTAAAACAAATCTGCTTTGCAAAATTTCATCCAAATCACAATAAAAAGTTAAAAATATATATATATTTGTGTAGTCATTTTAAGATTGTTTTGAGAAATGTCCCTGGGTTTCATGTGATAGATTGTCAGAACTCTTGGAAATAACATCCTCCCAAGTTTTAAAATCAGGATAACATTTTCCTTAGAATATACCTAAAATAATAAAATTAGCAAGAAATAACTTTTAAGAAACATAAAATAAAATAACTTATAGACATCCTTGCAAGGAATTTCAATATATCTTCTCTAACCATTCAAAAACAATTAAACAAGATCAACAGATGCTCACACTACTATTTTATAAATGATGCTGACAAGGAAGTTAGGGGACTTGTCCAAAGCTACCAGCTTGATGGTAGCAAAGCTGAGATTTAAACTCTCTGAGTTTAAAAGCATGCTCATAAATCATGTGTTGTTTCCTTTCATGACATACCTTCAGCTTTGGGGTAGCACCCCTTGAATCAGAAAATGAGGCCAGTTTTAATGCAAAAAAAAAAAATTAACACAATCTTCTCTGGGTTTGAATGCATGCTCTGAAAATTATGGTTACTTACTGAAAAGTTAACATGTAGAAATATTCTGTTGGGATCAACTCAAAGGCACACAACAACTTTCAAGAGTTATGTGCAAGATGATGTGAAATTTACATTGCATTTCCTAAGACACCTTTTTATAGTTGTTGCATATGTTTGTTATCCATGTTGTTGTTGTTAGGTGCCATCAAGTTGGCTCTGACTCATAGCAATCCTGTGTACAACAGAATGAAACACTGCCTGGTCCTGCACCATCCTCACAGTCCCGGCTATGCAGAAGCTCATTGTTGCAGCCACTGTGTCAATCCATCTTGTTGAGAGTCTTCCTCGTTTTTGCTGACCCTCTACCAAGCATGATATCCTTCTCCAGGATTTGTTCTTGTTTATTCTTCTGGTGATCTGTGATATTTTAAGTATTTTTCACCAACACCATAATTCAAAGGCATCAACTCTTCTTCAGTCTTGCTTAGTCATTCTCCAGCTTTCACATGCATTGGAGGCTATTGAAAATACCATGGCTTGAGTTAGGAACACTTTAGTCTTTAAGGTGATGTCTTTGCTTCTTAACAAAGAGATTGTTTACAGTACATTTGCCCAGTGCAATATGACATCTTATTTCTTGACTGCTGCTTCCATTGGTGTTGATTGTAGATCCAAGTAAAATGAAATTCCTGACAACTTCAATCTTCATTTATCGTGCTGATGTCCAGTTGTGAGGATTTTTGTTTTCTTTATGTTGCGGGGGAGCTTTGGTGGTGTAGTGCCTAAGGCATCTGACTGCTAACCAGAAGGGTGGTGGTTCAAACCACCAGCCACTCCTCAGAAGGAAGGTTGGGCAATTTATTTCCATAGTAATACTGCCTCAGAAACCCAAGGAGGGGTCGCTATGAGTTGAATTGACTTGACAGCAGTGAGTTTTGTTTTGTTTGTTTGTTTGTTTATGTTGAGGTGTAATGCATACTGAAGACTGCAGTCTTTGATCTTCATCAGTAAGTACTTCAAGTCATCTTCACTTTCAGCAAGCAAGGCTGTGTCATCGGCATATCGCAGGTTGTTAATGATTCTTCCTCCAATCCTGATGCTGCTTTCTTCTCTATACAGTCCAGCTATGTATAGTATAAGGCTGGCGGTTCAAACCCACCCGCCACTCCTCGGAAGGAAGGTTGGGCAATCTACTTCCATAGAGATACTGCTTCAAAAACCCAAGCAGGGTCACTATGAGTCAGAAAACGACTTGACAGCTTTGAGTTTGGTTTAGTTTGATTTTTATATAGTGTAATCCATAAAGGTCAATAACTGAGAGCATATAGAGATTCAGCAGTGCTTTTCTCAAGAATCTAATAGTCCCTCAAATATGAAAATATAATAAAATCATGTAGAACGCAGGTTTATCTGTCTTATTAGCTTGCTGCTTTAGAGTGAGTGAAATGAAAGCCACTGCACTAAACAAGACTCCCTAGGGTATGGGAAAGAACAGCTGGCTACGTTTGTGTTTTGTGTGTATTGATTCATTCATCACCAAAGGACCATTCATTATACGTTTTCTATGTTCCAAATCCATAGAGAAAGAGATATAACAATAAGACTTAGCATAGATTAAGACATGGGCAAGACAGGTAGTTAATCATCACAGAAACAAGACTATTCAAACCAGTTATTTAAATATAAAAGATGAAGGGAGACCCTGAGTCCACCTAATGTTTGCATGAGTTTGAGAGCCTCATTGGTTCAAAATGGGATGGACTAGTCAATTTCCTGGGATTTTGTTATGCCCAATGTGAAGGCACTCAAAGACCCTCCTATCTCTGAATGAGTTACAGCATTGGTACATGTGGCATTTGTTGGAACAAAAGACCAAAATAACATTAACTTTTTGGAATTGTGGAAATGTGCTGCCCCTTAAAAAGTTGGTAACACAATACCTTTAAGAGCTGCTGATCCATCTACCAACCTGTTTGAAACTTTATCCGTTTTTCTTCCATTCTAGGTTTCTGGGGTTTAGCTGTTCTATTACTTGTTGATATCACTTCTGCTGGAGA
>NW_006922033.1:2155484-2156540 GCF_000298275.1 Orycteropus afer afer | reverse complement strand
GAGAGGTATATTGGGCCTAAGGGCAGACGAAGAGCCCATCAATTCAGAGCAACTCTGCTAAACCTCTGAGGAAATGGTTGCAAACCTGGCTAAGCATCAAAATCATCCATGGACATGTTGAACATGCAGACTCCTGGTATCCTTCCAGAGATTCTGGTTCTAAAAGGACACAGTGTAGTCTGGCCCTAAGAAATTAGGAAGTGAGGGGGTGGGGAGTGACTCCACAACTGATTCTAGTAAGTAGGCAGGATGGGCAGCACTGCTCGAAGTTCCCATTAAGTTTTGGCATAATATGATGCCTGGATTTCTCTGGGTAATTCCCTTCCAATTAATGAGAAAACTCCAAACTCACCTCAATGCCACCGAATCGATTCCAACTCATAGCCACCCCCATTGGGTTGTCAAGGTGGTAAACCTTTATGGAAGTAGATTGCCCCATCTTCTTCCTGTAGAACGGCTGATGGGTTTGAACCACCAACCTTCTGGTTAGCAGTCAAAAGCCTTAGGCACTGAGGCACCAGAGCTCCCAGCCTTATAGGAAAGAAAAGATGTGGCCATGCATATTTGAAGAGTAATTCATGTATTCATTCACTTAATCATCCATTTACCAAATGTGTATTGAGTTTTAATTTTATCATTGGCATTGATCATGACATTTAGAAATAAAAATTGAGTTAATCCTTGGCTCCCCATCTAGACAAGGGGACAGTCATTTAAGGGAAGGCTTACAATCCTTTGTGGTAATTTTTTCTGGTGATGGTAGAAGTAAATTACCAGTTGTAGTGTTCCATGCAAAGGAGAGAACTTTCTCAAGGCTGGAATAGACAGAATGGACATCTTGAAAGCAGCGGTGCTTAAGCTGAGCTGTGAAGAATAAAGAGTGAGGTGGAGGTGGTTGGAAGGGGCAGAAGGACAGGAAGGAAGGAGGAATCAATCTACCATGAAGAGCAAAAACTTAAAATGATATCATTCTACTTTTTGTTTATCTTGGAACCTAGGACCCCCCGGTGTGCCAGGACCAGTAGGAATGCGTGGGCTGCCTGGACATTTTGAGAC
>NW_006922033.1:2150273-2151644 GCF_000298275.1 Orycteropus afer afer | reverse complement strand
ATAGTAATTGGTTTTGTCTGCTTGAGCTGTTCTTTGAAATCTTCTGTTCAGCTCTTTTATCTTGCCATTTTTTCCATTTGCTTTAGCTACTCTCCACTCAAGGGCAAGTTTCAGAGTCTCTTCTGTCATCCACTTTGGTTTTCTCTTCTTTTCTTGCTTATTTACCCTCTGTATATCCTCTTTGGGGATATTTTGGTTCAGGTCTATTACCCATTTTCTAATGGGATTATTTGTTTTCTTACTGTTAAATCAGACAGTATTTTAAAAATATATTCTCAATATAAATCCTTTTCATCCTTTTGACAGTGTCTCTCACAGAATAAAAAGTTTTTAAATTATATATATGTCATATTTATATATGACATATATCATGCCTTTTGGTGTTATGTTGAAAAACTTTCTGCCTAACCCTAGATCACAAGGATTTTCTCCTAAAATTTGTGTTGTTTAAAAATATACATATAGATCTGTACTAGTTTTCATTATTGTTCTAATAATTTACCATGAACTTAACAGCATAATCATCAATCTGTTATTTCATAGTTTGGTGTAAATGGTTAAGCATTCAGTTGCTAACTGAAATGTTTACAGTCCAAACCCACCCAGTGGCTCTGCAGGAGAAAGCCCTGGAGATCTGCTCCCATAGAGTTTGTAGCCAAGAAAACTCTAGGGGGCAGTTCTACTCTGTCACAGGAGGTCACTATGAGTCAAAAACATCTTGGTGGCACCCTTCTACAACAACATGGATGAAAGGTCTTGGTTGACTTAACTGGTTCTTTGGCTCTGGATTTCAAAAAGTTGGAATCAAGGTGTCCACTGCTGGGCTCTTACCAAGAGGCTCTGGGAAAAATCCACTTTTAAGATTAAAAATATATGGAAATTTATTTTAATTACTTTAAAAGATAATTATTGCTGACAGCAAAAATAATTAGGTATTATGAAATTTAAAAACATGAAGTTACAAGATGTATAGCAACACTATGTCAAAGACCAGAAGAAGAAAAATGCTTTAAAGTTTCATCCACTGTGATGTGGCTTAATGTTATTCATAATTATACAGTAGTAAATTGAAGATGTATACTGTTAACATTATTTAAAAAAAAAAAAAAACTAAAACAAAGAAATATAGATAGTGAGCCAATAAGCAAACCAAAAAATGAAACCCCACTGCAATTAAGTTGCTTCCGATGCGCAGCAACCCTATAGGACAGAGGAGAACTGTCCCATAGGGTTTCCAAAGCTGTAAATATTTACAGAAGCAGACTGTCTCATCTTTCCCCTACAGAGCAGCTGGTGAGTCTGAACTGCCAACTTGTTGATTAGCAGCCCAATGCCTTATCCACTGCACAACCAGAGCTCCTTCATAATGAA
>NW_006922033.1:2147725-2149653 GCF_000298275.1 Orycteropus afer afer | reverse complement strand
TGTTGTCAAATTTACATATATTTGACTATGGAGCATGTATGCTATCTTATTGCTCTGACACACATAACCTAACATTAATACTCTGATCGCCATAACTGGAGCCCACATACAAATACCTGCTGAGCCTTTGGGGCTCTCTGTAGCCACCTGTGCCTCAGCCACTCATTTTCTCTCTACCCTCCGGGTGTTGCTGTGATTCTTCCTGTGTCAGTTCCTCCTCTTTAGTTCCCATTTCAGTATGTTCTATCTCTGACTTTCCCCACATTCTTCTCATTGTCTCCTGCAGATTCTCTGACTTCCTTCACAACTTCACTAGTTACAATACAGAATTAAAATCTAATTTCTATATAACTTGTTTTCCATACTAATTTAAATTTGAACTTTCTAGTCTTTGAAAAAAACAAAAGATTTATTCATTTTCAAACACATATCTACTTACTATCTGCTCTGTCTCTCTCTTTCCCTACCTCTCACCATTTTTATGGAGTATTTTATGTACTTTGATAATCATATAATGCATTAGGTCAATGTTAGCAGAGAGAATTAGGAGTGAAAAAAAAAGACAACAAAAAGAGCACAAGATATATTGTCAGATTGAAATATAGTGTGGTATTTATTTCAGTTTTAAATTTTACTTGAAAATTTGTATCTGAGATTCCTGGGGAATCCTTGGGTGCTGCAGATGGTTAATGTGCTTGGCTATTAACAGAAAGGTGGTGGATCAAGTTCACCGAGAAGCTCCTTGGAAGAAAAGCCTTTTGGTCTCCTTCCAAAAATCCATTGAAAGCCCTATGGAGCATAGTTTTAGGGACTGCTGGAAGGAGAGAGGGTTATGACTCTTTGTATTTCCATTGTGACTCAGATCTCCCCAATACCGTTGAACAAAAGGCAAAATCAGCTGGAAGTCCAGAGACATATGTTTACTAGCTGGTTCCTCAAGAACTGACCACAGTGTCTCCTACTGGGTTTCTGTTGCCCCTTCTTTGCAAAGATGAATAGCAAGCTCTTTCCCATTTCAGAGCTGTGACAAAAATGGAATTAGAGACACCAGAGAGACAAGTCTAGAGGCTATAAATATTTTTCCCATTGTTGTTAGGTGACATTGAGTCATCTCCAACTCATAGCGACCTTATGTACAACTGAATGAAACACTGCCCAATCCAGTGCCAGCCTCACGATCCCTACTATACCTGAGCCCATTGCTGCAGCTACCGTGTCAATCCATCTTGTTGAGGGCCTTCCCCTCTTTCACTGACCCTCCACTTCACCAAGCATGACATCCTTCTCCAAAGAATTGTCCCTTCTGACAACATGACCAAAG
This sequence comes from Orycteropus afer afer, assembly GCF_000298275.1. NCBI lineage: Eukaryota > Metazoa > Chordata > Mammalia > Tubulidentata > Orycteropodidae > Orycteropus > Orycteropus afer. The sequence continues at coordinate 2,148,332 of NW_006922033.1, read as the reverse complement.
CAGATGAGATGAAGTCTGGCCATCCTCTCTTCCCAGGAGCATTCTGGCTGCACTTCTTTTAGGACAGATTTGTTAGTTCTTTTAGCAGTCCAAGGTACTTTCAACATTCTTCACCAACACCACAACTCAAAAGCATCAACTCTTTTTCAATCTTCCTTGTTCATTGCCCAGCTCTCACATGCATATGAGGCGATTGAAATTACCATGGCTTGAGTTAGGTGCATCTTAGTCTTCAAGGAGATATCTTTGCTCTTCAGTGTTGAAAGAGGTCTTTTGCAGCAGATTTCGGCAATGCAACATGTCTTTTGATGTCTTGACTGCTGCTTCCATTGGTGCTGATTGTAGAACCAAGTAATACGAAGTATTTGACAACTTCAATCTTTTCCCCATTGTGATGCTGCTTATTGGTCCAGTTGTGAGGATTTTTGTTTTCTTTATATTGAGGTGTAATCCATACTGTAGACCGTAGTTTTTAAACTTCATCAGTAAGTGCTCTAAGTCCTCCTCACTTTCAGCAAGCAAAGTTGTGTTGTCTGCATATCACAGGTTGTTAATATGTCTTCCAGCAATCCTGACACCACATTCTTCTTCATATAGTCCAGCTTCT
>NW_006922033.1:2145727-2146648 GCF_000298275.1 Orycteropus afer afer | reverse complement strand
TTGAAACTTGTGCACCATGTTCAACTCTGCTGGCATTTGAAACACCAGTGGCACAGTCTCAAGCCTCACAGCAACGCACAAGCCACCGCAGTATGACAAACCAACAGACAAGTTCGACTCCCTTAGCTGTTCGAACCTCTCCACCCTCCCCTCACCTGGATCCTATCTGGATCCTGTCACTTTGTCATCCCAGGCTTCCCCCTCCCTTTCCTGCCTCTGAGGTGGTGCTTGTCTCCCTCCTCTTACCTGGATCCTATGGTTTTTTTCATCCCCAGTGTTCCCCTCCCTTTTCTGCCTCTGGGGTAGGGCCTGTCTTCCTCCCCTTACCAGAACACTTAATTTTACTCATGAGGAACCTTTACATAGACCAGGAGGCTGTCATTCAAACAGAACAAGGGGACATGGCATCGTTTAAAATCAAGAAGGGATTGTGTCAGGGTTGTATCCTTTCACCATACTTATTCAATCTATACACTGAACAAATCATCAGAGAAGCTGGACCATATAAAGAAGAACATGGCATCAGGATTGGAGGAAGAATCATTAACAACCTGTGATATGCTGACAACACAACTTTGCTTGCTGAAAGTGAGGGTGACTTGAAGCACTTACTGATGAAGATTGAAGAATTCAGTCTGCAGTATGGATTACATCTCAATATAAAGAAAACAAAAATCCTCACAACTGACCAATAAGCAGCCTCATGATAAATGGAGAAAAGACTGAATTTGTCAAAGACTTCACATTGCTTGGTTCTACAATCAACGCCAATGGAAGCAGCAGTCAGGACATCAGATGAAGTATAGCACTGGGCAAACTGGCTACAAAAGACCTCTTTCAAATGCTGAAGAGCAAAGATGTCTCCTTGAGGACTAAAGTACACCTGACACAAGTCATAGTATTTTCAATCACTTCATATGC
>NW_006922033.1:2134831-2145378 GCF_000298275.1 Orycteropus afer afer | reverse complement strand
CGGATGGTGTTTCAGTCTGCTTTGCGTAGGGTCGCTATGAGTTGGAGATGACTTGATGACATCTAACAATAACAACATACTGCTGCAACCGTTTTTGAATTATCTTCAGTAAGATTTTACTTGCATGTGATATCAATGATAATGTTCGATAATTTCCACATTCTGTGGGATCATCTTTCTTTGGAATAGGTACAAATGTGGATCTCTTCCAGTCAGTTGGCCAGGTGGCTGTCTTCCAATTTTCTTGGCATGACTGAGTGAGTGTCTCCATTGCAGCATCTATTTGTTGAAACATCTCAATGGATATTCCATCATTTCCCAGAGCCTAGTTTTTCTCCAATTCCTTCAGTGCAGCTTTGACTTCTTCCTTCAGTACCACTGGTTCTTGATCATATGCCACCTCCTGAAAAGGATGATCATCTACCAATTATTTTTACTATAGTGACTCTCTGTATTCCATCCATCTTCTTTTGATATTTCCTGTATCATTCATCATATCGCCTATGGAATCTTTCAATATTCCAATTCAAGGCTTAAATTTTTTCCTCAGTTCTTTCAGCTTGAGAAATGCTGAAAGTGTTCTTTCCCTTTGGTTTTCTAACTGCAGGTCTTTGCACATTTCATTATAATAACTGACTTTGTCTTCTCGAGCTTCTCTTTGAAATCTTCTGTTCAGCTCTTTTATCCTGTCGATTATTCCACTTACTGTAGCTACTTTCCATTCTATGGCAACTTTCAGAGTCTCCTCTGACATCCACTTTGGTCTTTTCTTCTTTTCCTGTCTTTTTAATGACCTTTTGCTTTCTTCATGGATGATGTTCTTGATGTCATCCCACAATTCTTCTGGTTTTCAGTCACTGATGTTCAATGCATCAAATCTATTCTTTAGGTGGTCTCTAAATTCAGGAGTGATAAGATCATATTTTGGCTCTTGTGGACTTCTGTTAATTGTCTTCAGCTTCACCTTGAACTTGCGTATGAGCAGGTGGTGGTCTGTTACACGATCACCTCCTAGCCTTGTTTTGCCTGAACATACTGAGCTTCTTCATTGCCTCTTGGCCACATATGTAGTCAATCTGCTTCCTGTGTACTCTGTCTGGTGAAGTCCACACGTATAGCCACTGTTTGTGTTGTTGAAAAAAAAGGTATTTGCAATGAATAAGTCGTTGGTCTTGCAAAATTCTATCATGTGATCTCCAGCATCATTTCTATCACCATGACCTTATTTTCCAACTACTGGTGATTCTTCTTTGTTTCCAACTTTTGCATTCCAATCAAAATTGATAATTAACACATCCTGAGTGCATGTTTGGTTGATTTCATACTGCAGAAGTTGGTAAATATCTTCAATTTCCTCATCTTTGGCTCTGGTGGTTGGTGTGTAAATTTGAACAATAGTAATATTAACTGGTTTTCCTCGTAGACATATGGATATTATCATGTCACTGACAGTATTGTACTTCAGGATAGATCTTGAAACATTCTTTGTGATGATGAATGTCACACCATTCCTGTTCATTCTGTCATTCCCAGCATAGTAGATCATATGGTTGTCTGATTCAAAATGGCCAAAACCGGTCCATTTCAGGTCACCAATGCCTAGGATCCTGAGCTTTATGTGTTCCATTAAATTTCTGACAACTTTCAATTTTCCTAGATTCATAGTTTGTGCTTACTGAATATAATCTTACTGAAGATAATTCCATGTTCCAATTATTAATGGATGTTTGGGGCTGTTTCTTCTTATCTTGAATTGTGCCACATCAGCAAAATGAGGTCCTGAAAGCTTTACTCCTTCCACATCATTATGGTAGGCTCTATTCTGAGGAGGCAGCTCTTTCCTACTCATATTTTGAGTGCTTCCAACCTGAAGGGCTCATCTATTGACACTATATCAGATAATGTTTCAGGGATCTTTTTCAGTAATGTATCACACAGTGTTTCACCACTATTCATAAGGTTTTCACTGGCCAATTCTTTGAGAAGTAGATAGCCTCTTCCTTATTCTGAGTCTGTCTTAGTCTGGAAGCTCTGCTGAAACCTGTCAACCGTGAATATCCCTGCTGGCATTTGAAACACAGGTGGTATAGCCTGCAGCTTCACAGCAACACACAAGCCACCACAAGATGGCAAACTGACAGATGAGTTCATCTCCCTTAGCTGTTCCAAACTGCTCTACTCCTGCTTCCCAGCCTTTCCTACCATTTCTATCCCTCCAAAAAGCCATCTGCCACCACTTCCCAGCCTTCCCTACCAGTTCTGGCCCTCCAAAAAGCCACCCCATATTTTCTTCTCCATATCCTTTTGAAAATTACTGTCATAGATGCCCAGGGTCAACATGCCAGTGATCATGAATACTTTTGATGGTAAACCATTCCCTATTTGGAAATCAATTGCAAATTATTTGGTTCCACGATCAACACCAATGGAAGCACCAGTCAAGAGATCAGAGGACATATTGCACTGGGCAAATCTGTTGCAAAAGACCTCTTTAAAGTGGTGAAGAGCAAAGATTTTGAAGACTAACGTGCATCTAACCCAAGCCATGGTATTTTCAATAGCCTCAGATGTTCATGAAAACTGGACAGTGAATAAGGAAGACCAAAGTAGAGTTGATGCTTTTTAATTGTGGCATTGGTGAAGAATACTGAAAGTACCATGAACTGACAGAAGAACTAACAAAACTGTCCCAGAAGAAGTGCAGCCAGAATGTTCCTTGGAAGCAAGAATTGCTAGACTTTGTCTCACCTACTTTGGGCAGGTTGTCAGAAAGGACCTTTCCCTGGAGAAGCATATCATGCCTGGTAGAGGGTCAGCAAAAAAGGAGAAGGCCCTCAATGAGGTGGATTGACACAGCAGCTACAATGATGGGCTCAGGTATAGCAAGGATTGTGAGGGTGGTGCAGGACTGGGCAGTGTTTTGTTCTGTTGTACACAGGGTCACTATGAGTTGGAGCTGACTCAATGATACATAACAACAACAACAACAATTTGGAAATCAGCATAGAAAGATAAGAGGAGTGGGAAGTCCAGTAATGTATGTTTAAGGAATGATACCTATGTACCAGACCTGGTGCCAGGTCCTTTTCATACATCATTTTCTTTAAGCCTCACAGCCACCCAAAAAGGAAGGTAGCATTTACTGAACCAGTCTAGATAGACAGATATAAAGTTTTATCACACTCTAATGAGCTCTGGTAGCATAGTGCCTAAGGCATTTGACTGCTAACCAGAAGGCTGGCACTTCAAACCCACCAGCCACTCCTCAGAAGGAAGGTAGTGATACTGCCTCAGAAATCCAAGGAGGGGTCACTATGAGTCAGATACGACTCTATAGCAGGGGGATTGGTTTGGTTTGGTTTGGAATGTAATTCACACTCAGCTGCTAACTGAAAGGTTAGAGGTTCAAGTCTATCCACAGGCACCTCAGAAAAAAGGCCTGGCTATCTGCTTTTGAAAAATCAGCCACTGAAAACCCTATGGAGTACAGTTCTACTCTGAACCACATGGGATCGCTATGAATTGGGGTGGACTAGATGGCAAGTAGGAGCTCTGATAGCATAGTGCTTAAGCTACTTGACTGCTAACCAGAAGGCTGATGGTTCAAACCCACCAGCCACTCCTCAGATGGAAGCTTGGGCAATCTACTTCCATAGTAATACTGCCTCAGAAACCCAAGGAGGGGTCGCTATGAGTCGGGTCCAACTCCATGGCACATAACAACAACAACAAAGATGGCAGTTGGTTTAATGTAATAAATGCATCATGGGAAGCAGATGGAGTGGTAATGCAGAAGAAAGTGTGCATCACTCCCTTTGAGAAAGTTCAAGGTTACCATGCAGATATGAGGGAAAAATCTAACAAGGGATGAATAGCAACTGAAACTCCCAATTGGCTTGTTTTTCAGAAAGATGTGACAGTCTGCTTCCATAAAGTAACTGTATGGGACACATTCTACCCTGTCCTATAGGACTGCTGAGTCAGAAGTCACTCATCAGCAATGGTTTGGTTTGGAGCTTACTTGTGTATGCACCAGGTACCTAATGATCATAAAGATAAGGCCACTTAGAATATTTTCTTAAAGAGAAAAGCTCTAAGCTACTAGATCAGGTTCTAGTGAGTTACATTAACATCAAGTAGAAGGAAACTATAGATTGCATTGGTACTGATGGTGCTCCCTCAATAAGGAAAATGGAAAGAGGGCCTTGATACAACCAATCTCTTACTCATTTCTTGGCATTGTGAGGATTTGCCTCCCTTTGACAATGCTGGGAACATAATCCATCAAAAGGAGCAGTAGTATATTGCAGCTTACAATTTTTATCCATTGATCCCTTGTTCTAGATGTCTGGATTCTAGTATTGTCTGTTGTGTCAGCCATGGCTAATGTCAGTTCTCTAGAAGTTTCAACATCTTGTGATTCTCAAGGATTCCCAGGACTCCAAGGACCCCCAGGTCCACCAGGGCCACGTGGCCATACGGGTGAGAAAATACATTTTTTTCAACTTGCATACATCACTTCTTGTTTCTCTTTTATTGAAATATGTGTAAACCCAGTGAAAACATCCAGGTGTTTCTGAGTCAGTAATAACCAAGACAAGAAATTTTTGGAGAAAACTGACAACTGATTTCTGAACATTTATTCCTAAGCACAGCTAGGCACCTAGACCTTAAGATAGACACAGAGATTTTAACCTAAAAGAAGGTCAGATGGATCCTGAAGAAGCCACCAATTGATATTTGTGGTAGTTATGTTTGTGTATCAACTTGGCTGGGCCTGGTTGAGTGGCTGGGCAGCTGGATGTAGTATTCCCCATGATGAGACTGGTAATCAACTCCATGGTGGAATCTACTGTGAGCAGCTGAGTACCTGCCCTAGGGATGTGGTCTGCTTCCTGTATATAAGAAACAGCTTTGGGAATGGTCTCTAGCTTATGGCATGCTTGAACCCTGCATGTAGCTGTGTCATTGTTCAGCAGCCTGCCATGCTCTGCCAATCTTGAGACTTTTAATGGACTTGAATTAGTGGCCTGCTGTGTGGTTTGGTAGCATCAAGACTGTGTCTTTTTACTTGTCAACCTTGCACTTGTCAGTCTCATCAGCCAGCAGCTGCCTGAGTGAAAAAAAGCCTCTCACTTCAGTGGGCCAGGAGCAGGAGGCAGAGCTGAAGCCCAAGGTTGAGGGGCTTTCACCCAGCCCCTAGAGCCTGGCACTTTGAACTCGGACTTAAAGCCTCCAAACTGTAAGAGAATAAACTTGTTTGTTCAAACCATCCCATTTGTGGTATATGTTCTGTCAGAGAGACTCTAGGTAACCAGAACAATACTTACATGGCTAATTTAAAATCTAGATAGTCGTTCAGATAGCAGTTAAAATGGTGCACTCTGAAAAGTGGCATAGTGGCTCTCTGCACACCCAATGTAATAATATCACACTCCAATGTAACTGGAGTCTACTGTGGTCAGGCGGTTAACACTAGAGCAGTGTGGTCAATCCAGGGACCGAGTGGTATCACAAGAAAAAAACTGAGAGTACAGTGTTAGGAGATCTCCTCTCAACTCTGAGAACTTGCTCTGCCATCTGAATCTCACTATTAAAATCTTTCAGAGGCAAAAGTTAAAATGGCTTCCCTGTCCAAGAGCCAAAGAAAAATTAATCATAAAGCCATTTATAAGAAACAATAAAAACTTCAGCAAGTTTTACTTATCAGCATGAATTAACGTGAGTTAGCAGTACTTATCAGCATGAGTTAACAACACTCATTCAATCAAAATAAACCAGCTTAGCATTCAATGGCCAACTTTCCCCAAACAAAGGAAAAATAGAAGTGATGAACCAGTCAAAGCAAGGGGTAAGATACTTACTCATCTAAGTTTTAAAAGGGTGCTGTAACTATTTAAACTTGAGCTTCCTCAGTTTGGGTTCTGCTCTAACAGAAAATACCACAAATGGGACAGCTTGAACAAACAGGGATTTATTCTCTTACAGTTTAGGAGGCCAGAAGTCCAAGTTGAAAGTGCCAGCTCTAGGGGCTGGGTAAAAAAGCCCCTCGACCTTGGGCTTCAGCTCTGCCTCTTGTCCTGGCCCACTCAAGCTGGAGGCTTCTCTTAGACAGCTGCTGGCTGTGAAGCTGACAAATCCAAGGTCGACAAGTAAAATGGCACAGTCTCAAAATTATCAAGCAACATGGCAGGCCACTAGTTCAAGTCCAGACACAATCCCAAGATCAGCAGCAAAAAGACAGTCTGTTAAATGAAGGCTCAGTAACATGCAGGGTCCACCTATGCCAAAAAGCTCAAGCCCATTCTCAAAGCTGTCTTCTTATCTACCGGAAGCAGACCACCTCCCCAAGGCAGCTACTCAGCTGCTCAGCTGATTTCACCATGAAGCTGTTTGCCAGTCGCATCATGGGGAATAACTACATCCAGCTGCCCAGCCACTCAAAACCAGGCCCAGCCAAGGTGACACCCAACCTTAACTCCCACAGTGCCGCCTGTCCATGAAACAGTTTCTCACTCAATAAACCCTATTAACTCCAATTTCTTGATCAAAATTTTGTTTTTGACACACTGAAAACAAATCACCAGTTTGGTCCTTCATCAGTGAACCTTAAAACTGACTTTGTATCAGAATCATCTATGGATCTTGTTAAATATGCAGGTGCCTCAATTCATCCCCCAGAAATTGATTCAAAAGGTCACTGTGTTATTGCTTTATTAGCCAAGTCACTGTATTAGTCACTATATTATATCCCAAGTAATTGTATAATGCTAATGCACAGTCCAGCTAGAGAAACATTGCTGTATACCTTTTATCTCTATATATACACTGCTGGCCAGTCATGTCCGGCTCATAGTGAGCCCTTCTTGGGTTTCTGAGGTGGTATCACTATGGAAATAGATTGTCCAACCTTCCTTCCAAGGAGTGGCTGGTGGATTTGAACCACTAGCCTTCTGGTTAGCAGTCTAATGCCTTAGGCACTACACCATCAGAGCTCCCTTATCTCTGATATAATTCCTGGATTTTTCTGCATTTGTGCTTCCCAAGTGTAGTCCTTAGTTGGTATACTTGTGATAATAAAAATATACATATAGAGTAAGTTTGAAAGTGAAATTCAAGTAGTAATTCATTTAGTTATTGCTTCAGGAAATATACAATGAGTACCAATTTAATTCTGGACACTGTGTGGTGGCACATTAGAAACAAAATCAAGTGAGACACCAGCTCATAGTCTAGTTAAGAAAACAGGTACTTACAGGAGAAATTACTATTTAGTGTGGGAAATGCTATGATCAGAGTTAATGCTGAATTCTGCTATTACCATGGCACAGAGGAGAGTGATTTGCTAAGTCTGGGCAAGGCAAGAAAGACTTCGTGGAAATAGTGATGTTTAAGATGATCATGGAAGTGCAAGTGAAAGTTGGTAGGAAGGGGTAAAGTGGGAAGATAATCATGGATTATAAAATGCATCAACTTCACATCATCACTTTCTTCCTTTTCTTACTTTGGTATTTAGGAATCCCTGGCTTTCCTGGCCTACCAGGTCTACAAGGGTCTCCTGGAGCCATCGAGGATTGCCCTCACCCACCAAAATCTGCCTTTGCAGTGAAGCTGAATGATCCCTTCCCAGGTACCTCCCAACCCATTGTCTTCAAGGACATCCTCCATAACCATCAGAATCACTTCAATGTAACCACAGGGGTTTTCACCTGCATAAACCCTGGTGTGTATAATTTTGGCTTTGATATTGAGTTGTTCCAGCATGCTGTGAAGTTGGGGCTCATGAAGAATGGCATCCAAGTCCTTGAGAAGGAAGCAAGGGCCAAGAACAGTTATAGGCATGTTTCTGAAAGTGCCATCTTGCAGCTGATGATAGGAGACAAGATCTGGCTGGAATCCAAGTTAGACACAGCAGAGACAGAGAAAGGTGTGATTCAAAGTATGTTCTTTGGGTATTTACTCTATGGAAATCATACTGACTAGGACCTAACCACACACTTATATTTGTCAAGTGAATTTAACGATTACAGCAAAATATTTTCCCTTTCTTTTGCATATTTTCCCCCAGGACCAAACTGACTAATGTGAATATAACTCTAAAAGTAATAAAGATGACTAATTCATTAATTGGTCAATAAGTCCTTATTGAAAGCCCATGACATTTCCAGTATTTTACTATCCTAGGTAGCATAGTGCCTAAGGCACTTGACTGCTAACCAGAAGGCTGGTGGTTCAAACCCACCAGCCACTCCTTGGAAGGAAGGTTGGGCAATCTACTTCCATAGTGATACCACCTTGAAAACCCAAGGAGGGGTCGCTATGAGTCAGGGCTGACTCAACGGCACATAACAACACCAACAATAGGAACTGAGAGGTAGGTGTGTTAGAAAATCAGAGCCGATTGGAAGCTCCCTACAAGTTGAGACTTGGGGAAGGTCTCATTCTTTCTTGATTATGTCGGAAAATTCTCCGGAGGGGGAAAAAAGTCTTGATAATATCCACCAACATCACTTCAATTTGACAATTTGTAATACAGCTAGAAAAGCAAGTATCTTTGAGAAAACTATAAAATTTGCTTAAATATACACTAAGTTATGAATAGTTTTCATTTGATGTGTACCTTAGTTTCTTAGAGTTGCTATAACAGAAATACCACAAGTAGGTGACTTTAAAAAAGAGAACTTTGATTTCTTATAGTTTAAGAGGCTAGAGTTCAAATTCAACTCTAGGGGAAGGCTCTCTGTTTGCTGTGGGATAAAATCGTAGTCTCACTGTCTGTAACTTTTCTTCTCATTATTCCTTGGAGATCTCTAGGTGACATTTCTTTTCTCTACTCCTGGTTGGTTGCTTCGGTGCCTAATTGACTCTTTTTCTATCTTAAAAATCACTAAGTTAAGACACACCCTATACTGATATGGCCTCACTAACATAACAAAGAAAACCCTATTCTCAAATGGAATTACATCCACATACATAAAGGTTTGGATTCACAACACATATTTTGATAGAACGCAATTTAGTCTGTAACTTTGCACCTTTTGTTTCCCCAAATTTCATGTCCTTCCTCATGCAAAAATATAGTAATCCTGTCACATGCCAAAAGTCTTAAATCAGCTCTAAGCCCCAAGTTTTCTCTTCTGGATCATCATATAATTCTGGATCATGAATCTGGTTGTGTTCCATCTTGGGGGAAAAATTCTTTCCATCTGAGAACCTGTGAAACCTGTTGTTGTGATGTGCCATCGAGTCGGACCCGACTCATAGTGACCCTTCCTTGGGTTTCCGAGGCAGTAGCACTATGGAAGTAGATTGCCCAACCTTCCTTCCGAAGAGTGGCTGGTGGGTTTAAACCACCAGCCTTCTGGTAAGCAGTCAAGTGTCTTAGGTACTATGCTACCAGAGCTCCTAGAATAAATATTGTATACTTCCAAAGTACAATGTGGCAGACACAAGGTGACATTCCTATTCCAAGTGGGAGAAATTATGAGCATCAAGCAAGTCCAGAACCCAGCAGAGCAAATTTCATTAGTTCTCAAGCCTTGAAAATAACCCTCTGTTCTCTGGGACCATCTAGGCAATGTCTCTGCCCTGCTGATTCTGAGTGCTGGCCACGCTGTTTGGATTCTGTAGGTCCATTGGCCTTAGGAGTTAGTCCTGCCTTCCAGGCCTACTGGGATGGCAAGTCAGCTCCCTTGACTTTGGGTAGCCTCGTTCTTCTGATCCACTTCAGTGGTGACCCACCCCTTCTGCACTGGTGGGTCCATTCTCCTAGCCCTTGTTCATGGTAGCCCTGCCCCCTCAGCTTTGGATAACACCACACTCTGGAAGCAAGGTGATGGAGATTTTTGACTCTTTTAAATTTAGGAGGTGGTTTTTCCATTCTTTAAGACAGAGGCAGTGTTTCTATCTTTTTAAATGAGGGAAATCCTGTCCACCATGGTCCCTCCAACATTACTGCTGGTCTCCAATTTGCTCCTGGGATGGGTCTTTTATTTTCTTGGAGAACAACAGTTGTTTGGAACCAAGTAGCTCCACTGAACTGTTTCCTCCCTGTAGAATTCCAAGAGGAAGAAGCTTTCTTCATTTCATCCTGTCTCTGCCCCATTCAGTCTAAACTGTTAGATTTTCTGCTGCAGTGATTGATTGGATCCATCAGTCACAGGCTTAATCTCTTTAGCAAATGATTGTGGAGCCTTGTCATCCTTGGCAAAAGTTCTTCCAGGACACATTTCCTTAGTTTGCACAACAGAATTTCCCAAATCTTTAAGTACTGGTTTCATTTTGAACAGTTCTTTTAAAAATTTATCTCTTCCCTCTTGCATTTTACTATAAGCAGCAAGGAGAAAACATACAATCCTTTTAAGACTTTGCTTAGAAAACTCCTCAGCCAAATATCAAAGTTCATCTCTTACAAGTTCTACCTGTACAGTATAGTAAATTACTTAGTGTGGCTTTTCTACCCATAAGTCTTTGTAAACTCCAAGGTGGGATTTTCTATGAGCAACTGAGGAGCTATCCACCTGGGTCATTTCTGTTGGGCATGGCAC
>NW_006922033.1:2113774-2134491 GCF_000298275.1 Orycteropus afer afer | reverse complement strand
GGCCACTGCAGTGAATTATTGAACCCAGGAGAGAGGTGGTGGGTGGTTTGGGAGGAACAGTTGGTGAAAGGGCTGGAGGGAGGCAGCATGTCTGGCCTTGTAGGAATAGGCCTTGGGTTACTGCTGGTAATTCTGTCTTCCCCTTGTAGGGTTAGAGGAGGTCAGAACATGTGGCCTCCTTGCCCTTTTTGCAACCTGCCATCAAACATTTGAACATAATTCAGACAAGTTATTTGCTACTGTATAAAAAGCATAATTTCCTCACCAATGTCAGGTCACGTGTTCATCATTTCCTTTTAAATTCTCATGAGAAGCATATGTAACATTCACATTTCCAGCAACATTCTCTTCATGGTGATAGAAGCTTGCAACATACTTCTCAATTCCTTCTCAGTCCTCATCAGAACTGTCTTTGATGTCCATAAGTCTACCAATAGTCTCTTCAAGGCAAACTTGGGCTTACTATGAAGGACATCAAAATTCCTCCAGATTCTTCCCATTGCCCAATTCCCAAACCACTTCCACATTTTAGGTGTCTGTTAGGGCAGCAACTTGCCTTGTAGCTACCAAAATTCTGTCACAATTCAATCCGTAGCAATGTATGGGGCATTTATGAGAAAGCAGGTCTGCAAAGTGTCATAAAATATGGTTTTGAAGGTCAGTGATCTTTAGATAAGCATATTTCATGAAAGGTTTCCTCTGATGCAACACAAATAGAATTTAAAAGGTTAATTAAGGAACAAAAATGTGAATTACACTTCCAAGCAGAATGAATTAATTTCAGCAGATGATTGCACTTCCTGGCAAGGATTTTAAAAGCCACATACATTAGAAAAATGATAGTTTGAGGGTATCAAAGAGCTGTGGAAGTAATGAAGACTGTTGTTACTGTGAACCATCAATCAATTCCCCACAGGGTTCCCTAGGCTATAATCTTTACAGGCGAAAATTGCAGGTCTTTCCTCCTGCAGAGCTCTGGTGGGTTCAAACCACTGACCTTTTGGTTAGCAGCCAAACATTTAACCAATGCACCAGCACTACAAATCTCCCTCTTCCAGTCATCTTGATTATAGAAGGAAGTTGGAATAACTACCAAGTAATCAAGCTGTCCTGTGCATTTGCTTTACTTTTCAGTTTCCAGGAGGCCTGTCTTATAAATCAATTATTTCTCTAAATGCTTTATTCTTTTAATTGTTAAATGTTAACAAGACAATTGACATTTTAAGAATTTTCACATGTACAATTCAGTAACATTAATTATGTTCACTATGGTGCTCCACCATCACCCTGATATTTTCTTGATAGAATTTTGCAAAGTCAGTGGCCTGCTCAATTTTTAACCAGAATAAGGAGGAATTTAAGAAAGAGTAGGGTTGGCTTTTCACTGAGGTGTGTCTCCTTGAACCAATGGCAGGGAACTCATAGCTGAGGACCAGATCATGGCCTATTCAAGCAGGTGGACTCCTACCTGTGGACCCAGCTCCCAATATTCTATGACCAAAAGAACCATACTTGCTCAGCTCTGTAGTCATCTTAGATTGTTATCACAAACTCTCAGTTTTATTGAGGGAAAACCCAAGCACATTTTTTCTAGGTTTAGAGAATTGTCCAAGGTTCAAGCCAGAGTCCTCTTGACTGTTCACCTATTGCTTCCTCTGGTCTCCCAGCTGGCCTCTGTCATCTGCTTCCCACACTCACCTCCAATAATTATACAGAACTTTTAGTTCTTGTTTCATGTCTTTTCCTCTCTGACATCTTTCAATTCACCAGATTGTGTCCTTGTGCCTAACCAATAAACAGTTTTAATTTATCTAACCAGTTAATGAACTGCTCTAGCCCTATGTAGAGATGGTGTCTTCACTATCTAGTACTGCTATAGCAGAAATACAACAAGTAAGTCGCTTTAACAAACAGAGATTTATTTTCTCATAGTTTAGGAGGCTAGAAGCCTGAATTCAAGGTACCAGCTATAGAGAAAGTCTCTTTCTCTGTCTCCTCTGAAAGAAAATCATTGCCTTCACTTCCTTAAGGAGCTCTGATGGTGTGGTGCCTAAGGCATTTGACTGCTAACCAGAAGGCTAATGGCTCAAACCCACCAGCCACTCCTCGGAACAAAGACTGGGCAATCTGCTTCTATAAAGATACTGCCTCGGAAACCCAAGGAGGGGTCGCTAGGAGTCGGAACCTACTCGAGAGCAGTGAGTTTGGTTTCTGTTTTTGGTTTAGCTTCTTCTGCACTGCTGTCATTCCTTGAATCCTTGGAGATCTTCACATGGCATGTATTTTTCCCCCATTTATGCTTGCTTATGGTACCTAATCTGCACTTCTTATATCTCAAAAGTGGTTAGGTTAAGACACAGCCCAATATAGACTCATTAGCATAACTAAAAACCAAACCAAACTCACTACCCTGGAATCGGATCTTAACATAACAAAGAAAACCCTACATCCAAATGGGATTACATGCACAGGTATGGGGTTAGGATTCCAACATATGTTTAGCGGGGAGGGGGACACAACTGGGCTCATAACAGATGGTAACATAGTACTACTAGCAATTATTAGTACTGATTTGGGTCATCATTTAAGTCTTACATATGGTAAGCCTTCACCAGTGGATGAACTATTTGAGTGATGATAATAGTCTTCCCCCAACAGTATGGCTTTATAAGGAAGTCATACATGTGTGTGTGTGTGTGTGTGTGTGTGTGTGTTTCCCCCTGTTGATGTGGTTAGGTGCCTTCGAGTTGGTTCTGACTCATAGCAACCCTGTGTACACCAGAACAAAACACTACCTGGTCCTGCACCATCCTCACAATTGTTGCCATGCTTGAGCCCATCATCACAGCCACTGTGTCAATCCATCACTTTGAGGGTCTTCCCCTTTTTCATTGACCCTCCACTTTATCAAGCATGATATCTTTCTCCAGGGCCTGATCCCTTCTGCTATCCTGACCAAGTTATGAAAGATATTGGCCATTTTTGCTTCAAAGAGGCATTCTGGCTGCACTTCATCCAAGACAGATTTGAATATTCTAGCAGTCCACGAGGGAGCTCTGGTGGTGCAGTGCCTAAGGCATTTGACTGCTAACCAGAAGGTGGTTCAAACCCACTAGCCACTCCTTGGAAGGAAGGTTGGGCAATCTACTTCTGTAGTGATACCACCTCAGAAAACCAAGGAGGGTTCGTTATGAGTCGGGAACAACTCAACAACAGTGAGTTTGAGTGCGTTAGCAGTCCATGATACATTCAATATTCTTCGCCAATACCACAAGTCAAATGCATCATTTCTTCTTTGGTCTTCCTTATGCATTCTCCAGTTTTCACATGCATATGAGGTGATTAAAAATACCACAGTTTGGGTCAAGCATGCCTTGGTCTTCAAAGTGACATCTTTTGCACACAACGAAGCAGTCTTTTGCCACACGTTTACCCAGTGGAATATGTTGTTTGATTTGTCAAGACTACTGCTTCCATGGTTGTTTATTATTTGTCCAATCAAAATGAAATCCTTGACAACTTCACTCTTTTCTCCATTTATCATAATGCTGTTTATTGACCCAGTTGTGAGGATTCTTGTTTCCTTTGTGTTGAGGTATAATCCATACTAAAGGTTCTTCATCAGTGCTTCAAGTCATCTTCACTTCCAGCAAGCAATGTTGTGTCACCTGCAAATTGCAGATTGTTAACATGTCTTCTTCTAATCTTGATGCTGTGCTCTTCTTCGTATAGTCCATATAGCTTCTCAGATTATTTGCTCAGCATAAAGGTTAAATACATATGGTGAAAGAATACAACCATGACACACCTTTCCTGTTTTTAAACCATGCAGTATCCCCTTGTTCTGTTCAAATGACTGCCTGTTCATTGGCCTATGTACAGGTTTCTCATCAGCACAATTATGTGTTCTGGAATTTCCATTCTTCATAATGTTATCCATAATTTGTTATGCTCCACAGAGTAGAATGCCTTTCAAATTAAACGCAGTAAACATCTTTCTAGTAGTTTTTGCTTTCAGCCAAGATCCATCTGACATCAGCAAAGGTTTCCCTCATTCCACATCAATTTGTATGATAAAAAAAAAATCTTCTTATACATAGCTTAAAATCCATTCCCCAAAATTCCAAAAACTGAACTTATTTAACCATCCAAACAATAAGGAATGACCCCAGATATTAGAACCAAGTTCAAGCAGCAAGAATGACCAGATGGATTCTAAAAATATTATGCTGAGTGAAATAAGGAAGACATAAAAGGACAAATATTGTAAGATCCCACTTATATGAAATGTCATATAAATACACAAGAAGTTTATAGAGATCAAAATTTAATAGTGGTCACCAGGAACGGGAGGGAGGAGAAAAGAGAAATCATTGTTATCTAATCTAACTTTCCTCCCATTTTCACAATCAGTGTACAGACAAAAAGAAATAGGAGACAATATTTGGAAAAACTGTGAGGACATGTAATTGTTACTTGAGTCGATTCCAACTCGTAGGGATCCTACGTACAACAGAATGAAATATTCCTCGGTCCTGCACCATCCTCACAATCTTTGCTGTGTTTGAGCCCATTGTTGCAACCACTATGTCAATCCATATCACTGAGAATGAGGATACAGATACATGTAAAAGCAACATGCATAATAATGACAATGTGCCTGTTTATCCCAGGAAGAACTCTCTTCCTTCTGAAGCTTCCTGAGCTTTTATGGAAGTTGCTTATATAACAGTCTCTACAATTGATATAATTTCTCTTACTTCCATGATATTTCCAGGACTCTAGTGGAATGATTTGATAGATAATATGTTCTAAATAGTTGTTTATTTGATCCTGTAGTCTGCTAATATTTAAATATGAATGTGATTAAATGACTGGCACACAAACCAGGGCATCTCTGTTTATTTACTTTTGACCATTACTCTTTAGGTGGACGACATTCAACTATTTTTTAAGCAGTGGAACCTCTTCTTCAAAATAAATTTCAGATGATCACTGTTGATGTTGATATATGCCATAGAGTTGATCTTGACTCATAATGACCTGATGTGACAGAGTAGAATTGCCCTATAGGGTTTTCTAGGCTGTAAATTTTATGGAAGCCAATTGCCAGGTCTTTCTGCCATAGAACCACTGGGTAGATTCAGACCACCAACCTTTTGGTTAGCAGCTATTTGCATCCCCAGAGATCCTTATAAGGACACCAAAATCAACCTAACCCACTACCATTGACTCGTAGCAACCCTATAGGACAGCATAGAACTGCCCCATAGAGTTTGCAAGGCTGTATACCTTTACAGACTGCCTCACCTTTCTCCTGCAGAGTGGCTGGTAGGTTTGATCCACCAACCTTTTGGTCAGCAGTCAATGCTTTAACCACCTCACCCCCAACCAAAAAAATCACACTCACTGCCGTCAAGTCCAATCCAACTCATAGCGACCGCTCCTTGGGTTTCCGAGGTGATATCGCTATGGAAGTAGATTGCCCAACCTTCCTTCCAAGGAGTAGCTGGTGGGTATGAAACCTCCAGTCTTCTGGTTAGCAGTCATATGCCTTAGGTACTACACCACCAGAGCTCCTCAGAGTTCCTCTATGAGGACATTAGTGTATATGAAACTGGGAAGTGCAGAGATTTTCTGATTGAAGAATCAGTGGAGGGCTAAGAACATTTCCTGAACAGGAGCTCCTGACACACCACTGTGCAGCATCTAGACATCCAGTTTGGAAACCCCAATCCCAGGTGGGTCCGTCTGGCCATCTTGGCAGCTGCTTTCTACATTTGGCAATTGGATTTTTTGAAGAGGGGATTAGTGGGTCAGTGATATTCTTGTCTTCCATTTTGGAAGAGAACTTGGTTCAATTTCCAGCCAATGTACTTCATATGCAGCCACAACTCTTCTGTCATGGGAAACTTGCATATTGCTATGATGCTGAACTGGTTTCAATGGAGCTTCTAGACTAAAACAGAGTAGGAAGAAAAGCCCAGCTATCTACTTCCAAAAATCAACCTATGGAAACCACATACACAACAGTCTCCTCTGCAACCCATCATGGGCATAGTGTAGAAATGAGTAACATTTTGTTCTGTTGTGCATGGGATCACCATGAGTTGGGGCCTACTCAATGGCAGCTAACAACAAAATAGAAATCCAAACTCACAAAATGGAAGGGTTTTTTTTTTTAATTTTTTAAAATTTTTATTGTGATTTGTGTGAAAGTTTACAGAGCAAATTCATTTTCCATACAGTAGTGCATACATATTTTGTTTCATGACATTGACTCCAACTCCCTACTTCTTCCCTGTAGTTACTTCTTCCCTATGTCTAGAGCCAGCTTTCTGAATTGAGATTTCTAACCTCCTAAACTGTAAGAGAATAAATTCCTGTTTGTTGAAGCTAACTTAGGTGGACTTATTAAAGGCAGGTCAGTGATTGCAGTGGAACTAGATTTCCTGACTCAGTCCATTTTAATTTCCCCCATATCATATTGCCTTCTTTTTAGGAAACATTTACTGACTCCTAACAGTTCAAACCCACGAGCTGCTCCATGGAAGGAAGACTGGGCAATCTAATCTTCTTTCATAAAGATGTACAGCCTCAGAAACCCAATGGGGGTTGCTATGGGTCGGAATCAACTCAATGACAGAGAGTTTGTTTATTTATTTGTTTATGTATTTTAGGTCTTTTCTGTATCTCCCACATCACTGTCATTTATAGATACTTGGTCTCTTCTTGATCAGAAAGCCAGTGCTTTCTGTGATAAAATTGTGTAAACTTTATGCCCCAAAGTTTACTGTTGTTGTTTTTTAAACAGAAAAAGATTCCATTCACTTTTTTTTGTCTAAATTAATATGTAATTAATCTCCATGGTTCTATTTTCCAAAATTCGCCATTGTTCAAGGTATTTCCTCTAGTCTTTATTTTGTAAGGGATATTTTTGGTCATTGTGATAGTTAAGGTTGTATGCCAACTTGGCTGGGCCATGACTTTGAGTAGCATGGCAGTTGTATGAAGTTATTCTCCATGATGAGATTGGACATTGTATAATCAACTCCATGGTGTAATCCACTGTGAGCAATTAATCAATTAAAGAAGAGTTGCTTTCAGAATTTGATCTGTTCCCAGCATATATAGAAAAGACTGCATTTGGTTCAGTCTTCACTTCTATTTCCTGGACTTGAATCAGTAGCCTCTTATGTTACCTGCCAGTCTTGGGATTGTGCTATTTTACTTGTTGATCTTGGGTTCATCAGCCTCAGCAGCCCATAGATGCATGAGTTAGGAGAAGCCTCTACCTTGTTCCATTGGACCTGGAGCAAGAGGCAGAGCTGAAGCCCAAGGCTGAGGGGCCTCCAATCAGCCCTAGAGCCAGCATTCTTTTTTTATTTTATTTTTAAAATTTTTATTGTGATTTGTGTGAAAGTTTACAGAGCAAATTCATTTTCTATATAGTAGTTCATACATTTGTTTCATGACATTAACTGCAACTCCCCACAGTGTAACAGCTCTCTTCCCACTTCTTCCCTGTAGTTACTTCTTCCCTGTGTCTAGAGCCAGCATTCTGAATTCAGACTTCTAGCCTTCTAAACTATAAGAGAATAAATTCCTGTTTGTTGACACTATCCACTTGTGGTATTTCTGTTATAGCAACACTAGAGAACTAAAACAATCATGAATAATTTTTTTAATCAAATGCTTTCATTCATTCTTTTAAATAATCACGGGATTTTCTCTTTTTAATGGTGAATTACATTGATTAATTCATTGTTTTAAAACCAACCATACTCCCTTCAATAAAAATCTTTATGACCAGTATTTTTTGAAATGTATATATTTTTCTGGATTCTGTTGCTAAAATTTTGCTTAGGATTTTGCATCAATATTCAAGAGTGATATTGGTTGCCAATTTTTCTTTCTTATATAATTCTTTGGAATCATGATTAGGTTAGCTTTGAAAAAAATGATTTTTTTTTCTTTATGAATTATTTGTGTAGGATGTAAGATTTCATCCTAGAATGTTTTATGGAAGTTATTTTTGCAGCTATTATGGCCTGTGATTTTCTTCATGGGGAGTCATTTGTTGCCTCCAGATTCAAACTTTTAATTGGTAACTCAAAAATTTAGGTCCACTTTATAAATTTAACATTTAGTAAAATTGACTTTGTTTGGTCTTGAGTTCTACACATTTTAGCATATGTAACCAACAACACAATCAAGACACAGAACAGTTCAATTATCTCAAAAGTTTTCATACTACTCCCATATAGTCACTACCACCCTTGTTTCTAAGCAATGACAACTAGTGATCTGTATTCTATCACTGTAGTTTTGTCTTTTCAAGAATTTCATATAAATGGAATCTTGCAGTATATAATCTTTTGAGCTTGGACTTTTCATTCAGGATAATGACTTAGCAATTAGCCCAAGTTATAGCATGTTTTCAAACTTTGTTCTTTTTTATTACTAAGTAGTATTCTACTGTATGGATGTACCATCATTTTTTTATCCATTCACTCACTGAAGATGATTTGTGTTGTATCAATTCATAGATTGAATTGTGTCCAAAAAAATATACTGGTGGATGTAATCCCATTTGGAAGAGAGGTTTCTTTGTTATGTTAATGAGACCATATTAGAGTAGGATGTGGCTTAAACATAAACACTTTTGAAATATAAAAAGAGTCGATTTGTCACAAAAACAAGCAAAAGGGGAAAGATAGAAGGGAGCAGCTTAACATGCCATCTTAGCTACATGCTCCATAATGAGCCATGACAACAAAGACAAGAAAGTAGATAAAACAGAAACAAATAAGGATCTTGGATCCCAGAAATCAAATGGAAGATTGAAGAAACATATTCAGCACTGAATAGAAAGAGAGACAGAACACAGCCAGTAGATAAACAGAGATTCCCAGCTCTACTATATCCTGCAAGCTGGTGGGATGCAGTGTGGCCATTTTCAGATGGCATTAAGCAACAATCCAAAATGAGAAAGCCAGGAAATCAACCTCAAGGAGAACACAACTGGTGGAAGATATTTTGTACAAACAACCTGAGAAAGAAATGACAAGGTGGGCAGGATGTGGTTAGGCACTGGCCACTCCAGGGAAGTTGAAGTGCAGGAGTTCAGTAGCTTTGAAGCCAGAGAAGTTCTTCTAAAGCAAAGTGAAGCAGACTGAATCCTCAGAACCTAAAGGAAGGGGACAGAAGACAGGGAGTGCACATTTGCAGGAGCCAGCCCCTGCCCAAAAGGCAGGAAGGAGGGAAAGCCAGGGCCTACAAGGCAGCAGGATCCAGGTAAGGGAAGGGAGACAGCTCCCACCCAAAAGGCAGGATGGAGCGAAACCAAGGCCAAAAAGTTGGCAGGATCCAAGAAAGGGGAGGGTGGAGAGGTTTTGAACAGCTAAGGGAGATGAACTTGTCTGTAAGTTTGTCATACTGTATTGGTTTGCATGTTGCTGTGAGGCTTGAGGCTGTGCCACCAGTGTTTCAAATGCCAGCAGGATTGCCCATGGTGCACAGGTTTCAACACCGCTTATAGACTGAGACAGACTAGGAAGAAGGAAGAAGGAAGAAGCTATCCACTTCTCAAAGAATTGGCAAGGGAAAACCTTATGAATAGCAAAGAAACACTGTCTTATACATTACTGGGCAACTTTATGAATAGCCCCAGAAACATTGTCCGATACAGTGCAGGAAGATGAGCCCCTTAGGTGGGAAGGCTCTCAAAATATGACTGGGAAAGAGTTGCCTCGCCAGAGTAGAGTCAACCTTAATGATATGGATAAAGTAAAGCTTTTGGGACCTCCATTTGCTGATGTGGCATGACTCAAATTGAGAAGAAACAACTGCAAACATCTATTAATGACAGAACATGGAATGTACGAAGTATGAGCCTAGGAAAACTGGAAGTTGTAAAAAATGAAATGGAACACATAAAGATTGATATCCTAGGCATTAGTGAGCTGAATGGACTGGTTTGGCCATTTTGAATCAGACAATCATATGATCTACTATGCTGGGAATGACAATTTGAAGAGGAATGGCTTGGCATTCATCATCACAAAGGATGTTTCAAGATCTGTCCTGAAGTACAATGATGTCAGTGATAGGATAATATCCATACACCTACAAGGAAGACCCATTACTACTATTATTCAAATTTATGCACCAACCACCAAAACTAAAGATGAGGAAAGTGAAGATTTTTATCAACTTCTGCAGTCTGAAATTGACTAAACATGCAATCAAGATGTGTTAATTATCACTGGCAACTGGAATGCAAAAGTTGCAAACAAAGAATCACCGGTAGTTGGAAAATTTAGCTTTGGTGACAGAAATAATGCTGGAGATTACATGACAGATTTTTGCAAGCCAACGACTTATTCATTGCAAATACCTTTTTTCAACAACACAAACAGTGGCTATACATGTGGACTTCACCATATGGAGTAACAAAGGAATCAGATTGATGACACCTGTAGCAAGAGGTGCTAGAAAATATCAGTATCTTCAGCCAAAACAAGGCCAGGAGCTGATTGTGGAACAGACCATCAACTGATCATTTGCAAGTTCAACTTGAAGTTGAAGACAATTAAAACATGTCCACAAGAGCCAAAATATGACCTTTAACACATCCCTTTTGAATTTAGAGACCATCTAAAAAGTATATTTGAAACATTGAACACCAATGACCAAAAACCAGAGGAATTGTGGGATAACATCACGAAAGTCATCCATGAAGAAAACAAGAGGTCATTAAAAAGATGAGAAAAGAAGAAAAGACCAAAATGGATGCCAGAAGAGACTCTGAAAATTGCCCTTGAACAGAAAGTAGGCTAAAGCTAATGGAAGAAATGACAAAATAAAAGAGCTGAATAGAGGATTTCAAAGAGCAGCTCAAAAAGACAAAGCCAATTATTATAATGAAATGTGCAAAGACTCAGGGTTAGAAAACCAGAAAGGAAGAACATGCTTGGCATTCATCAAGCTGAAAGAACTGAAGAAAAAATTTAAGCCTCAAGTTGCACTACTGAAAGATTCTATGGGCAAAATATTGAATGATGCAAGAAATATTAAAAGAAGATGGAGGGAATACACAGAGTCACTGTACCAAAAATAATTGAAGGATGTTCATCCATTTCAGGAGGTGGCATATGATAAAGAACCAATGATATTGAAGGAAGAAGTTGAAGTTGCATTGAAGGAAGTGGCAAAAATTAAGGCTTCAGGAATTGACAGAATACCCACTGAGATGTTTCAACAAACAGATGCCACAGTGGAGGCACTCACTTGGCTATGCCAGGAGATTTGGAAGATGACTACCTGGCCAACTGACTGGAAGAGATCTATATTTGTACCCATTCCAAACAAAGGTGATCCCACAGAATGCGGAAATTATCAAACAATATCATTAATATCACACACAAGTAAAATCTTACTGAAGATAATTCAAAAATTGTTGTAGCAATATATTGACAGAGAGCTTCCAGAAATGCAAGCTGGATTCAGAATAGGTCATGGAATGAGGGATATCATTGCTGATGTCAGACAGATCTTGGCTATAAGCAAAGAATTCCAGAAAGATGTTTACTTGTGTTTTATTGAGGATGCAAAAACATTTGATTGTGTGGATCATAACAAATTATGGATAATGTTGAGCAGAATGGGAATTCCAGAACTCTTAATTATGTTCATGAGGAACTTGTACATAGACCAGGAGGCTGTCATTCAAACAGAACAAGGGGACACTGCATGGTTTAAAATCAAGGAGGGAGTGTGTCAGGGTTGTATCCTTTCACCATACTCATTCAATCTATATGCTGAGCAAATAATCCAAGAACCTGGACTATATGAAGAAGAACATAGCATCAGGATTGGAGGAAGAATCATTAACAACCTGTGATACACTGATGACACAACTTTGCTTGCTGAAAGTGAGGATGAATTGAAGCACTTACTGATGAAGATTGAAGACTACAGTCTGCAATATGGATCACATCTCAATATAAAGAAAACAAAAGTCCTCACAACTAAACCTATAAGCAGCATCACCATAAATGGAGAAAAGATTGAAGTTTTCAAAGACTTCACATTGCTTGGTTCTACAATTGACACAAATGGATGCAGCAGTCAGGACATCACATAATGTATAGCACTGGGTAAATTGACTGCAGAGGACCTCTTTCAAGTGCTAAAGAGCAAGGATGTCTCCTTGAGGACTAAGGTGCACCTTACACAAGTCATGATATGTTCAATCACCTCATATGCATATGAGAGCCGGATGATGAATGAGGAAGACAGAAGAAGACTTGATGCTTTTGAGCTGTGGTGTTGAAGAATGCGGAAAGTACCATGGAATGCTAAAAAACTAACAAGTCTGTCCTAGAGGAAGTGCAGCCAGAATGTTCCTTGGAGGTGAGAATGGCCAGACTTCATTTCACCTACTTTGGTCATGTTGTCAGAAGGGACCATTCCCCAGAGAAGGATGTCTTGCTTGGTAAGGTGGATGGTTGATGAAAGAGGGGAAGGCTCTCAACAAGATGGATTGACATGGTGGCTATGGCAATGAGCTCAAGTATAGCAAGGATTGTGGAGCTGGCAAGAGACCAGGCAGTGTTTCATTCTGTTGTGCATAGGGTCACTAGGAGTCAGAGATGACTTGATGGCACCTAACAACAAGAACAACAGCACATATGCAGGGGAAGAGCAGAGGGCAGATGTGAGCTCTAGTCCCTCCAGGGAGTATAAGAAAGGAAGAAGCTAAGATTTAGTACAGGAACTGGTTGTTCATGGTGACACTAAGCCATTTAGATAGGAATTGTCCAGTAGAAAGCCAGCTATCTAACAACAACTAGAGCCCCCATCTCCAGGGCCAGCCCATTGCAACCTGTCACCCCTACGTATCCTGGCAGGCTCTCCTTCACTTCCTTCTCAAAAAATACCTGCCAACTGTGCTACCAAGTACAAGCCCCACTCCACTCCATTCCCCTCCATGAAGTGCAGGAGGGCCTCATAAGCCTAGCCACAAATCCCATACCCTTCCATGAGGCATAGGAAGTCACTCACAGGCCTAATCTTGTCTAGCACCCCCTCGTGAGGTACAGATGGCCATGTTAGCTTGTACAAGCTTAGTCCCACCTCACATATTCCTGAGGCACAGGCAGACCATGCCAATAAGTCTGCCTAACCCCATTTCCTGAGGTGCAGGAGGCCTGTACCAATACCCACAAGGATGGCCCCACCCTACACACCTCAAGGCACAGGCAACCAACACCAATGCACAAAAGCTTAGCCCTACCCCACATACCCCTGAGATGTAGGTGGCCCACGCTAATGCACAAAAGCCTAGTCCTGCCCCTGTGCCCTTCTTGAGGTGCAGACCATCTGTACAAACCTGACAGTCTCCACTTCAGCCCTTACCCAATATCAAATGTGAAGTCCTATTCCCCCTCCTCTCCTACCCTCAGACCCCCTCTCAGATATGCAGGACTGTGCTCCCTGCTCAGCCAACCCACCTCCCCAGCCCCATAGAACTCTATGTCCTGCCCTACTGTCCACTCCCCAGACCTGCAGGTCTCCACACCCTATCCAGTTTGCCCATCCTTGTGCCCCATCTGCAAATCTGAAGTTGCACTAACTGCTCATGGCAACAACATGGGAACATATTATCCCTCAAGAGCTGTGAAAGGACCTTGACCACACTACACCTGGTTCTGCACATCATGGAAAGGACCTCTTCAGGCACCACCAAGAAGTTCTCTATGAGAAGTCATACACACCTAACGACATAAGACCACAGTGTGTGTGTGTGTGTGATACACCATACTCACCAGTGATAATCAAACACACGTTCAAAAGCATCAAACCCATACATAGACCAACCAACCAGCAGCATCATAGTCATACACAGACCAATATTACAAAAACACATCAGTTAAAACAGTACAAAAGAAGCTAGACAATGTAAAGAAAAATGGAGACACCTAAGCTCCAGATACATCAAAACAATACCAAAAAGGAAAAAAAAAAAAGGAATGAACATAAAATTAATAAATATATAAACAAAAATACTAGAACTTTAATATTTCAAAAGAGTAGTTGACTACAAATCATATGAAGAAACAGGATATGATGGCTCAGGCAAACGAGCAAATTAAAGAGATGGAAAAAGTTTCTGAGGAAGATCTGATAATAGATCTACCTGGTAAGGAATTCGAAAGAGTAATATTCAGATTCCTCAAAGAGATCAAGGAAACACAGGAAAAAACAACAACAACAAAAATAACCCTAGAATTCAGAAAAACAATACAACAGCAAATGACAAACTTAATATAATAGAAACCATATAGAAAAAATAAGTAGATATTCAGAAGCTTAATAATAAAATACCAGAAATAAGCAATTCAATGGATGGATACAGAAGTAGCATTGAATCAATGGAAGAAATAATCAGTGAAATAGAGGAAAATCCCTTGATAGTAAATTGTTTGAGGAACAAGCAGAAAAAAAGAAGGAAGAAAAATTAAGAAAGCTTAAGGGTTATGTGGAATACCATTTAGAAGAATAATGTACATATATTAGAAATTCTAGTAAGGGAAGAGAGAAAATAGAATACAGAAAGAATTTTTGATGATATAATGGAAGAAAACTTCCCAAATACCATGAAAGGCAAGGAGAATTCCATCCAAGAAGCTCAACACACTCTATACAGGATAGACACAAAAATAAGTTCACCAAGACATATCATAATCAAACTTTCTAGAACCAAAGACAAAGAAATAATTTTGAAATAAGCTTGATAAAAGTGAAATATCACCTACAAAAGGGCCCCAATAAGATTAAGCAGAAATTTCTCATCAGAAACCATGCAAACAAGAAGGCAATGGCAATGGGATAACATACACAACCCTGAAAGTGAAGAAACACAAACCAAGAATTGTATGTCCAGCAAAACTGTCTTTCAAAAATAAGGGCTAAATTAGGATATTTCCAGATAAGTAAAAATTAAAGGAATTTGTGAACACTGGACTAGCCCTTCTAGAAATATTAAAGACAGCCCTTGAGGTAGAAAACCAAAGATAACAGACAACAACTTGAGATAAAGACATATGACAGCATTTCCCAGCTAGAAAGCCAGGTAACAACTTCATAAAAGTAAAAGAAAGCTACAATATCAATGAAAGAGAATGAGAAATATAAAGATGTAAACAATGACAACTTCAAAACAAAAGAGGGAATGAATACTGAGTTATAGAGCTCCCGTATGGAGAGGAAGTCAAAGAAACCTCAAGCTATAACAGTCTTTTTTGAATTTAGGATGACAAATGTAAATTTCAGAGAAACCACAAAGAAAAATAAAATAAATCTACTCACCAAAACACAGAAGAAGAGAATCAAAATGACTCAGTAAACACAAACCCACCAATAATGAATGAAAGGAAAAGAAAAGCCATATACAAAAGAACTCATCACAGAAAGTGAGAAAGAAACCGTTAGCACCACAAAAGAAATTGTAACAAAACAGTAGCAGTAAATATATACCTATTGATAATCACACTGAGTCTAAATGGGTCAAATACACCAGTAAAGAGGCAGAGTGTCAGAATGCATTAAAAAAAAGAAAGAAAGAAATGATTCATCAGTCTTTGTCTACAAGAGACACACCTGAGACACAAAGACATAAACAGTTTACAAATCAAAGGATGGAAATATATATATATATATATATATATATAGGAGCTCTGGTGGCATAGTGGCTAAGGCACTTGACTGCTAACCAGAAGGCTGGAGGAGGTTCAAACCAGCCACTCCTCGGAAGGAAGATAAGGCAATCTACTTCCGTAGTGATACTGCCTTGGAAACCCAAGGAGGGGTGGCTATGAGTCGGGTCCAACTCTACGGCACATGACAACAACAAATATATATATATACACACACACATACCAAGCAAACACTAACCAAAGGAGAGCAGGAGTGGCAATATTAGTATCCAACAAAGAGATTTTAAGTCAAAATCTAATGTAAGAGGAAAAGAAGAACAATATATAATAATTAAAACGTTAATTCATCAAGATGCCATAACAATTATAAATATATATATACAGCCAATACCAGAGATCCAAGATTTATAAAACAAACCCTAACAGATTTGAAGAGAGAAATAGACATATCTACAGTAATAGTAGGATATTTTAACCCACTACTTTCAACTATGGATGGACAATAAGAAGGAAAATCAATAAACACAGATAAGCACTAAACAACACTATCAACCAACTGTATCTCATGGACATAGATAGAACCAGTCACCCAACAGAAGAACAATACATATTCTTTTCCAATGCACATGGAACATTCCCTAGAATAGACCATATTTTAGCCACAGAGCAAATCTCACCAAACTTAAATAAGATTGAAATTACACAAAGCACCTTCTCTGACCACAATGGTATGAAACTATAAGTCAATAATACGAAAAACAAGGAAAATAAATTCAAGGAAACAAAGTAACATATTACTAAATAATTATTTGGTCATAGAAGAAATCAAAATTTAAATAATAATAATAATAAAAGTACTTAGACTTAAATGAGAATGAAAACACAATATATCAAAACCTTTGGGACACTTATCCATTCCCAGGGCAAAACCCCTCCTCCTCAGTTTCCCTTACTTCCCCCTTATTTTTCTCCTTCTGTCTTTCTCTATTTTTGTCCCTATTTACCTGTTTATTTCTCCCTCCTCCTCTTCATCTTCTTACATTTTTGGCAATCTTTCAGCTCAACCACCTCCCTTTTTTTCTGTATTTTTTGTCTTTTACTTTTACTCTGTCTTTTCCTTCTCTTCTTCTTTCCTTTTTATTTTCTTTTATTGCCTCAGCCAACAGGAGGAGGACATTAACTCCCCACTAGTCAGCCATTTCTACTGCATCGACCATCTCACCCAATGGATGAGCACCACTATCAACTTTTACACCACTGGATCAACAACGGACTGTGGACAACACCTGTTCATCCAAATGCAGCTCTTCTTCATGACAAACAGAAACCCGTGCCTATATTCCCATCAATTATTCCACCAATCCAGAGATAGCTGGAGAGTACCTCAGTGCCGCTAAGTTAACAGCCAAAGAAGTATACATGCCCTATCCAGATATATTGAAACAAACCAACACACAATCAACAAATAATAATAATAATAATAATAACCAGCTTCAAAATGTCTCAAAGACAAAAGACAACTTCCACTCAAACAAATAAAAAGGACAAGATAGGGGAAGCAAGTGACAAAAATAAAGAACTAGGAAATCTCCCTGAGGAAGAACAGGTCATAGAACTACCTGAGAAAGAATTCAAAAGATACATATATAGGACCTTCCAAGAGCTCAAAGAAACCATAAACAACAGCAAGGAAAAGACAGAAAATACCCTTGGAAAATTGAGGGGAATCATGCAAGAACAAAATAGCAAAGTAAATAGACAATTAGAAATCATATTAGATATCCAGAAGATGAACACTAAAATTACAGAGATAGTTAACACATTGAAAGGACAAAAAAGTAGAATCAAACTGACTGAAAAATGTATATCCCAGCTAGTAGACAAATCCCTTGATACTAGCTTATACAAGGAAAAATCAAAAAGAGAATCAAGACAAATGAAGAAAACCTAAGAATTATATGGAGTGATGTCAAAAGAAACAACATATGCCTGATTAGAATTCCAGAATGAGAAAAGGAAAAAAGAGAGAGAGAATCATTGAAGACTAACAGAAAACTTCATTTTTCATGAAAGATGAAAAGATACCCATCAAAGAAGCTCAAGGAACCCCATATAGTATAGACTCCAAGGGAAAGTCACCAAGACATATTATAATCAAACTTTCCAAAACCAAAGACAAAGGTAGAATCTTGAGAGCCATTCAGGAAAAACATGTTATCTACAAATGGAAACCAATAAGACTAAGCTCTGATTTCTCAGCAGAAATCATGCAGGCAAGAAGGTAATAGAATGATATATATAAAATCTTGATGGAAAAAAAAAAAAATTGCCAACCAAGAATTATCTATCCAGCAAAACTTCCCCTCAAATATGATGGCAAAGTTAGGAATGTCCTAACAGAAATCAAGGGAATTTGTAAAAACTAGTTCAACCCTATAAGAAATGCTAAAGGCATCATTCCAAAAGAAGACCAACAACAGAAGACAGCAACCTAAGATTAAGACAGGTGAGAAGACCAGCTAGAAACCAAGCCAGGAAAAGAATTCTCAAGTCTAAAATAAGCTTACAAAATAGAAAATAGACAACCAGAGGAGTAAATCTGTAAATGATACCAACTGCAAAACAAATAGAGGGAATAAATGGTATAATTATAAAAATTCCATATATAAAGTTAGGATGGTATCAATATAGGACACACTGTTGTAAACTCAGAGAGATAAGAATTTACTGCAGGGTAATCACAAAGAAAATTAATAAACCCTCTAAAAAAATAAGAAGGAGAAAATCATAGGGACTTAGTAAACGCAAAAGCAACAATAATGAAGCAAAGAGAAAGAAAACTTGATAACAAAATGAACTCAGCACAGAAAAATATCTGGAACAAAGAAATCATTAGTACTACCACCACCACCACCACAACAACAACAACAACAAAGAAACACAAAAGAATAACAGCAGTAAATTCACACCTATCATTAGTTATACTAAATATGAATGAATTAAATGCATCAATTAAAAGAAAAGTAGTGGGAGACTGGCTAAGAAATCAAGACCCATCAATATACTGCCTACAAGAGGCTCAGCTTAGACACAAAGATAAAAAATAAATTAAAAATCAAAGGATAAAGAACAATACATCAAGCTAATGGCAATTAAAAAAGAGCAGGAATGGCACTAGTAACTTCTGATAAAATAGACTTCAAGGCAAAATTCAGCACAAGTGACAAGGAAGGGCATTATATGATGATAAAAGGGTCAATAGACAAAAAGGATATAACCATAATAAACATCTATGCACCCAATGAAAAAGCTCCAAAATATATAAAGCAAACATTAACTGAATTGAAAGGAGAAATAGACAATACTGCAATAGTAGTAGGATATTTTAACACACCATTTTTGATGAAGGACAGAACAACTAGAAAATAACTCAACAAAGATACAGAAGATCTTCAACAACACAATCAACCAACTTAACCTCATAGACATATACACATTCCTTTCCAGTGCACATGGATCATTCTTCAAAATAGACCATATGCTAGCCCACAAATCAAGCCTCAATAAATTAAAAAACATCAAAATTCTACAAAACGTCTTCTCAGATTACAGTGCTATAAAATTAGAAATCAACAATAAGAAGACAAGGAGGGTGATTAAAATACATCAAAACTGAATAACAAATGGTCAAGAACCAATGGGTAACAGAAGAAATAAAGTGTGAAAATTTAAAAATTTCCTAGAAACAAACAAGAATGAAAACACAACATACCAAAACCTTTGGGACACTGGGAAAGCAGTACTCAGAGGTCAATTTATAGTAATTAATGCACACGTCAAAAAAGAAGAAAGAACTAAAATCAACATCTTAACCAAACAACTCCAACAATTAGAAAAAGAACAACAAAAGAAACCTTCAGTCTCCAGAAGAAAGGAAATAATAAAGATCAGAGATGAAATAGAAAAATGATAGAGAAAATCAACACGACTAGAAGCTGGTTTTCTAAAATATTAACAAAATTGACAATTCACTAGCAAATTTAACTAAGGAAAAGAAAGAGAAAATGCAAATAACATGAATAATAAATAAAATAGATGACATCACAACAGAACCAACTTAAATTAAAAAAGGATTATAACAGACTACTATGAAGAACGATATTCCAACAAATTTGAAAACCTAGAAGAAATTGACAATTTCCTAGAAACACAAGACCTAACTAGCACAGATTGAGATACAAAATTTGAACAAAGGAAGAAATTAAGCAGGCCATGAAAAAACTCCCCACAAAAAGAACAAAATTCAAAAACACAAAAATGGCCAGAATTACTGGTTAGATAGAGACTGGTGGAACCCCTGAGACTATGGCCCCAGGTTATCTTTTGGACCGAGAAATGGACTCACTCCTATGGATTGGCTCTCGGGCCAACAGTAGAAACACCTACATGCAGAACACCTACCCCAGAGTGAGGTACTCACCTACTCTAGGGAGAAGCACTCCTTAGAGCATCAGCCATGAGAGACGAGAGGGGCAGCATTAACATAGAGGAAAAGCTAGATAGACAGGAATACATAGTTAAGAAGGGCACAGGGAGGGAGTAGTCACAGGGGTGGTAGGGGAGGAGCATTTGTTATCATCGGGGATGGTAATGAGGGTGTGAAATCAGATGTACATGAACTATTGAATGCAAAACTTGCTTTGTAAATTTGCACCCAAAGCACAATAAATTAAAAAAAAAAAACTCCTCACCACCACACACACAAAAAGTTCTGGCCAAGATGGCTTCACTGGAGAATTCTATCAAATGTTCAGAGAACAGATGACACCTGTCCTACTCAAGCTGTTCTGGAACATAGAAAAGGATGGAATACTCCCAAATTCATGCTTTGAAGCAATCATAACCCTGATACAAAAACCAGGCAAAGACACCACTAAAAAGGGAAACTCAGACTAATATTCCTCATGAATATAGATGCAAAAATCTTCAACAAAA
>NW_006922033.1:2112346-2113609 GCF_000298275.1 Orycteropus afer afer | reverse complement strand
CCAGCTGTCTGGTTAGCAGGCAAGTGACTTAGCCACTATGCTACCAGAGCTCCCAACAAAATCTTAGCCAATAGAATTAACACTACATCAAAAAAAATAATATACCATGACCACGTGGGATTAACACCAGCTATGGAAGGATGGCTTGAGATTAGAAAAACAATCAATGTAACGCACCACATAAATAAAACAAAGGAAAATGACCATGTGATCATATCAATTGATGCAGAAAAAGCATTTGATAAAATCCAGCACCCCATTCCTGACAAAAACTCTCAGCAAATTGCAATAAAAAGGCAATTCCTCAATATAATAAAAGGCATATAAGCAAAACATTACTCTTAATGGAGAGAGACTCAAAGCATTCCCATTGCAAATAGGAACCAGACAAGGTTTCCCTCTTTCTCCACTTCTATTCAACAGTGTATTGGAAGTCCTAGCCAGGGCACTAAGGCAAGAAAGGGAAATCAAAGGCATCCAAATTGGCAGAGAAGAAGTAAAACTATCTTTTGCAGATGGCATGAACCTACCCATAGAAAACCAGACAGAGTCAGCAAGTAAACTACTGGAACTAAGAAAGTTTCCGCAAAGTGGCAAGATACAAGATCAATATAAAAAAATATATATCAGTTGGATTCCTCTACATCAACAAAGAGATCTCTGAAAAGGAAATAAGGAAAACAAAACTATTTACAATTGCTACCAAGAAGATAAAATACTTAGGAATAAATCTTACCACAGACACAAAAGACCTATACAAATAAAACTACAAAATACTACCAGAAGAAACCTACATAAATGGAAGAACATATCATGCTCATGAATAAGAAGATGGAACATTGTGAAAATATAAATACTACCCAAAGTAATCTCAAGATGGATCAAAGACATAAATGTAAAACCCAAAACTATAAAGTTCATCAAAGAACATAGGGGCAAACTTAGGGGCCCTAATTTATGGCATATATAGATTATGAAACATAACCCAAAATGCACAAACAGCAGAAGAAAAAATAGATGACTGAGACCTTATGAAAATTAAATTCTTATGTGCATAAAATGGGTTCTAAAAAAGAGACTGTACAGATTGGAAAAAATATTTAGCAAAAATATATCCAACAAGGGAGTTACCTATAAAATTTATAGAAAACTTGTCTGTCGGTTTGTCCTACTGTGGTGACATGTAGACATGAGTTTTGAGGCTGAGCCTCTGGTGTTTAAAACCCAGCGAGATGCACCTGGTGCATAGGTAACAGCCCAGTT
>NW_006922033.1:2104920-2109478 GCF_000298275.1 Orycteropus afer afer | reverse complement strand
CTGGAGGAAGTGCAGCCAGAATGCTCCTTGGAAGCAAGAATGGCCAGACTTCGTCTCACCTATTTTGGTCATGTTGTAAGAAGGGACCATTCCCTGGATAAGGATGTCATGCTTGGTAGGGTGGAGGGTCGACGAAAGAGGGGGAGGCCTTCAACGAGATGGATTGATACGGTCGCTGCGATGATGGGATCAAGTATAGCAAGGATTGTGGGGCTGGTGTGGGATTGGGCAGTGTTTCGTTCTGCTGTGCATGGGGTCGCTATGAGTCGGAAACAACTCGACAGCACTTAACAACAACAACAACAACAACTACAAAAGAGACTCTACAGGTTGGAAAAAATATTTAGCAAAAATATATCCAACAAGGGACTTACCTATAAAATTTATAGAAAACTTCAACACCTCAGCATAAAAAAGACAATCAAACTCAAAAATGGGCCAAGGACATGAACAGACATTTCACTTAAAAGATACTCAGGCAACCAACAAACACATGAAGAAATGCTCATGATCATTAGCCATTGCTGTTGTTGTTAGGTGCCGTTGAGTCGTCTCCAACTTATAGTCATCCCATGCACAGCAGAATGAAACACTGCCTGATCCTGCACCAGCCCCACAATCCCTGCTATACCTGAGCCCATCATCGCAGCCACCATGCCAATCCATCTCGTTGAAGGCCTCCCCCTCTTTCATCAACCCTCCACCTTACCAAACATGACATCCTTCTCCAGGGAATGGTCCCTTCTTACAACATGACCAAGACAGGTGAGACGAAGTCCGGCATTCTTGCTTCCAAGGAGCATTTCAGGTGCACTTCCTCCAGGACAGATTTGTTAGTTCTTTTAGAAGTCCATGATACTTTCAGCATTCTTCGCCAGCACCACAACTCAAAAGAATCAACTCTTCTTCGGTCTTCCTTACTCACTGTCCAGCTCTCACATGCATACAAGGCGATTGGAAATATTATGGCTTGTGTCAGGTGCACCTTAGTCCTCAAGGAGACATCCTTGCTCCTCAGCACTTGAAACAGTTCCTTCGTGGTTGACTTTCCCAATGCTACACGTCGTCTAATGTCCTGACTGCTGCTTCCATTGGCATCGATTGTAGAACCAAGCAACGTGAATTCTTTGACAACTTCAATCTTCTCTCCATTTATTGTGATGTTGCTCATTGGTCCAGTTGTGAGGATTTTTGTTTTCTTTATATTGAGACATAATCCATACTGCAGACTGTATTCTTCAACCTTCATCAGTAAGTGCCTCAAGACATCCTCACTTTCAGCAAGCAAAGTCATATCATCTGCATTTCTTAGGTTGTTAATGATTCTTCCTCCAATCTTGATGCCACATTTTTCTTCATATAGTCCAGCTACTCAGATTATTTGCTCAGCATATAGATTGAATAAGTATGGGGAAATGATACAACCCTGACACACTCCCTTCCTGATTTTAAACCATGTAGTGTCCCCTTAGCCATTAGAGAGATACAAATCAAAACAACAATGAGATATCATCTCACCCCAGCAATAATAGCAAAGTTCAACAAGACAGAAAACAACAAATGCTGATGAGGGTGTAGAGAGATTAGAACTCTCATGCACTGGTGATGGGACTGTAAAATGGTACTACCACTGTGCAAAACAGTATGGCACTTCCTTAAAAAGTTGGAAATAGAAATACAATTTGATCCAGCAATTCCACTTTTAGGAAAATATTCTAAATAGGTGAGATCTGGGATAAAAATGGATACATGCACACCCATGTTCATCACAGCACTATTTACAAAGCAAAGAAATGGAAACAACCTAAGTGCCCATCAACAAATGAATGGATAACCAAACTATGGTACATACACACAATAGAATACTATGCAACATTAAAGAGTAATGAAGAATACTCAAATCATTTCATAATGTGCATGAACGTGGAGAACATTATGCTGAGTGAAATAAGTCAGTCACAGAAGGAAAACTACTGTCTGAGTCCATTATTGTAAAACGCCAAGGAAATGCTTACACAGGGAAGGAAATTTTCTTGGTTACCAGAGATGAGAAGGGATGAAAAATAGATGGATAATTAAGTGACAGTTTTTATATGGTTGAAATGAAAAGCAATATAACAAAGGTGTGTGACTAATACAATATCACTAAGGAAAAGGAAGACCCAGAAATGTGCACAAGAGGTACAGACAATAAAAGCAAATACTATTGCACACACAATACCTCATTATCAGTAACAGCAAACACTAATCTATGGGTGGATACATAGATAGGTAGGTAAAGATAGGCAAATGAGAATATACCCATGACCATACATAGGTTTGGTAGCTGTTATTCCTACATATATATTTGTATATGCTATAAAAAATGTCCACATGTTTAAATATAACAGAAAGCAAAGTCAGGATAGCTCCATAGCCACAAATAAGCACCTTGAGAGAGTGAGTAGCTGGGTCTGTGGGCTAGGGACAATGGTCACAGGGGATATCAAGCTCGATTGACACAACATGGTATACAAAAATACTGTTCTACATCTTACCTTAGTGACTAGTGACTGGTGTCTTAAAAGATTGCAAGTGGCCACCTAAGTGGCAACTATTGGTCTCTCCTCATCCAAAGCAAAGAAGAATGAAGAAAATCAAAGACAAATGAAAACAGTTAGTCTGAAAGACTAATGGACTATGAGAACCTCAACCTATATGACTCTGAGACCAGAAGAACTAGATGGTGTCTGGCTACCAATGCCAACCACTTGGAAAGGGATCAAAATTGCAGATCCTGGATAGAGTGGGAGAAAAATGTGGAACAAAACTCAAAACCATAAAAAAAAGGACCATGCTTATTGGTCTGATAGAGACTGATAGGCCCAAGAGTATGGCCCCTAGTAACCCTTTGGGCCTGGAATTGAACTCACTCCTGTGAATTCAGCCAAACAACAGACAGGCCTATGAGCTGAACACTTACACCAGGGATATGCATTCCTTAGAAAAATCAACGATGGGAGATCAGAAGAGCAGCAGCTGTGCAGGGAGAAATGTAGGGAGGCAGGAATGCATAGGCAAGAAGGACACAGGGAAAGGGTAACCACAGGGAGGAATTGGGAGGTGAGATGTTACACTGTGGGTAATGTGACCAGTGTCATGAGAGAACCAGGAAAAGCAGAGCTCAGAGGGAAATTTATAGCAATAAATGTGTATATTAAAAAAAGAAGAAAAGTCAAAAATCAATATGTTAACCTGACAACTCAAACAAATATAAAAGGAAGAGCAAAAGAATACCAAAGGTACAAGAAGATAGGAAATAATAAGGACCACAGCAGAAATAAATGAAATATAAAAGAGAAAGAACAATAGAAAGAATCAACAGGAATAGATGTTGATTCTTTGAAAGGATGGATGAAACAGACACACCACAGCCAAACTGACAAAGCGAAAAACTTAGAAGATGCAAACAACCAGAGTAAGAAATGAAATTGGAGACTCTGCAGCAGATCCAACTAAGATAAAGAGGAACATAACAGATTACTATGAAAAACTGTCCTCCAACAAAGTGAAAACCTAGAAGAAATGGACAAATTTCTAGAAACTCGGTATGTACCTTATCTAACATACATCGAGGTAGAGAATCTATACAGCTCTGTAACAAAATAAGAGATTTCAGATGACATTTAAAAAAAAAAAAATCTGCTTCTCCCCTGAAAATGCCCCAGACCACATGACATCACTGGGGAATTTAACTAAACATTCAGAGAAGAGTTAATACCAATTGTACTCAAACTCTTCCAAAATGTAGAAAAGGAACCAATACTCCTCACTTCATTTTTTGAAGCCATCATCACACTAACACCAAAGCTACATAAAGACATCACTAGAAAAGAAAATTACAAACTAATATCCCTCATGAGTATAAAACAAACCAAAAACCAAACTCACTGCCATTGAATCAAATCCAACTCAAAGCGACCCCTCCTTGGGTTTCCAAGGTGGTATCTCTATGGAAGTAGATTGCCCAGTCTTCCTTCTAAGGAGTGGCTAGTGGGTTTGAACCATCAGCCTTCTAGTTAGCAGTCAGACACCTGTGGCATTACACCACCAGAGCTCATGAATCTAGACACAGAAATTTTCAAAGCAATTCTGTTTTGTTGTTGTTACGTGCCATGGAGTCATTTGACTCATAGTGACCCCATGCACAGAACAAAACACTGTGCGTCCCGTACCAGCTCCATGATCTTTGCTATACTTGAGCCCATTGTCACAGCCACCATTGTCAATCCATCTCATCGAAGGCCTTCCCCTCCTTCGCCGACCCTCCACCTTACCAAGCATGACATCCTTCTCCAGAGAATGGTCCCCTCTGACATGACCAAAGTAGGTGAGATGAAGTCTGGCCATCCTCGCTTCCAAGGAGCATCTTGGCTGCACTTCCTCCAGGACAGATTTGTTAGTTCTTTTGGCAGTCCATGATAATTTCAGCATTCTTTGCCAGCACCAAAACTCAAAAGCATCAACTCTTCTTCGGTCTTCCTTATTCACTGTCCAGCTCTCACATGCATGCGAGGCG
>NW_006922033.1:2098472-2099810 GCF_000298275.1 Orycteropus afer afer | reverse complement strand
ACACGGGGAGGTGAATTTCGGACTGGCGTGCTGTGTTGATTACTGGAGGGTGGGGAGGGTACTGGTTGTGGGACTAACACTGAGTTGGGCCCGATTGCAACAGGGGGTGTCCAGGATTCAATTTTTAGTCTAATGTAGAAAATGACTCCATTATCATACCCTGTCTGGCACAACCAAAGTCCCCAGGATCGGCCCACCACCCAGGTTTTATACTGCTTTCCTTGCTCTGTAATTGGATTCTAATAGGATTACAGGTGAAACTCATACATGGACCTTCTCCAATATACATACTTCCTCTGGCTGGGAACCTCCGCATGAATTTGTATGAATGGCAAGAACTGATGGTTAATCCATCACCAGAATGATCCCTGTCTACGGTGATGAGATCCCAAGTTGAGGAAGGTTTCCAGTAAGTGGTTCCCATTGTTTCACACCCCCACGCTTTACAATAAAAGTCTGATACCCCCCCACACACACTGGTTCACTAAAGGTTTGTCTTTTCTTCCCCTTGGGCAAACATAAAACGGTAACTTACGGAGTTGGTGGCGGAGTTCAGGGTGCCCACAACCTACTCCATTGATTCCTCTAGAGCCACATATCCGCTGGCATGTGGGTTTGCCTGAACATTCAGGGGTACCATTTTTGTTGGGTTCCCAATCTAAGATATCCCAGGATCCAGCTGCCAATTGGCACAAGTCAACATGTAAGTCAGGCCACCAGGTATTGGGGGGGTGGTTGCCCGTAATAGAGCTGATAACATCCCCTGTGGCCGACGTAATTGTCCAGGTCAGTCTCTGGGGTGTGTGTGGGCTAGAAGACGGGTTTACATAGTTACTGGTTACTAACAGTACTACTAGTGAGGTCCACATCACTGAATTTTTAGCTTGAGTGGATTGTTGGGTCTTTGGAGACATGCCATTCCTGGTCCGGGACGGGGTCGGCTTTGC
Organism: Orycteropus afer afer; assembly: GCF_000298275.1. Classification (NCBI taxonomy): domain Eukaryota; kingdom Metazoa; phylum Chordata; class Mammalia; order Tubulidentata; family Orycteropodidae; genus Orycteropus; species Orycteropus afer. Next base: position 2,098,863 of record NW_006922033.1, on the reverse strand, counting down.
GGGCATGGGTATGATGAATCCAGGAGGCTATTCCATCGACTTTGAGGGCGGTGGGCGTAGTCAAGATCATGATGTAAGGTCCTTTCCAGCGAAGTTGTAGGGTTTCCTGTTGATGTCTCCGCACATACACCCCATCACCGGGTTAGTACTGGTGAGGTTCAGGAGGGGAATTAGATTGGTAAAGAGCCCTCAAACTTGGCCAGATGTCCTGTTGGACTTGTTGCAGGGCCTGAAGGGAATAAATGAGTTCATGATTATCAATTTCAAGTAACAGATTGGACTGGAACCTGGGAACAATAGGTGGAGGTCTACCAAAAACAATTTCAAAAGGCATCAATCCTAATTTATAAGGAGAGTTACGGACCCAAAAGGGAGCTCTGGTAGCATAGTG
>NW_006922033.1:2092832-2097497 GCF_000298275.1 Orycteropus afer afer | reverse complement strand
TGTAGTTGGGGTTTGCAGGTAAGGTGGGACTCCCAGGATCAGGTAGGTTGGAAGTCAGTACCAGGTTGGTAGACAGTGCAATTTCTCGGGCGGTTTGGTCTGCTAGGTTGTTGCCTCGGGTAATTGGGGTGGTGATTTTCTGCTGCCCCAGGCAATGAATGATGGCAAGTTTCTTTGGGAGCCACAGGGCAGCTAGTAGATCTAGGATCTCATTTCTGTTTTAAATTGTCTTCCCTTCTGCGGTTAGTAGCCCCCTTTCCCGATAAATTGCCCCGTGAATATGTGCCGTGGCGAAAGCATAACGACTGTCTGTATAAACATTTAATTTTTTGTCTTTTCCCAAAGTTAGGGCTTTGGTTAGTGCTACTAGTTCAGCTCGTTGGGCCGATGTTCTGGCCAGTAACGGCTCAGCCCAAACTATTGTAGTTTCCATCACCACTGCTGCCCCCGCATACCTTTGTCCATCACGCACAAAGCTGCTCCCATCCGTATACCAGGTAACTTCAGCATCTGGTAAAGGAGTGTCTCGTAGGTCAGCTCAGATCCCGTGTGCTTGAGCTAGAATGTCGACACAATCATGGAGTGGAGCACTCAAATCCGGATCCGGTAACAGGGTGGCAGGGTTCAGTGCCATAAGTGACTGAAAGATAATCTTGGTTGGGTTCAGTAACAGTCCTTGGTAGTGGGTGAGCCGCGCATTGCTGAGCCATCAATCGGGTAGTTGTTTAAGAGTTCTTTCTATGGCATGTGGGGTGGTAATGTGTAGTTCTTGCCCCAGTGTGAGTTTGTTCATGTCTTTAACTAATAAGGCTGTTGCTGCTATTATGCGTAAACATGGGGGCCACCCCGCTGCTACTGGGTCTAATTTTTTTGAGAGATAGGCTACTGGTCTTTTCCAGGGGCCTAGGTGTTGGATTATAACTCCTTTCGCTACCCCTTTATTTTCATCAACGTATAGATGGAAGAGTTTTGTTACATCAGGCAGTCCGAGGGCAGGAGCAGACAGAAGGGCAGTTTTAAGTAAATTAAAGGATTTTTCTATGTCCTCTGTCCACTGAAATTTCTGCCCTTCCTTAGTTGCTTCATAGAGAGGCTTTGCTAGTTCTGCAAAACCTGGTATCCAAAGTCTACAGTAGCCTGCTGATCCTAGGAACTCCCGCACTCTGCGTGGGGTGCTGGGTCTAGGGATTTTTAGCACAGTCTCTTTGCGGGCCCTAGTCAGCCGTCTTTGTCCTTCTTTTAATATGTACCCCAAATAGCTCACCTCGGGCTGGCAAAGTTGAGCCTTTTTGGCTGAGGCTCGGTACCCCATATCTCCTAGTGCTTGGAGCAGGTCTCTGGTTCCTTGGAGGCAGGTCTCATAGTCTGCTGCAGCAACTAGGAGATCATCTACATATTGTAACAGTGTGAGACTGGGGTGGTCGGATCGGAACTTACCCAGGTCTTCGTGTAGCGCTTCGTCGAAGATTGTGGGAGAAATTTTGAGCCCTTGGGGTAACCTCGTCCAGGTCAGTTGTCCGCTAATGCCTTCTGTTGGGTCAGTCCATTCAAAGGCAAACAGGTCCTGGCTTTTTGGGGCCAGTGGTAGGCTGAAAAAAGTGTCTTTAAGGTATAAGACTGAGTACCACTGGTGATCCAGGGGTAAAGAACTAAGGAGGGTGTATGGGTTAGGAACAGTAGGATAAATGTCTATGACCCGCTTATTGACCTCTCGGAGGTCTTGTAATGGTCTATAGTCATTGGAATGAGGTTTCCGAACAGGGAGTAGAGGAGTGTTCCACGCGGACTGACAGGGTTGGAGTATTCCTAGTTTTAATAGGTGCCGGATGTGGGGAGTTATACCTTCTCAGGCTTCCCGTGACATAGGGTACTGTCGGACTCTGACTGGTCCGTTCCAGGTTTAGTTTCTACATAAACTGGTGGTCTATGTTTTGCTAATCCTACGCCTCCAGTTTCAGCCCATGCTTTGGGAAAAGCTAATAGCCACTGTTTTATGTCTTCAGACGGGGGAGGAGGGGGTTGCTGGTGGAGCCTATATCCATCTTCCAGGTTCACAGTTAACACATGAATAGGCTGGCCCTTACTGTCCATAACGGTTGCCCCTCCTTTTTGAAAGTGGATTTGTGCCCCTATTTTGGTTAGTATATCTCTCCCGAGAAGTGGATAAGGGCACTCTGGAATTACCATGAATGAGTGGGATACTCGTCCCACACCGAGATCTACTGTTCTTTGGGTAGTCCATGAATATTGTTTTGTTCCTGTGGCTCCTTGAACCCAGGAGGTTTTATTAGACAATTTCCCTTGAGGTTTAAGTAAGACTGAATGTTGCACCCCGGTGTCTACCAGGAAATCAATTGGAGTCCCCTCCACTCTAAGGGTTACCCTGGGTTCAGGGAGGGGGACCAAACCCCATCATCCCTAATCACTGAGTTCTCCCAATTCTAGTACCTGAGTCTGTGGTTTAGAAGTCTTTTTATTTGGGCACTCTTTTGCCCAATGTCCGCTTTCCTTGCAATAGGCGCACTGATCCTTTCTCAGTTTAGGGCATCCTCCCTTGGGGGGATCCCCCTTACCTCGGTATTTTGCAATTTTCTGCAGTTGCTGTTCTCTTTCTCGGGCACTCCCGGTTGTTGAGGCGAGTAAGATTTTTGCAAGGTTCTGAGTGTTCCGGTCACTGGCTGCCGCTAGTGCCTTGGCCTGTCGGTCCTCCGGACTTTCCCTATGATTATAAACCCTCTCTGCAACTAACATTAAATCCTGAATACTTTTTTCATTTAGTCTGTCAATTTTCTATAATTTTCTCCTAATGTCTGTGGCTGCTTGATTTACGAAGGCCATGATTAGTGCGGCCTTAGTTTCAGGTGCTTCCGGATTCATGGGGGTATGTTGACAAAATGCGTCCATTAATCTTTCTAAGAAAGCAGCCGGACTTTCATCCCTCCCTTGCTGTATGTCACCTACCTTAGCCAGATTGGTGGGCTTCCTTGCAGCTGCCCTGAGACCTCCCATTAGAGTCTGGCGGTACACCCGGAGTCTCTCCTTACCTTCAGTCGTGTTGTAGTCCCAATTAGGACGAGTCAAAGGGAAGGTAGCATTAATCACATCTATATTAGTAGTGGGCTGCCTGTTATCCCCCAAGACAGATTTCCAGGCTTCCATCTGGATTCTCTCACGTTCCTCAGTAGTGAATAAAATTTGGAGGAGCTGTTGACAATCGTCCCGGGTAGGCTGATGAGTAAACAAAATAGTTTCTAGAAGGTCAGTTAAATCTCTGGGATTATCTGAGAACTTGGCATTCTGAGTTTTCCAATTGTACAGGTCACTGGTGGCAAAAGGCCAATAGTGAAGCTGCTGGTTGCTGGCCACGTCTGCGGGCCCTGCGGCTTGCAACAGCATGACCGTGGAATCTGCTGGTCCACTAGACGGGGCTGCGTGCTGCATTCTTCCGCGGGTGCCAGCTGCTGGACCTGTGGCTGCCATCGCCCCACCGCCGTCCGGCACTTGGGGCGATGCACCCTCTCCAGCTGCAATACCTGCTGAAAGGGTTTGGTAAGGGGGGGAAAAAAGAGGTCTTCCTCCACCCCACCCTGAAAGACTGGGTAGGTCGGTGCCGAAGGTTTGACTTCAGGTTCTTTATTCCGGGCAGTATAAGGTTTCACTGCCAGGACCAGTTTAGGTGCCTGCTTAGGAAGAGAAAGAGGTAACAACAGCTTTAACCAAGGAGGTGGGTTTTCTACTAAATCCTGCCATGTGATAATATACGACCCCTGATCTGAGTGTCCCCTGCTGGACCGGAACACAACTTCTTTCACTTTTAAAATAATCTGAAGATCAAATGTACCTTCGGCTGGCCATCCTACATTGAACATTGGCCATTCTGAGTTACACAATGTGACAAATTTTCCTTTTTTTATTTCTAAACTTAAGTCATGTGCCCTTTGTCTAACTTCTTTAAAATTGTCAGTCAGGAGAGAAAGAGGAGTCGTCACAGTTTGTCCCATTCCGCCCATCCACTGATTATACAAAACCAAAGACACTGATATCAACCAAACAAACACACAAAGAGACCAACAAAATATGCCTCCCATAGATTGGAAGCAAAACTGAAAGTAGGACGACGGCTTCACACCGTACTGCGGGAGTGACCCGCTTCGTCCCTTTACAGGTTCCAGAATGGAGGACGACTTTTGTCTCCTCCCCAGGTTGAAGGGGTTTCCTAATGTCTTCCAGGTCCTCTGGCTGATGGCCCACCTGTGCATCCACTTAGGCCAAAGTCAGCTCTACAGAAAATGGGCCCCAAGCAACACACATAGACAAACATCAAACATTTAAACACTTACCAGCTGGCTGCAACCCCCTGGTTCGGGAGTCCTGGGGTATCTGGGGATCCCGGAAGAGCCCCCAAATGTTGTGCCCAGACCCTGATTCCCCAAAAACCACCAAGGAGCCGATTCCACTGCAAAAGCATAGGGGTTGTTTATTCAAGCTTGAGCTCAGACCCTCAACCATCACCGACGCAGCGGTTCAGGATTGAGAGCCTCGAACTCAGGGGTAATGCGGTCTATATAGGGGTCTCAACAGGAAAAAGGAAGTTTTAATTAGAAAATTACAGGATTGGTTGACATTTCCCAAGTTGCTAGTTGTGCCTACTTGCTTGGCTCTGTC
>NW_006922033.1:2082574-2092577 GCF_000298275.1 Orycteropus afer afer | reverse complement strand
TATATAGAAACATAATCACATACAGAGTGGTGGCTATATAGAAACATAATCACATACAGAGTGGTGGCTATATAGAAACAATCTCATACTCTCACAAAGGTTTTCCATGGCCAATTCTTTGAGAAGTGGATGGCCTCCTCCTTCTTCCTAGTCTGTCCAGTCTGCAAGCCGGGCTGATACCTGTGCAAACACCAGTGGCACAGCCTCAAGACTCACAGCAACACATCACCACAGTAGGACAAACCAACAGACAAGTTTGTCTCCCTCAGCTATTGGAAACCCCTCCAACCACCCTTACCTGGATCCCTGAGGCTAACTCCTCAATCTGTTCCAGTCCCCTTTGCCTTTTCTGTCCTCTCCCTGCTTCCCCCCTTGCTGCATGTGCGGGGTGGCTGGGGTTCCCTCTCCTCACCTGGTTCCCTGAGGTTGAATCCTCGATCTGTTCCTATCCCCTTTGCCTTTTCTATCCTCTCCCTGCCTTCCTGCCTCACTCCTTGTGGGGTGTGGCTTGGGTTCCCCCTCTTCACCTGGGTCCCTGCGGCTGACTCCCCGATCTGTTCCAGTCCCCTTTGCCTTTTCTGTCCTCTCCCTGCTTCCCACCTCGCTGCCTGTTCTTGGGCCCCTGGAATCCGAATGAGAATGCTATCACTTTAAAATCCAAAATGGTTGCCTCTTGTAAACATTAAAAATGGCTGCGCCCTCAGTCACTTTAAATATCCAAAATGGCTGCCGCTTATAAACATTCAAAATGGCTGCACCCTCTGTCACTTTAAATATCCAAAATGGCTGCCACATGTAAACAATCAAAATGGCTGTGCCCTCTGGACAAACAAGAAGGTCAGTGAAAAAAACAAGAAAACCTGCAATATCTGGGGATAGAGCGATAAAAGAAAAAGGGCAGAGAAGGAGAATAATGGAAGAAAAAATGGGAAAAATGCAAAAAGAAAAACAAGGAACGAGGTTAACCATGAGAAAAAAGAAGAAAATAATTTTGCAACCAGGAACAGGGAAAAGAAAAAGCTGAAAACTAGGACCTAGCTGACAGAATTCAACAGCATATCAAAAAAAATCATACATCATTATCACATAGGATTCATACCAGGATAAGGATGGTTTAAAATTAGAAAACCAATAATGTAATTCATCACATAAGTAAAGCAAAGGAAAATAATCACATGATCATCTCAATTGATGAACAAAAGGCATTTGATAAAATCCAGCACCCTTTCCTAATTTTAAAAAAAACCTCTCAGCAAAATAGGAATAGAAAGAAAATTCCTCAACATAATTCAGGCATATGAGTAAAACCAACAGCCAACATTTTTCTAAATGGAGAAAGAGCATTACCCTTGAGAATAAGAATGAAATAAGGATGACTACTATCACTACTCCTATTCAATATTGTATTGGAAGTCCTAGCCAGAACAGTAAGGCAAGAAAGGAAAATAAAGGGTATCCAAATTAAAAAGAGAAGCTCTGGTAGCATAGTGCCTGTAAGGCAATTGGATGCTAACCAGAAAGCTGGCAGTTCAAATCCACCAGCCACTCCCCAGAAGGAAGGTTGGGCAATCTACTTCTTAGAGATACTGCCTCGGAAACCCAAGGAGGGGTCGGTATGCATCAGGTCCAACTCGACAGCACATAACAACAACAAACAAACAAACAAAAAAAAATTAAAAAGGGCACTGGGTAGTGTTTCATTCTGTTGTATATAAGGTCACTATGAGTCAGAGCTGATTCAACTGCATCTGACAAAAACAACAACAAATTAAAAAGGAAGTAAAACTATCTCTTTTTGCAGAAGACATGATTCTACAGATAGAAAACCTCAAGGAATCCACCGGAAAGTTACTGAAACTAATGGAAGGATTTAGCAAAGTGGTAAGGTACAAGAACAACACAAAAATCATTTGGGTCTAGGCGGCCTGGCGCACAGACTGGGCGAAGCCCAGTGTGGACCTGTGGCCGCTGGCCCGCGGTGGCTCGGCGTAGTCCGTGTTGGCGCTCTGAGGCTAGCCATCGATGCGAGGAGGGCGACCGAGGCTGCTGGGTGCCGCGATTCCCTGCGGTGTCGCCGCGACCCCTAGTTAGGGGCTTGTCCCAACTGGTTGGTTGAGAGGAAGCGAGGAAGGCGAGGGCGCCGGGCGAACCCAGACGACTGTGAGGGGTCTTGATGGCGGTGAGGCGTCCTAATGGCGCGGTTCCTCTGAGTCCTGGGACTGCGGGCACAGTGGCCGGATCCTCCGCCAAGGCTCCAGGGCTCTTTTTATTTCACTTTCCGGACAGGCTAGGCATGGGGTGAGATGCTCCCCGGGAACTCTTTGCAGCAGTGAAGAGCCGATGTGGGTCTGGGGCCTGGCGAGGCGGGCGGTCCATCATTGGGTGCTGGGTGACGCCACACCGACCCGTCGCTGAGTCTCAAGTCAAGGACGCACTCCACCCCTGTTTCCACATTTTAGGTATGTGTCAGAGCAGCACCCTACTCTCCCAGTACCAAATTCTGTTCTGGTTACCTAGTGCCGCTCAGACAAGGATATACCACAAATGGGATGGCCTTAACAAACAGGAGTTTATTCTTATAATTTGGAGGCTTTAAGTCCAAGTTCAAAATGCCAGGCTCTAAGGGCTGGATGAAAGCCCCTCAGCCTTGAGCTTCAGCTCTGCCTCCAGCTCCCAGCCCACTGAAGCTAGAGGCTTTTCTTCACTCAGACAGCTGCTGGCTGCTGAGGCCGCCAAGCCCAAGGTTGACAAGTAACAAGGCACAGTCCTGATGTTACCAAACCGCACCGCAGGCCATTAACTCAAGTTCATTATAAGTCCCAAAGTTGGCAGAGCATGGCAGACTGCTGAATAACCACATGGCTACATGCAGGGTCCAAGCATGCCATAAATTAGAGACCATTCTCCAAGGCTTCTGCTTATATACAGGAAGCAGACCACATTCCTTAAGGCAGCTACTCAGCTGCTCTCAGCAGATTGCACCATGGAGTTGATTACCAGTGTCATCATAGAGAATACTACATTCAGCTCCCCAGCCACTCAACCAGGCACAGCCAAGTTGACACACAAACTGAACTACCACAGACACTATGCCACCAGGGCTCCCCTTTAACAAACAGTGCTTGTAAAACTGGATATCCATTTGCAGAAAAATGATGCAGGATCCATACCTAACACCATATGCAAAAACTAGCTCAAAATGGATGACTGACCTAAATATTAAAGGGCCAGAACTATGGGACTTAGTTATTTTCAGTTATAGATTACCAAGCAGAGCTACAAATTCACATGCCACAGAAGACAAATTAGATAACTGGGACCTACTACAAGTTCATTTATGCTTCTCATAAACCTTTATCAAAAGAGTAAAAAGAAACCTTACAGATTGGGGAAAAAAATCTTTGGGAATGATATATCTCATAAGGGTCTGATCTCTAAAATACACAGAAAACTTTAACAACTCAACAACAAAAAGACAAGCAATCTCATTAAAAATAGGCAAAGGACATAAACAGACACATCACGAAAAAGGACATTCAAGTGGCCAATAAATACATGAAAAGATACTCACAATCATTAGTCATCTGAGAGATGAAAATCTAAATGACAAGGAGATACATCTCACCCCTGCAAAAATGACAGTGATCAGAAAACAACAGATGCTGGCAAGGTTGTGGGGAGATTGCAATACTTATCCAGTGTTGCTGGGAATATAAAATGGTACAACTGTATGATGCTTCCTCAAAAAGCTAGTAATAGAAATATCTTATTACCATGCAGTCCTACTCCTAAGTATATATCTTAGACATATAATAACAGTGACACAAATGGACATATGCACACCTATGTTCATTCCAGCATTACTCACAATAGCAAAAAGATGGAAACAACCTAAGTGCCATCAATAGTTGAATGGATAAACACAATGGGGTACCAAAACCAAACCAAACCAAACTTACTGCCATTGAGTTGATTCCAAGTCATAGTGACCCTCTTCTTGGGTTTCTGAGGTGGTAGGTATCTCTATAGAAGTAGATTGCCCAGTCTTCCTTCTGAGGAGTAGCTAGTGGGTTTGAACCACCAGCCTTCTGGTTAGCAGTCAAATGCCTTAGGCATTATGCCACCAAAGTTCCCTATATAAATGGCATACCATATAGCTATAAAGAATGAGACAGAAACATAACATGGATGAATCTGACCTAAATATTATGCTGAGTGAAGTAAGTCAAGCACAAAAGAATAAATATTGTATATCTCACTTTTATAAAAAGACAAAAAGAGGTATACATATAGAAATTAATGTTCTTTGGTGGTTACTAGGAATGGAAGGGTAAAAAGAGGGTGAATAATTCTGTAGACAGTAGATACACATGTGTTAGTTTGGTGATGGGAAAAGCAATAACAAATGTCAGTGAAGTCAGTACAATTTAACCAAGATAAAGGCTGGCACTAAGAAATATACAACATCTAGCAATCACACTCCTAGGAATATATCCTAGAGAAATCAGAGCAGTGACACAAACAGACATATGCATACCCATGTTCATCACAATATTATTCATAATAGCAAAAAGATGGAAACAATCTAAGTGTCCATCAATGGATGAATGGGTAAACAATCAGTGGTACATACATACAATGAAATGCTACACAATGATAAAGAGTAATGGCGAATCCATGAACATCTCACAACATCGATGAATCTCAAGGACACTATGCTATGTGAAATAAGTCAATTACAAGAAGACAGACATATGGGACCACTATAATAAAACGTCAAGAATAGGTTTACATGCAGAAGGAAACATTCTTTGATGGTTACCAGGGTTGGGAGGGGAAAGGAGGGAGCATCACTAACTAGATAGTACACAAGTGTTCATTCTAATAAAGGAGAAGGCTTAGGACTATACTCTCAAGGGACATCTAGGTCAATTGGCAAAACACAGTTCATAAAGCTAAAGTTCTACATCCTAGTTTGGTGAGTAGAGTCTGCAGTTTTAAAATCTGGTGAGCAGCCATCTAATAAACAACTATTCGTCTCTTCCCACCTGGAGAAAGGAAGAATAAAGAAAGCCAAAGACTCAAGAAAGCAGTAAGTCCAAAGGACTAATGACCCACATGAACCACAGCCTCCTCTAACCTGACACCAAAAGCACTAGATGATGCCCAGCTACCATTACCAACCACTCTGACCAGGACTGCATAGACAGTCCCAGTTAGAATGAGTAAAAAATGTAGAACAAAAATCAAATTTAAAAAAGACCACACTTTTTTGTCTGAAAGAGACCAATCTGCCAATTTGTCAATAATAGCAGTAACAACTAAAAAATACATAACTGGTTACATAGATTGATTGTATATATATCATGTGTATAGGAAGGCATATGTGTTATATATGCAAGCATATATAGGTGTATATGTAGGCATGTCTATATACATGTTTGTGAGTGTTGCACATATGTTGTTGTTGTTATGTGTCATCGAGTTGGACCCGACTCATAGAGACCCCTTCTTATTCATACATATAATAAAGAACATAGGGGCATTGTCCCAGATACCTCCAGACATAACCAAACACCTCACAGATTGGTCTGCTGTTTGAAGGCTTAAGACCATAGTCTCATGGAACATCTCAGTCAACTGGCACAACATAGTCAATAAGTTTGTGTTCTACATCCTAGTTTGGTAAGTCACTTCTGGGGTCTTAAAAGTTTGCATGTGGCCATCTAAGATACAACTATTGGTCTTTAGTCATCTGGAGCAAAAGAGAAAGAAAGAAACCAAAGTCTAAAAGAAGAAACCAGTCTATAGAACCAATTGCCTGCACAAGTACAGCGTCACCTATCCAGGGACCAGAAGAACTAGATGGTGCCCAGCTACCACTATTGACTGTTCTGAATAGGGTCACAATAGATAGTCCCAGATAGAATGGGATAAAATTGCAGAACAAAACTAAAAATAGTTCATTAAAAAAAAAAAAAAAAAAGGCCAGATATACTCGGCTGGCAGACCAGGGAAACTTCTGACATTATCACCCTGAGATTCCCTTTAAATTTTGAACTGAAACTACTGGAGGTCACCTTTCAACTAAGTAACATGAGTGGCATCTCACTGTTTAAATAACAGATTGACTCATAAAATAAACAATGTCACCCATGAATGCTGTTCTCCATTTATTTATTTTTTAAAAAAATCTATTTGCGATCAAATGGCCAACTTACATGCTAAAGCAAAGATGAGAAGGTCAGGTGGTGGAAGTCAGAAAAGCAGGTATAATGGAAACAAAACAAGTAGAATGGAAATAATGAGAACAATGGAGCAGTGTGAAAAATGTTACCAAAAATGTCACAGAACAATATGTGTAGAAATTGTTAAATGAGAACCTAATTTACTGTGTAAATTTTCACCAAACAACACAATATTGTTTTAAAAGGGAGGAGAAAAGATAGACGTCACTTGGAGATCTCCAAGGAACTCAGAATGCTGAGAAGAATGCTAGAGAAACTGAGACAAGGACTGTCTTCCAGAGCAGACACAGAGAGTCTTCCCTTAGAACCAGTGCCATGAACTCAGACTTCTGGCCTTCTAAACTGTGAGAGAATAAATTCTGTTCATTGAAGACTTTCACTTAGGATATTTCTGTTAGAGCAGCACAAAGACACTAAGTCAGCTTGTTTCTAGCTTTGGTGATTATGAGTAAAGCTTCTACGAACTTTCACGTACAGGTTGCTGGGTGAACATAAGTTTTCATTTCTCCAGGGTAAATACCAAGGAGTATGATTGCTGAGCCATATGGTTAAGTATACACTGTATTTAACTTTATAAACTACTGTCAATTGTTTTCTACACTGGCTGTACCATTCTGCATTCCCACCTGCAATGAATGACAGATCGTTTCTCTGTGTCTTCATCAGCCTGATATTGGTGCAGTGACAAACACATAGACCAATGGAAAAGAATTGGGAACCCAGACTGGTAGCACAGTGCCTAAGACAGTTGACTGCTAACCAGAAGGCTGGCGGTTCAAACCCACCAGCCAATCCTCGGAAGGAAGGTTGGGCAATCTACTTCCATAGTGATACCCCCTCAGAAACTGAAGGAGGGTTCGCTATGAGTCGGGTCTGACTGGATGGTACATAACAACAACAACATATCAAAAATAATATATATTTAATATATTATTAAATGAGATGGATTGATACAGTGGGCTCAGGTATAGTGAGTATTGTGAGGCTGGCACGGGATCCGGCACTGTTTCGTTGTGTTGTACACGGGGTCACTATGAGTGGAGCTGACTCAACAGCACCTAACAGCAACAACAGCAGATTGAAAGTAATGGACAAAGCTGATTTCATGACAGTTAAAACCTTTTCTTCTGTGAAAGACCCTGTTAAGAGGACAAAAGGACAAGCTACTGACTAGAAGAAAATATTTTCAGTTTCAAATATTTTCTATTCAGATATCCAACACAAGACTTAAATCTAGCATATATACTTTCCAAACTCAACAATCTAATTAACAATAGGCAAAAGATCTGAACATACCTATTACATCATATCTAACAAATCATTGCCTAACTATAGGTTACAGGGATTTTCTCCTCCGTTGGCTTCTAAAAGTTATATGGTTTTACATGTTGCATTTAGGTATATTATCTATTTTGAGTTAATTTTTGTATAAAGTGTGAGGTTTATTTGGAGATTATTTTTGTGCATATGGATGTCCAATTGTTTCAACATTATTTATTGAAAAGACTATTCTTCCTTCTATGAATTGTTGTTACATATTGGTCACACACACACACACAAAGGAAAAACATTTGGCCATATATGTATACACTAGTAAAGAATAATTAAAGACTGAAACTAAATAATAACAGTATTATTTATAATATGATTTAACTCTGTTGACTTTATAGCCCATGACCTTGCTATACCAATTTCTTATTTAAAGAAGTTTCTTTTTTTTTAAAAAAAAAAAAAAAGATTTGTTGAAATTATCTATCTAGTCAATCATGTCATCTGTGAATTGGGACAATCATATTTCTTCAGTACTGGTTAGAGCTTCAAGTACAAGTTTGAATGGGAAGGGTGAGAGTAGACATCCTTGCTTTGCTGCTAGTCCCTATCCTGCCAGCCCCCAGTGTCATCTAGGTCTTGGCTGATTTTCTCAATAACAGACCTGTTCCTCTGTCCACCCATTCCTAGACCAGGCATCTTCCCCCAGGCACAGAAACTACCGCAGCTCTCCATTTTCCTCTGAAGGGCTTATTTCGCTCTTGAATTCAGTTAACTAAGAATTCCTTGCACCCACCACTCTTTGGTAAACCAAAACCTAACTCACTGCCGTCAAGCCGATTCAATTCACAGTGACCCCTCCTTGGGTTTCTGAGGCAGTGTCTCTGTGAAGGTAGAGATACTGCCCAATTTTCCTTCCAAGGAGTTAGCAGTCAAATGCCTTAGGCATTATGCCAGCAGACCTCCCACTCTTTGGTAGTCCCATAGAAAATTATAATTTTATTTCTAATATTTATTATCTAACATTAAGCATAAGGGTTAAGATTTTTGTCATTCTTTTATATCCTAACAGTAAATGGAAGTCCAAAATAGAATTCTGGGTCAGTGGTTACACCATCCATTTATTCACGTGGGTTGCTCATGATTCCTTTTCCTTCTTGTCAGTTTGTTTAATCTTTGGTTGTATACTATTTGCTGCCCTTAAAAAAAAATGTGTTAATTACTTATAATTGTTATTTGAGTCAGTTCCCGTAGAGAGACTTCTAATTTACTTCTTACAGGCACCAATGTTGTTGTTGTTGTTAGGTGCCATCAAGTCGGGTCTGACTCATAGTGACCCTATTTACAATAGAATGAAACACTGCCCTGTTGTGCGCCATCCTCACAAGTCTTATTGTACCTGAGCCTATCGTTGCATCCACAGTCCCAATCCATCTCATTTAGGGTCTTCCCCTTTTTTGCACCAATGTGGAAATCTAAATTTATAGTCTGAGACTTCCTCATTTACCAAGGCGGTGCATAGCCAGAAAACCCTTCAATGTGTGGACCAGTATCCATGGAGGACACTGGTGGTTGAATGGTTGAGTGGTAGCATTGTCACCTTCCATGGAGGAGCCTCAGATCTGATTCCTGGGCATGCACCTCATGTGCAGACACCACCTATCTATCAGTGAAGGCTTGTGTTGCTGGAAAGGTTTCAGCAGAGCTTCCACACTAAGACAGATTAGGAGGAAAGGCCTCCTAATTGGTATACTTCTGAAAATCAGCCAGTGAGGACGCTATGGATCACAGTGGTTTGATCCACAATGGGTCATGGGGGTGGTGCAGGAATGGGCAGCATTTTGTTTCATTGTGCATGGGTTCTCCATGAGTTGGGGTTGAATCAATAGCAGCTAACAACAGCAACCAGTATCCATAATATTTCTAGGATTTCAAAAAAAGAAAAAAATCTTTTCTTCTGATCCATTTATAAAGCAAGGTAATAATCTCTGCCATTTTCTCCTTAAATGACACAAATTTATTCTTTCACAGTTCTGAAGTCTAGAAGCGTGAGTTCAGGCTGTTGATAGAACCATACTCTCTCCAAAGGCTCCAAGGGAAGAGAGCCTGTCTTGTCTCATCAGCTTCTGGTAGCCCCAGGAAAGTCAAATTGAAAGAGAAAAAAATGAGTTCTCATGCTAAGGATACAGCCATTTGGGGTTGCCAGGGTTTCCAGTCAGTAATATAGGCCTGGGAACAATCAAAAATAAGAGAAATAATTTCTTGATTTGGGGAATAAAATTCTAAGGCCCAGCTCTGCTGTGTCCAGTCTTACCTGTTTCCTCGTATAAACATTAAATCTATTTCCCTAAATTCCAAAATGCTGAAGGAAATAAAGGCCAAAATATCAAGATAAAAACCAAACCAGACGCACTGCATCAAGTCGATTCCAACTGATAGCGACCCCCACTGTGTTCCTGGGGAGGTAAATCTTTTTTTTTTTTTTT
>NW_006922033.1:2081009-2081765 GCF_000298275.1 Orycteropus afer afer | reverse complement strand
TACTCAGTCCCTCTGGGTAGCTGGCTGTGACCAAGCAGTGACCACAACCTTGTGAGGCGGTAAATCTTAACAGAAGTAGATTGTTCAGTCTTGCTTCCATGGAGTAGCTGATGGGTTTGAACCACCAGCCTTCTGGTTAGCAGTCAGATGCCTTAGGCACTATGCTAAGATGTCAAGATAGTGTTACTCATTTATTTCATTTATTTATTCATTTATTTAAGATCTCAAAATCACGAGGGGCTTTTCATTGTTATACAGAGACCAAAACTATGTCAGGAAACCTGAGAAATAGATGGTCACAGTGGCTTGTTCTGGTTCTTCAGGTTCCACTTCTGCTTCTAGCCACACCTTCTCCCCTACACTCAGTGGCAGGGTCAGTGTGCCAGACAGATTTCTGTACTCCTTTGTGGAGACCTGACGCTTTTCCAAGATTTGTGTCTGGTTCTTCATCATCCAGATCTTCACCTTGCAGTGTTGGAGCTCTACATCAAAGTGGAAATGGTAATTGCCTGGTACCTTGCAGGTGAAGATCCCTGTTTCCTCCTGTAGGTCCCTCTGGCCATTGTACAACACCTCTGTGAAGGCAACCGGCTTAGCAGGTGAAGGCAGCTTGCCACTGAGCTTCACGGTAAAAGCTGACTTTCTGTTGCAAGTACACTTTATAGGGAGTCCTGCAATTCCTGGTAGTCCTCGCACACCTGGAGACCCTTGGAAAAATAGAGAAGTCAGTAAAAAACTAAATCTTATCAGTCAATA
>NW_006922033.1:2070418-2079060 GCF_000298275.1 Orycteropus afer afer | reverse complement strand
CCATTTCATTTCTTATTCATGTTATTTGTATTCTCTCCCTCTTTTCCTTTGTTAAATTTGCCAGTGGTTTGTCAATTTTATTGATCTTTTCAAACCATTTTGCTCTTAAGAGATTAATCTTTGTGGTATGATTTAACTGGTTATAGTCACATCTCTGAAATGTCCAGTTTTGTGATCTTGCTAAAGCCCATTAACCTTTCTAACACTCTATTTCCTCATCAAAAAGTGGAAGATAGTAACACTAACTTCTTATGACCATTTGAAATGTAAATGAGACAGCTCATCTAAGTACTTCATATGTTGTTGTTGTTAGGTGGCATCAAGTCAGCTCTGACAGACAGTCACCCTAGGTACAACAGAACAAAACACTGCTCAGTCCTGTGCCAGCCTCACAATCCTTGCTATACCCATTGTTGCAGCCACTGTGTCAGTCCATCTCATTGAGGGTCTTCCCCTTCTTCACTGACTTTCCACTTTACCAGCCACGATATCCTTCTCCAGGGAATGGTTCCTTCTGACAACATGGCCAAAGTAGGTGAGACGAATTCTGGCCATTCTCACTTCCAAGGAGCATTCTGGCTACACTGCTTCCAGGACAGATTTGTTAGCTGTTCTGTCAGTCCATGGTACTTTCAGTATTCTTCATTAACACAACTCAAAAGCATCAACTCTTCTTTTATCTTCTTTATTCATCACCCTTCTTTCACACACGTATGAGGCAATTGAAAATACCATGGTTTGGGTTAGGCGCACTTTAGTCTTCAAAGAGACATCTTACTCTTTAGCACTTTAAAAAGGTCTTTGCAGCAGATTTCCTCAGTGCAATGCATCATCTGATTTTTTGACTGCTGCTTCAGTTCATGTTGACTGTGGAACCAAGTAATATGAAATCTTGGACAACTTCAATATTTTCTCCATTTATCGTGATGCTGCTTGTTGGTCCAGTTGTGAGGATTTGGGTTTTCTTTGTTTTGAGGTGTAATTCATACTGCAGACTGTGGTCTTTAAACTTCATCATTAAGCCTTCCAAGTCATCTTCACTTTCAGCAAGCAAAGTTGTGTCGTCTGTAATTTGCAGGTTGTTAATGAGTCTTTCTCTTATCTTGATGAATGTTCTTCTTCATATAGTCCACCTTCTCAGATTATTTGCTCAACATATAGGTTGAATAAGTATGGTGAGCGGCTATAACCTTGATGCACTTCCTTCCTGATTTTAAACCATACAGCATCCCCCCCTCGTTCTGTTTGATCATCAGCCTCCTGGTCTATGTGCAGGTTCCTCATGAGCACAATTAAGTGTTCTGGAATTCCATTCTTATCAATGTTATCCAAAATTTGTCATGATTTACACAGTCAAATGCCTTTGCATGGCCAGTAAAACACAAGTAAATCTTTCTGGCATTCTTTGCTTTCAGCCAAGATCCATCGGACATCAGCAATGATATCCCTTGTTCCATGTCCTCTTATGAATCTGGAAGTTCCCCATCAATATGTTGCTGCAACAGTTTTTGAATTATCTTCAGCAAAATTTTACTTGTATGTGATATTAATGGTATTGTTCGATAATTTCCATAGTACTTAGCATAGTGTCTATCAAATGCCAAGCTCTTCACAAATGTTGCCTATTATTATAATTTCTTTTGACCTCTAGCTTCTTGATAAGACTCTGTACTTTCTGGGATACTTTAGGAGAATGTAATAGCAAAGGCAGAACAAATTGATTTCCTTATACTGTAGTAACGACAAGGAGTTCTGGTGGCACTGTGGATTAAACAGTTAAAACACTGGGCTTCTAACCAAAAGGTTGGGGGTTCAAATCCACCAGCTGCTCTGTGGAAGAAAGACAAGGCAGTCTGCTTCTATACAGATTTACAGCCTTGGAAATCTTATGGGACAGTTCTACTCTGTCCCACAGGGCCATTGTGAGTCAGAATAGACTTGATTGTAGTGGGTTTGGGTTATAGTAATGACACTGATTTTATATATTATTCACCCTGATTTGGGTGAGACTAAGAGTCTCTAGATAGTGAAACCATCAAGCACTCAACTACTAACCAAAGCCTTGATGGATCAAACTCACCCAGAGACACTTCAAAAGACAGGCTTGGTGATCTGCTTCTGAAGGTCACAGCCTTGAAAACCCTATGGGGCAGTTTTACTCTGCACACCTGAGATCTCCATGAGTCAAAATCAACTCGATGGAAACTAACACCACCACCACCACCACCAAGTTTTGTGAATGATTTTAGGCTGCCTAGAGCTAATCAGGGAGCTCTGGTAGCATAGTGCCTAAGGCACTTGACTGCTAACCAGAAGGCTGGAGGTTCAAACCCACCAGCTGCTCCTCGGAAGGAAGTTTGGTCAATGTACTTCCATAGTGATACTGCCTCAGAAACCCAAGGAGGGGTGTCTATGAATTGGATCCGACTCAACAGCAGTGGGTTGGGTTTGGTTTGGTTTGGGTACCTAATCCTGGGGACCAGAAAATGTTGGGTTCACCAAATTTAATACTGACCAATGGCCCCACAAGAGACCACACTGAATTGAATGTGAGCTTTCATGAGTGTCTCCTCTTGATCCATGCTCATTTAGCTGAAAAGAAGCCCTAGGTAACCAGGGCAGGATCTAGGAAGATCCTTGTTGCCATATTCAGATGCTCACTTAATGTTATCTTTTCATAATAACTGGTTTGGGTCCAGATCACCAGTCCAGATCTAATTCATCTAATGGCACACGGTGCCTTGCTAAGCTTATAAATCTCCCTTTCTTTGCTGTTTACCAGACTGTCTACCTAGACTCATCATGCTGAATCAACTTAAGGCACTTGATCCCACCATGACTCACCCTATGGATCTCACATCCCTCACTAAAACTAGGCCACTCTCCCTTAACCTCTCTGGAGTTGTCACTCTACCTTGGGACCCAATCCTATAACTGATCATTTTTTCCCAGATTCTTTCCATCCTTAATGCTTCATGCTGTTGAGTCTGTGAGGACTATGGCTTCTGCCAAAAAAAGTAAAAAAAGCAAGAGAGACAAACAAGAAGAGGTAGAAGAAATCTATTTCTTACCTATTGCCCCAGGAGGCCCACTGGGACCTGGAAGTCCTGGAGGTCCTGGAAGCCCTGGAGGCCCAGCACATTCTCCCTTCTCAAAGACAATGGTTACCATTAGGATAATGTTGGCTAATGTCCAGACACCTAGATTAAAGAAACAAAGAGGAGATTTCCTTTTCCTGTTTTGCTTTTATGTGAAGACTGGATAGGTAGAATTTCAACCTTGTCTGGGGAAATTGTATAGATTATAGAATTAGACACAATGGATTCAAATACCAGCCCTACTCTAGAAAAACTGAGCAAGTTAAACTCTCTAGACTTTAGCTAGCAATTTGTTAATAACATTACACTTACTATACAGCAGTCATTACTCATTTAAAAGTGTCTCTGCACTCTGGACTGTCAACCTTTGTTTTCTTTGGGTAGGTGACACATTGCAAGCACTTGTCGTTCATTGTTAAATGAAACATTATGAAATCCTACTATACATTTAGTATTTATTGTGCAAAAGAATGAT
Source organism: Orycteropus afer afer (assembly GCF_000298275.1). NCBI lineage: Eukaryota > Metazoa > Chordata > Mammalia > Tubulidentata > Orycteropodidae > Orycteropus > Orycteropus afer. The sequence goes on along the minus strand of NW_006922033.1, from coordinate 2,075,487 downwards.
ACTATGAACATCATCTCATTAAGTGCTTATTATACCCAGGCAAGGAAAAGTTCCTATTCTGTTTTATGGATTAGTAGTTTGAGATTCAAAGAGGTGAGCCTACTTATTCCCAACTAGACTGCTAGTTAGAGTAGGATTTTGATCCCAGGATTTCTGAGTTAAGAATCAGCATAGTTAAGACTATAAACCAAAACCAAACTCACTGCCTTCGAGTTGGGTCCGACTCATAGTGACCCCTCCTTGGGTTTTGAGGCAGTATCACTACAGGATAGATTGCCCAATCTTCCTTCTGAGGAGTTGGTGGGTTTGAACTGCTAGTCTTCTGGTTAGCAGTCAAACGCCTTAGTTAATTAATTTTTATCCACTGGTCCTTCCTCCTCATTTTTCCAAATGCTCTGCCCTTGGCTTTACCTTTTTTGTTCCCAACCAAGCTTTGCGGTAGAGCAACCCACAAGAAACAGCCTTAAGCTGAAGAGCATTTACTCTGTTCCCTTTCACAGAGCAGTAGCCTCAGGGCATAATGGAACTAGCAAGATGATACCCTCCCTCCACACTTTTGGAACTACTTGAACCCCACCCACAACCTTCGTCAGTCTCCTACCAGCCATCCTCAGGACAAAGGGCTTTATCTTTAGGCGGATGAGTTCTCTCAGATTTCTCCCTGAAATACCTTAGTTTTGGAGTCTGAGCTTTGGGTCCTTGCCACTGCTTCACCCTAGCCAGACCTTGCTAAATGGTATGAAACGCACTTTTCAAATATTTACCTCTGGTCCAATCTGAGACAACAGCAGTTTAATATTTAACCACAAGGTGGATTTGGAGCAACCATTCTGGCTGGCTCTGAATCTCAGGGTGAGTAGAATTGCAGACCACAAGTCCTAAGTTATTTTCATATTTCCCTACTAGTGGGTGTACTAGGGGAGGAGCTATTGATACATAACTCAGTTGCTACATATAATGCCCAAGTAAAGAAGCCACCTTACCTCCCTCTCTGACTTTTTTTCTGAATTCTTATTATTTATATTTAACCAAGGATTAGGAGTCATCACAATTTATTGGACAGGAGGCCAAGTGCAAAGCAAAAACCTAGAAATGAAGGTCATTTCCAATGGGAATAGTATGCAAGGGGAAACCAACAATAAGCGCCAATTTGTGTCACATAACTTAAATGAATGTAAGGCATGCAGTACTCAGTGAATACTTATTTTAACATACTTCTCATCTCTTGGAATCCCTGTAATACTTTTATAAAGAAAATACCTGCACAATTTGTCATTTTTCCTTCAAAGCAAATAACTTACAGAACACTTTATACTTTTCTCATTATCATTACTTGGTTCCATTCCATTAGGAATTTGTATGTCCCTGACCTTTAGTGAACTCATCCTTTCCCTAATGTCTAACTCAAATGTCTCTTTCAGTATCTATAAATTTATAGGAAGAAGATGTTTGAACATGTGTAAGAAATTAGAAGATAATTCTGGGTTGGGTTTAAGGAGGTCCAACATTAAACACAGTCAAGTAGGTGAACTATAACTGAAAAGTGAATTAAGGGCTTTCCAAACCCTGGTCTGAATTGTGAAAGCTAACCTTCTAGTACACTTCTACAGATCGTCTAGTAAAATATACTTACTAAAGTTCTCAAATTTCTTTTGTTCTTTTACTATCCCAAGCCCCTCCAAAATACTGAGAAAACTATGAGGTTTAGAGTGAAAATATAATTGGATTCAAATTTCATTCCATTATTTATTACTATATGACCCTGAGAAAATTGTCTTTGTACTCTCAGGTCCAATTTCCCCATCTGTAAAATTCCAGAAAATCTGCCTGACAGATTGCATGGTGTGTATTAATGCATCTGAGTAAAGTTTAGCATTTCTGGCACACAGCAGATATTCAGTAAACATAGCCTCCTTTTCCCTTGCCCTTTCCCAACTAATGAAGTCTAAAGCAGGATTTCCAAATTCCTAAGTCCAATCCAACTTTCACAACACCACTCTTTCAATGCTCACTGGGATATCTTCCTGTTTAAATATCCTCCAGGGTTCCTGCTGTACAGTATGCCCCTTCCCCAAAAAAATAAAATTTAAAAGAGGCATCCCAGTAGAAATGTCCACCACAGCCCTGTCTGGTCATTGTATTGTGGTGGATTGTGTGTTGCTGTGATGCTGGAAGCTATGCCACCAGTGTTTCAAATTTTAACAAGGTCACACATGGTGGAAAGGTTTTCAGTGAAGCTTCCCGACTAAGACAAACTAGGAAGAAAGACCTGAAGATCTACTACTAAAAAAATGGGCTAATGAAAACCTTTGAAAAGCTGCATAGCACTGTCTGATATAGTGTTGAAAGATGAGCCCTCAGGTTGAGGAAAAAAAAAACCTAAACTCACTGCCATTGAATTGATTCAGACCCACAGCGACCCCCTTTCAGTTTCCAAGGCAGTAAATCTTTACAGAAGTAGATTGCCCAGTCTTCCTTCCATGGAGTAGCTGGTGGGTTTGAACTGCCATCCTTCTGGTTAGCAGTCAAATGCCTTAGGCACTACACCACCAGAGCTCCTAGAATGCTGTCAGTGTTAGGATAATATCCATAGATCTACAAGAAAGACCAGTTAATGTGACTATGATTCAAATTTATACACAAACCTCTAAAGCCAAAGATGAAGAAATTAAAGATTATTACCAACTTCTGCAGTCTAAAATGAACAAAACATGCAATCAAGATGCATTGATAATCATTGGTGATTAGAATATGAAAATTGGAAACAAAGAAGAAAGATCACTCTTTGGATAATATGGCCTTGGTGGTAGAAATTACATCAGAGATTGCATGACAAAATTTTGCAAGACCAACTTATTCATTGAAAATGCCTTTTTTAAACAACATAAACAAATACTATGCACATGGACCTCACCTAATGACGTGTAAAGGAATCAAATCAACTACATCTGTGGAAAGAGATGATGGAGAAGCTCAATATCAACAGTCACAACAAGGCCAAGGGAAGACGGAGGAACAGACCATCAAATTCTCATATGCATGTTGAAACTCAAGCTGAAGAAAATTAAAACAAGTCCATCAGAGTCCAAGTATGACCTTGAATACATCCCATCTGAATTTAGAGATCATCTCAAGAACAGATTTGACACACTGAGCACTAATGACTAAAAGCTAGATGAGTTGTGGGACAACATCAAGGGCATCATGCATGAAAAAAGCAAAAGGATATTAAAAAGATAGGAGAGAGAAAAAAAAAAAAAAACCAACACAGATGTCCGAAGAGACTACGAAATTTGTTCTTGAATGTAGAGTAGCCAGAGTGAATGGAAGAAATTATGAATGGAAATAACTCAACAGAAGACTTCAAAGGTCAGTTGAGAGGACAAAGTAAAATATTATAATGAAATGTGCAAAGACCTGGAGTTAGAAAACCAAAGGGGAAGAACACATGTAGCATTTCTCAAGCTGAAAGAACTGAAGAAAAAAATAAATAAAACCTTGAATCGCAATATTGAAGGATTCTATGGGCAAGATATTGAATGACACAAGACACATCAAAGGAAAACGGAAGGACTACATAAGGTCACTGTACAAAAAAAAAAAAAAAATTGGTCAATATTTAGTCATTTCAGGAGGTAACTTATGATCAAGAACTGATGGTACTGAAGGAAGAAGTCCAAGCTGCACTGAAGGCATTAGTGAAAAACAAGGCTCCAGGAATTGAGGGAATACCAACTGAGTTATTTCAACCAACAGATGGAACACCAGAAGCACTCATTCGTCTATACCAAGAAATTTTGAACACAGCTACCTGGCCAATTGACTAGAAGAGATCCATATTTATGCCCATTCCAAAGAAATGTAATCCAATAAAATATGGAAATTATTAATGTCATTAATTTCACACACAAGTAAAGTTTTGATGAAGATAATTCAAAAACAGTTGCAGAAATACATTGGCAGGAAACTGCCAACAATTCAAGCCAGATTCAGAAGAGGATTTGGAACTAGAGATATCATTGCTGATGTCATATGGATCCTGGCTGAAAGCAAAGACTAGCAGAAAGATATTGACTTTTGTTTTATTGACTATGCAGAAGCATTCGAGCCTATGTCCATAACAAAATATGGATAATATTGCAAAGAATGGAACTGTCAGAACACTTAATTGTGCTCAATGGGGACCTTTACAAAGACCAAGAGACAGTTGTTTGAACACAACAAGGGGAAAATTCATTGTTTGAAATCAGAAAATGTGTGTGTCAGGGTTGTATCTTTTTACCATACTTATTCAATCTATACGCTGAACAAATAATCTGAGAAGATGGACTATAAAAAAGAATGTGGCATCAAGATTGGAGGAAGACTCATTAACAACCTGTGATGTGCAAATGACACAACCTTGCTTTCTGAAAGCAAAGAGGACTTGAAGTTCTTACTGATGAAGATCAAAGATTACAGTCTTCAGTAAGAATTACATGTCAACATAAGAAAAACAAAAATCCTCACTAGACGAATAAGGAACATCATGATAAATGGAGAAGAGATTGAAGTTGTCAAGGATTTCATTTTACTTGGATCCGCAATCAATGCCCATGGAAGCAGCAGTCAAGAAATCAAACAATGTATTGGATTGGACAAATCTACTGCAAAAGACCTCATTAAAGTCTTGAAAAGCAAAGATGTCACTTTGAGGACTAAGGTGCACTTGACCCAAACCTGGTATTTTCAATCACTTTGTATGCATATGAAAGCTGGACAATGAATAAGGGAGAGTAAAAATGATTGATGCCTTTGAATTATGGTGTTGGTGAAGACTGTTGAATATGCCATGGATTTCCAGGAAAAAAAAACAAATCTGTCTTGGGAGAAGTACAGCCAGAATGCTCATTGAAAGCAATGATGGTGAGACTTTGTCTCACTTACTCTGGACATGTTCTCAGAAGGGATCAGTCCCTGGAGAAGGATATCATGCTTGTGATAGTTGAAGATGTGTCAACTTGGCTGGACTCCACTTGTGAGTGGTGGTTCCCATGATGGATCACATGACTGTGTCCTAAGCGGCCGGT
>NW_006922033.1:2056018-2069983 GCF_000298275.1 Orycteropus afer afer | reverse complement strand
ATCATGAGGATGACATAGAACTGGGACGTGTTTCATTCTGTTGTACATAGTGTCACTCTGAGTCAGAGGCGACTTGGTAACACGAAACAAAAATAATAGAAATGTATAATGAGGCAAATCAAGAATGGATTCTGAGAGGAAATTAATGTGTGTTTTGCTAACTATATTCCAAAATATTTCTTTAAAAAAAAAGTGAACAGTCTCTAGGACCTTTTCTATAAACTACCACTTATATAGAATATAAGGAGCTCTGGTGGGATAGTGCCTAAGGTATTTGACTGCTAACCAGAAGGTTGGCAGTTCAAACCTATGAGCCACTCCATGGAAGGAAGACTGGGCAGTCTACATCTGTAAAGATTTATCACCTGGGAAATGCAAAGGGGGTCACTATGAGTCAGAATTGACTCAATGGCAGTGAGGTCTTTTTGTTTGTTTGTTTGTTTGTTTTAAATAAATGCAAGGCCAAATAGCATATCAATGGTTATCAAATAGAAGAATAAAGGGGTTACAGGTTCAAGATGTCATACTAAGCAGACATATTACCCAGGCCCTCTACACAAAAGAGGCTTGAAAAAATAACAGAAACAAGTACAATCCTAGATCCCAGAGCTTCAAAGGAAAGGATAAAGAAGTAGAACAAATACCAATGTCCAGTGAATTGCTTGATGTGGCCCTTCTAGCCATTGTCCTCCATTCTGTGGTGTTTTGTAAATCTCATTATCCATGCCTATTTAGGGTGGTGTGGTAGTTAAGGTCAGGTATCAACTTGGCTGGGCAGCTGGTAGTAGTCATTCCCTATAATGACTGGCAATCAACTCTGTGATGGGATTTAGGTTAATTCTGTTGGGGCAACACAGGTGGGATGTATCTTGAGTCCTGCCTTGCTGGAAGGTATAATTCAAATCACCACCCTTAGCTTCCCTGAGAGTATACCTACGAATCTCCTGGGAAGATTCACTCTCCTCTTGCTCTGGCTTTGTGTCTTGGATCATCCTCATCTCACCCCTGGATTTGGGACAGCAGCCATCATCTGATCTGCTGATCGAGGTTCATCAAACCCCGAGAGTTGGGAGGATCCGCCAGACCTACTCACGGACCCGGGACTCGCCAGCCTGCCAGCCTCCACCACTACTACATGAGACAAACCCTTGGGTGTCTGTGAGTTCTGTGAGGCGTTACAGCGAAATACAGAACCCTAAGACTGGGGAAATTACTGGGAGGAGGAGGAGGAGTTAATGTCTGAAATGATGGAGTGGCATGGTAGTTTGGACATTTGGGGAATCTTTAACCTCTGCCTCATGGGGTCCGGCCTTGTGCTGATCTTTCTAAGAGAAATTGTTCAAGCACAATGAGAGGAAGAAACTGGATGAAAACAGTGAACAAGGAGCAGTAAAATGCTAACTAGCATAGCACAGCCATTTTGTAGTGAAACCATCAAGCACTCAACTACTAACCAAAAGCTTGGCTGATCAAACTCACCCAGAGGCACTTCAAAAGACAGGCTTGGTGATCTGCTTGGTGATCAGCCATTCTGATCGGACCAAGAACCATATAACTGGCTCCACTTGTCCAGACTGCACCAGCACTTACCTTGGTGACCAGGCAACCAGAGAGTGGAGAGCCAGTGACCCTATCCAACCATACCCAACCACTTCTGCTGCCCCACCCACTAGGCAAGTGTTACCACCTGCTCTAGCACTACTGGACCAATGACAGACAGCAGTCAACATCTATCCATTACAGCCTTGGAAACCCAATCAAACTTTAGAAATGTTGAAAGGAGACTTAGACAACTCTACAATAATAGTAGGAGCTTTTAATACACTACTTGCAATGAAGGACAGAGTGAAAACAAAGAAGCTTAACAAAGATAAAAAAAAAAAAAAAACCACTCACTGCTGTTGAGGGAATTCTGACTCATAGTGACCTCCATTGGGTTTCTGAGGCTATAAATCTTTACAAAAGTAGATTGCCCCATCTTTCTTCCAGGGAGCTGCTGGTGGGTTTGAACCACTCACCTTCTGGTTAGTAGCCGATGCCTTATCCACTATGCCACCAGAGCTCGTTTTAACAAAGATACAGGAGATCTAAACAACACAACTAACCAACTAGATCTCAGAGATGTATAAAGAACACTCCACCAAACACCAGCACAATAGACATTCTTTTCCAGTGTACATGAAACTTTTTCCAGAATAAACCATGTTAGTCCACAAAACAAGCCACAACCAATTTAAAAACAGAAAAATATTATAAAGCATCTTCTCAGCTCATAATTCTATAAAATTAGAAATCAACAACAGGAATATCAAGGGAAAAAAAAGTCAATATATGGAAAATGGATAACACCCTGTTTAAAAACTACTGGGTATGGAAGAAATAAAAAAATGAAAAAAGAAATTCCCTGAATCAAACAAGAATGATAATACAACATACCAAAAACTTTGGGACACAGTAAAAGCAGTGCTGCCAGAACAAGTTATAACAATGGAAGCACACATCCAAAAAAGAAGAAAGAATCAAAATCTACACTTTAACCCAACATCCCCAAATATTAGAAAAAGAACAGTAAAAAACAGTTTGCAGTCACGAGAAGAAAGGAAATGATAAAGATACAAGCAGAAATAAATGAAACAGAAAAACAATAGAAAGAATCAACAAGACTTAGAAAGGGTTAATAAAATTGACAAAACATTGACAAATTTAACAAAGGAAAGGGAGAAGATCCAAATAACATGAATAAGAAATGAAATAGGCAATGTCACAGAACCTACTGAAATAAAACGGGTAACAGAATACTCTGAAGAACTGCACTCCAACAGATTTGAAAACATAGAAAATGGATACATTTCTAGAAACAAACTACTTACCCAAACTAACACAATCTGAGGTAGAAAATGTGAAAAGACCTGTTACAAAAGAAAATATAGAACATATCATAAAGTGAACTCCTATTTAAAAAAAAAAGAGTCCTAAAATAAAATGACACAACCACTGTGGAAAACAATATGGTGATTCTTTAAAAAGCTGAAAACAGAAATACCATTTGACCCAGCAGTCTCATTACTAGACATATATCTTGAAGAAGTGAGAGCCAAGACATGAACAGATACAGACATACCATGTTCACTGCAGCACTATTCACAATAGCAAAGAGATGGAAACAACCTAAGTTCCCATCAACAGATGAATGGATAACCACACTATGGTACATACACACAATGGATCAGTATGCAACACAAAAGAATTATGGAGAATCTGTGAAACACCTCATAACAGGAATGAACTTGGAGGACATTATGCTAAGTGAAATAAGTCAATCACAGAAGGACAAATATTGTATGGATCCACTGTTGTAAAAAGTCAAGGAAAGGTTTACATATGAAAGGAAACTTTGTTGGTTACCAGGGATGGGAGTGGAAAGGGGGGTGGGACTGTCTAGATAGGTAGGGACAAGTATCGATTGTGGTGAAGGGAAAGGCAATATACCCAAATCAAACAACCAGCACAATAACATTAAAGAAAAGGAAGACATGGTGCACAAAAGGTACAGACAACAAAGGTAAATACTTTTACATACCCACTACATTATCAGCAATGACAAACATTACTGTATGGGTAGATACATAGGTAGACAGGCAAAATGATCAGGTATGGGTAGGCAAGAAAGAAATATATCCATGGCCTTATATAAGTTTGGCAGAAAATATTTCTACATATGTATTTTTATGTGCTATAAGAATGTCCATATATATAACAGAACTAGTGGAGCAAAGTTATGGTAACTTCTTAGCCACAGGCAAGCACCTTAAAGGAGTAAGTGGTCCTGTGGGACCATGATTGCAGGGACATGAAACTCAACTGACATAACACACTACACAAAAACATTGTTCTACATCCTACTTTGGTGAGTAGTGACTAGGGTATTAAAAGCTTGCAGGTGACTAAGATGCAACAATGGGTCTCTCCTCATCCAGAGTGAAGAATGAAGAAAATCCAAGAGGCAGGGAAATAATTAGTCCAAGGGACTAGTGGACCATGCTAATCTCAGCATTCAAGATCCTGAGACCAGAAGAACCAGATGGTGCCTGGCTACCACTGTCAACCACTCAAAAAGGGATCAAAATAGGAGATCCTGGATAGAGTGGGGGAAAAAATGTGGAACAAAACTCAAAATCATTAAAAAAAAAAAAAGACCAGGCTTACTGGTCTGATAAAGACTGGTGAAATCCCTGGGACCCTCAGGCCTGGAATTGAACTCACTCCCATGGCTTCTAGCCAGATAATAGACAGGCATGTAAGGTGAACATTTACACCAGTAGGAACTCTCCTTAGTACAATCAACCATTGGAGATCAGAAAGGCAGCACTTGCACAGGGAGATAGCTCAGAGGGCAGGAATGCATAGGAAAGAAGGACACAGGAAACAGGTAACCACAGAGAGGAACTGGGAAGAGTATGATTACATTATGGATATTGCAATCAGTGTTATGAAGCAAAATGTGTATGAACTGTTGAATGGAAAATAAATTTGCTCTGTAAATGTTCACTGAAATCACAATACAAAGAAAAAAATGGAATTTGGAAAGAAAAAAAAAAAGAAGTCCTGGCCCAGATGGCTTCATTGGTGAATTCTACTGAACATTTAGAGAAGTGATGACACCAATTCTACTCAATCTATTCCAGAACATAGAAAAGGAAGGAATACTCTCAAATTCATTTTATGAAGCCAGCAGAACCCTAATATTGAAACCAGGCAAATAGATAGTTAAAAAAGAAAATTATAGACCAACATCCCTCATGAACATCAACATAAAAATTCTCAACATAATCATAGCCAATGACTCCAACAACATACTAAAAAAAATAGCACATCTTCACCAAGTGGGATTCATATCAGTATGCAAGGATGGTTCACATTAGAAAAACAATCAGCATAATTTACCACATAAATAAGACAAAGGAAAAGAAGCACATGATCATATCAATTGATGCAGAAAAGGCATTTGATAAAATCCAACACCCATTTCTGATCAAAACTCTCAGCAAAATAGGAGTAGATGGGACATTTCTCAAGGTGATTAAGGACATATACACAAAACCAATGGCAAATTTTATTCTCAGTTGAGAGAGACTGAAAACATTCCCCTTGCAAACAGGAACCAGACAAAGATGCCCTTTATTACCACTCCTATTCAATATTGTATTGGAAGTCGTAACTAGAGTAAGAAGGGAAATAGAAGGCATCCAAATTGGCAAAGAAGTAAAACTATCTCTATTTGCAGAGGATATGATCCTATACATAGAAAACCCTAGAGACTCACCAAGAAAACTACTAGAACTAATAGAAGGTTTCAGCAAAGTGACAGGGTATAAGATCAATGTACAAAAATCAGTTGAATTCCTCTACACTAACAAAGAGAACTCTGAAGAGGAAATCAGGAAAACATGTCATTTTTGATAGCCACCCAAAAGATACAAAAAAAAAAAAAAAAAAAACCCAAATTCATTGCCATCAAGTCAGATCCAACTCATATCAGCCCCTCTGTGGGTTTCTGAGAGAGTATCACTATGGAAATAGATTGCCCAAACTTCCTTCTGAAGAGTGGCTGGTAGGTTTGAACTGCCAGCTTCTGGTTAGCAGTCAAGTGCCTTAGAGACTATGCCACTAGAGCTCCTACCCAAAAGATAGTTAGGACTATATCTAACCAGAGACACAAAAAATCTATACAGAAACCTACAAAACACTGCCACAAGAAACCAAGAGAAACATGTAACTGGAAGAATATACTATGCTCATGCATGTTGTTGTTGTTGCTTGTTGCTATGTGCCATTGAGTCTCCAACTCAGAGTGACTTTATGTACAACAGAATGAAACACTGCCCAGTCCTGTGTCAGCCTCATGATCCCTTCTATAGCTAAGCCCTTCACTGCAGCCACTGTGTCGATTCATCTTGTTGAGGGCCTTCCCCTCTTTTTTTGACCCTCCACTTTACCAAGCATGGCATCCTTCTCCAGAGAATGGTCCCTTCTGACAACATGAACAAAGCAGGTGAGACAAAGTCTGGCCATTCTCTCTTCCAAGGAGCATTCTGGCTGTACTTCCTCCAGGACAGATTTGTTAGTTCTTTTAGCAGTCCACTTTCAGCATTCTTCACCAGCACCACAACTCAAAAGCATCACCTCTTCTTCGATCTTCCTTATTCATCATCCAGCTCTCACATGCACATGAGGCGATTGAAAATACCATGGCTTGGGTTAGGTGCACCTTATTATTCAAGGAGACGAAAGAGGTCTTTTGCAACAGGTTCGCCCAATGCAATACATCTTTTGATGTCTTGACTGCTGCTTCCATTGGCGTTGATTGCAGAACCAAGTAATATGAAGTCTTTGACAATTTCAACCTTTTCTCCATTTATTATAATGCTGTTGTGAGGATTTTTGTTTTCTTTATATTGAGGTCTAATCCATACTGCAGACTGTACTCTTTAGTCTTCATCAGTAAGTGCCCCACGTCCTCCTCACTTTCAGCAAGCAAAGTTGTGTTATCTGTGTATCTCAGATTGTTAATGAGCCTTCTTTCAATCTTAATGCCATGTTCTTCTTCATATAATCCAGCTTCTCATCATACAAGTTGAATAAGTATGGTGAAAGGATGTAACTCTGACATACTCAATTCCTGATTTTAAACTATGCAGTATCCCCTTGTGTTCAAACAACAGCCTCCTGGTCTATGTATAGGTTTCTCATGAGTACAATTAAGTGTTCTGGAATTCCCATTGTTCTCAATGTTATCCACAATTTGTTATGATCTACACAATTGAATGCCTTTGCATACTCAATAAAACACAAGTAAATATCTTTCTGGTATTCTTTGCTTTCAGCCAAGATCCATCTGACATCAGCTACGATATCCCTCATTCCACATCCCCTTCTGAATTCAGCTTGCATTTCTAGAAGCTCTCTAGCAATATACCGCTGTGACAATTTTTGAATTCTCTTCAATAAGATTTTACTTGTGTGTGATATCAATGACGTTGCTTGGTAATTTCCACATTCTGTGGGATCACCTTCCTTTGCAATGGATACAAATATAGATCTCTTCCAGCCAGTTGTCCAGTTATCTATCTTCCAAATCTCTTGGCATCACCAAGTGAGTGCTTTCAGCATGGCATCCACTTGATGAAACATCTCAATCGGTATTCCATCAATTCCCAGAGCCTTGATTTTCACCAATTCCTTCAATGCAGCTTCAACTTCTTCCTTCAATACCATTGGTTCTTGATCATATGCCATCTATCAATTTTTTTTGGTATAGTTACTCTGTGTATTCCTTCCATCTTCTTTTTGATGTTTCCTGCATGATTCAACATATTGCCCATGGAATCTTTCAGTATTGCAATTTGAGGCTTAAATTTTTTCCTCAGTTCTTTCAGCTTGAGAAATGCTGAGTGTGCCCTTCCCTTTTAGTTTTCTAACTCCAGGTCTTTACACATTTCATTATAGTAATTGGCTTTGTCTGCTTGAGCTTCTCTTTGAAATCTTCTGTTCAGCTCTTTTATCTTGGCATTTCTTCCATTGGCTTAAGCTACTCTCCATTCAAGGGCAAGTTTTAGAGTCTCTTCTGACATTCATTTTGGTCTTTTCTTCCTTTCCTGTCTTTTTTGCTTTCTTCATGGATGATGTTCTTGATGTCATCCCGCAATTCCTCTGGTTTTCAGTCACTGGTGTTCAATGCATCAAATCTATTTTTCAGATGGTCTTTAAATTCAGGAGGGATATAATCAAGGTCATATTTTGGCTCTCATGGACTTCTTTTAATTGTCTTCAGCTTCAATTTGAACTTATATATGAGCAGATGATGGTCTGTTTCACAATCAGATCCTGGTCTAGTTTTGTCTGAAGATATTAAGCTTCTCCATTGTCTCCTGCCACAGATGTAATCAGTCTGATTCCACATGTATAGCCACCTTTTGTGTTGTTGAAAAAAAGTATTTTTAAATAATAAGTCATTGGTCTTGCAAAATTCTATCATGTGATCTCCAGCATCATTCTTATCACCAAAGCCATATTTTCCAACTACCAGTGATTCTTCTTTGTTTCCAACTTTTGCATTCCAATCACCAGTGATAATCAACACATCCTGAATGTATGTTTGGTCAACTTCTGACTGCAGAAGTTGGTAAAAATCTTTAATTTCCTCATCTTTGGTTTTGATGGTTGGTACGTAAATTGGAATAATAGTAGTATTAACTGGTCTTCCTTGTAGGCATATGGATATATCCTATCAGCATTGTACTTCAAGATAGATCTTGATACATTCTTTGTGATAATGAATGCCATGCCATTCTTCTTCAATTTGTCATTCCCGTAATAGTAGATCATATGATTGTCTGATTCAAAATGGACAAAATCAGTCCATTTCAGGTCACAAATGCCTAGGATATCCATTTTTAGGCATTCCATTTCATTTTTGACAACTTCCAATTTTCCTAGCTTCATTATTTGTACAGTCCATGTTCCAATTATTGACGGATGTTTGCAGCTTTTTCTTCTCATCTGAGTCATGCACATCAGCAAATGGAGGTCCCGAAAGCTTTACTCTATCCACTTTATTAAGATTAGCTCTACTCTGGGGAGGCAGCTCTTTCCCAATTGTATCTTGAGTATCCTCCGACCTGAGGGGCTAATCTTCTGGCACTATATTGGACAATGTTTCTGAGCTATTCATAAAGTTTTCCAGTAATATATCAGACAGTGTTTCACTCCTTCTTCTGAGTCAGTCTTAGTCTGGAAGCTCCACTGAAACCTGTCCACCATGGGTTACTCTTCTGGCATTTGAAACACCAGTGGCATAGCCTCCAGTCTCACAGCAACACTCAAAGCACCACAGTATGACAAACTGACATAGAAGTTTGTCTCCTTTAGCTGTTCCAAACTGCTCTGTTCATTTCCTGGTCTCCCCAGCCCTGCTCGCTTACCAGGCCTGCCCCCAGGGAGCTCCACACAAACATCCACCTCCACTGCTCCCGGCTCTCTTTCTGTGGTCTGCCCCTGGGGTGCTCGCTCCACGCACACAAACACCTTCCCTCCGCTGCTCCCAGGCTGGCTCATGCACTGGAAGACTTAAAATTGTAAAAAAGAGAATACTACCCAAAGCAATCTACAGATGTAAATGCAATTCTGATCCAGATTCCATCACCTTTCTCTAAAGAGATGGAAAAATTAGTCACTAACTTCACATGGAGGAAAAAGGACCCAGATAAGCAAGGCATTACTAAAGAGGAAGAACAAAGTAGGAGCCCTCACACTCCCTGATCTCAAAACTTATACAGCCATAGTAGTCAAAACAGCCTGGTATTGGTGCAATGACAAACACATAGACCAATGGAAAAGAATTGGGAACCCAGACTGGTAGCATAGTGCCTAAGGCACTTGACTAGTAACCAGGAGGCTGGAAGTTCATAGCTACCAGCCACTCCTTGGAAGGAAGGTTGGGCAATCTACTTCTGTAGTGATAGCACCTCGGAAACCCAAGGAGGGGTCACTATGAGTTGGGTCTGACTCAATGGCACATAACACCATGGACAGGTAATCTTAGACAAAGGGCTGAAACCTATTAAAGGGGGAAGAGATAGTGTCAAAATTCACAGAAAAATTAAACAGGAACCATATTTTACACCATATACAAAGACTAACTCAAGATGGACCAAAAACTATCTGATCTGATTCATAGCGACCCCTCCTTGAGTTTCCGAGGCGGTATCACTTACGGAAGGAGATCACCCCATCTTCCTTCCGAGAGTGGCTGATGGGTTTGAACCACCAGCCTTCTGGTTAGCAGTCAAATGCCTTAGGCACTACACTACCAGAGCTCCTACCCAAAACCATAAAGATCATCAAAGAAAAAATAGCAGCAAACTCAGTGACCTAATACATGGCACAAATACACTATCAAACATAACTAAAAGTACACAAACAGCAGAAGACAAACTCACTCACTGCCGTCAAATTGAATCTGACTCATAGCAACCCCTCCTTGGGTTTCTGAGGCAATATTTTTACGGAAGTAGATTACCCAGTCTTCCTTCCGAGGACTGGCTGGTGAGTTTGAACCACCAGCTTTCTGGTTAGTAGTCAAATGGCTTAGGCATTATGCCATCAAAAGACTTTGCTGAAAGAGTAAAAAGAGAACCTACAGACTGGATAAAGAAAGTTGGCAACAATATTGGACAAGGGACTGGTCATCTGATCACTGACATGGGTGCTGCTGCAGTTCTGGGCAAGTAGAGCTGGTTGCCTGGTTCTGGCTCCAATGAGAACGCTGCTTGCCATAATTCGAAATGGCACACTCCGCTGGTCAGCAGTTTACCGCTCCTTGCTCACTGTTTTCGTTCAGTGTCTTTCTCTTCCCAGTATTCAATCTACTTCTTTATCCTTTCTTTTGAAGCTCTGCGATCCAGGACTGGCATCTGTAGCGGTTTCCCTTGTTTTGTTTTGTTTTTTGACTCTTTGTTGTAGAGGATTTGGATAGTGTGTCTGTCTGCCTGGTTTGCCATCTTAGACCCTACCCCCCAAATATACCAATTTAAGTAAGAGGTTAATAATAGGCAAAGCTGAGTGCAAGTAAATGGGAACTCTCTGTAACGTCATTATGTCTTTTGTAAATCTAAAACTATTCTAAAATAAAAAGTTAATTTTTTAAAAAAGTAAAGAGATTAAATATTACTCTAACAAATACAAGAATTATTCAATGTAAGGAGCACGTGTATTCCCTCTGGGCTGAATGAGAATACCCAAGAAAGAAATGAAACCAATTAATAGACCATTATTGAAATTTATTCACCAACTACAAATACTAAGGAAGAAGAAATTGAAGTTTTATGCCCTGCTACAGTCTGAGATCTACTGAATGTGAACAAAAATCGAACTTGAACAAAAACAAGTAACATTGCTCCTGCCTCCCAAAGCTAAGATTCAGACCTCTTTGGGGAGGGTATGGCGATAAAGTTGGGGTGCTGCCTGCCAGAGATGGTCCACCCCAATGGGCTGCAGCTGCCAAGCAGGATGACCCTTTCCACAGTGCCAATAAAACTTGCTAGGAGTTTAACACCACTGTGTCCACCGCATGCTGCTGTCTTCATCCTCAAAGGAGCAAGAAAAAACACCTCAAAGGAGCAAGAAAAAACACACCAATAACCAGGAAAAGGAGTCCCATGAGTGGTGCTCATAGTTGACTTACTCAGCTGCTTTCCAAAATGGTGGAGGGTTCAGAGTCACTTTGGAATAAAGGTTGGTGATCTAAAAAAAAAAAAAAACAAAAAAAAACGGTGATTCTGCTAGGACATGCAACAGTCCTCCAGCGCCCTCTAATGGAAAAATATAATATTGTGCCAATTGGCAACGGAGAAGTACTAACAATGTCCTCCTCAGTATGACAAAGCAAGGTGGCTTTAGAATTGATGACTTTATGAAATTAAAGAGTCTAAACCGTGACAGTTATCAATTTTCTAGAAATTTATCTCTAAAATAAATGCAATCAAAATAAAAATCCTAGCAGGTTTTTTGAGAGGCGGACATGTACAAGTTGAACCTAAAAATCACGTGGAAATGAAAGGTTCAAGAAAAACCAAAGGCTTTCGAAGACATAGAATGAAACTGTAAATGTAACATTTTTAAACTTTGGTAAATGTAACAACTTTAGTTTTGACTTCCATTTTCTCTGCGTGGGAACTCAGTTCTACGTTCTATGGAGGCTACTTATTCTTTGTTTCTCAGATTAAATCTTTTCTTATGGTTCTTAGGGAATTCAAAGTCATCTAATCAATAAGGTCACAAGAAAAGATATAGTACTGAAGAAATTCTGAATATCATTTAAAATTTAAGATCTGATCCTTTCTGAGATTGGCAGCTTTGTAACTACCACGTACAGAAACAGGAAGAAAAAAAAAAAAAAAAAAGGCATGAATTTGCTTCTTCACTGTTTAACCAAATAGCAAATTTTCTCTTCTAGGTTTGGCAATCCTACTTCCGTAGTGATACTGCCTCGGAAACCCAAGGAGGGGTCGCTATGAGTCGGGGCCGACTCGACGGCACATAACAACAACAACAATTGTCATTCACTAGGTAGCGTTATGTAGTACTGACATGAAAGGGTTTAGGAGGGAAAGGATCTTACTGGCTTGAACTTGTCATCAATGATCTCCCTTTTGGTGACAGAGTAGTTAAGCACTCAGCCTCTAATGACAAGATGGGTGGTTCAAACTCACCAGATGCTCCGTGAGAGAAAGACAAGGCAGTCTGCTTCTGTAAAGATTTACAGCCTTGAAAACCCTATGGAGCAGTTCTACTCTATCCTGTAGGGTAGCAATGAGTCAGAATTGACTTGATGGCAACGAGTTGATTCTTGGTTTTGGACCTTTCTTTGGAATCCTTTGGGATTTTAATACCCCATTCTTTTCCTTTTGTGCATTTCCTTGTTCTTCAGAAGGCTTCCACTATAACTATAACTCATAAGGAACCTGTACATAGACAAAGAGGCAGTTCTTCCAACAGAACAAGAGGATACTGTGTGATTTAAAATCAGGAAAGGTGTATATCAGGGTTGTATCCTTTCACCATACTACTTCACTCTGATTATACGCTGAGTAAATAATCTGAGAAGCTGGACTATATGAAGAAGAACACAGGATTAGGTTTGGAGGAAGACTCATTAACAATCTGATATATGCAGATGACACAACCTTGCTTGCTGAAAGTGAAGATGACTTGAAGCACTTACTGATGGAGATCAAAGACTACAGCCTTCAATATGGCTTACACCTCAACATAAAGAAAACAAAAATCCACAGAACCGGAACAATAAGCAATAACATGATAAATCGAAGAAAGATTGAAGTTCTCAGAGATTTCGTTTTACTTGGATCCACAATCAGTTCCCATGGAAGCAGCAGTTAAGAAATCAGATGTCAGAGTTCCAGCAAGATGGCAGAATAGGCAGAGAAGCCACACAGACCCTCTGCAACAAAGCAATGAGAAACCCACTGAAACCAATGCTGACCCCTGAGCTTTGAAGGGAAGGATAAAGAAGTAGATTAAATACGGACTAGTAGAAGAACCTGAATGAAAACAGTGAGTAAGGAGACAAACAGAGCTGTGACTGCCAGTTGTCCTGAGGGCACAAGCCATTTTGATAATTTGCAAGCACATCCTGGTGGCAACCTAAGAACTGGCTCTGCTCACCAAGAACTGAATGGGCAAGGACTACATTGGTGCCTGACAACCAGAAGGAAAACAGTGAAGGAGACAAACAGACCTGTGGCCTGCCAAAGGGTATCCTAAGGGCACAGACATTTTGAATATTTGTAAGTGGCACAGCCGTTCTAAATATATGCAAGTGGCATTCTTACCTGGACAGTGACCTAAAAATAGGCTCTGCTTGCTGAGGGCAACACGGACCATCAAACTGGAGGCTGACACTGGAAAGGTAGGATATTCCTCTTGTTACCCTTATACCCCACACTCTCTTGCTGAACAGAGTTAAGACCATTCCCCACCTCCACCCACTGTCCTAACAAGCAGGAATTCCCTCCCAGTCTGTTCCCTGTCAGAGCCCGGGTACAGTGACCGGCCCCCTACAGTTTTGGTTTTGCTTGTTTTAAAATTATTTTTAGCTTCCTCCTTTCTTCCTTTTTATTTATTTGTTTTTTTCTGTTTCCCATCCCTCGTGCTTGTTCATTTCTCTTCCCTTTTTCTGGGTCTCTTCTTTTTTCTTTCTTTTGGTTCTTCCCATTTCTTGTTTTTCTTTTTGCAGTTTTCCCATTTTTCCTTTACTATTCTTTTACTCTTGCTCTTTTCTCTCATTCCTCCCTTCCCAGATATTGTGGGTATGTTTTTCTCTTTTCTCATTATCTTTCTTTCACTCTTTTAAAATATATTTTTAATTTTTTTTATTTTAATTTATTG
>NW_006922033.1:2053492-2055635 GCF_000298275.1 Orycteropus afer afer | reverse complement strand
AACTACAAATTAAACATAAATACAACATCACAATGTCTCAGAGAAGAGTGACCTTCCCAGTCCACACGATAAAGCAAGATATAACAGTAGAAACAAGGGACCAAGATACAAAGTCAGAAAATATCCCTGAGGAAGAAGCAGTATTGAAAATACCATGGCTTGTCTCAGGTGCACCTTAGTTCTCAAGGAGACATCTTGGCTCTTCAGTACCTGAAAGAGATCTTTTGAAGCAGATTTGCCCAATGCTATATGTCATCCAATATCTTGACTGCTGCTTCCATTGGTGTTGATTGTAGAACCAAGTAATATGAAGTCTTTAACAACTTCAACCTTTTCTCCATTTATCATAATGTTCCTTATTGGCCCAGTTGTGAGGATTTTAATTTTCTTTATATTGAGCTATAGTTCATACTGCAGACTGTAGTCTTCAATAATCATCAGTAAGTGCTTCAAGTCATCCTCACTTCCAGCAAGAAGAGTTGTGTCGTCAGCATATCACAGGTTGTTAATGAGTCTTCCTCCAATCCTGATGCCACATTCTTCTTCATATAGTCCAGCTTCTCAGATTATTTGCTTAGCATACAGAGTGAATAAGCACAGTGAAAGGATACCACCCTGACACACTCCCTTCTTGATTTTAAACCATCCGGTGTCACCTTGTTCTGTTCAAACGACAGTCTCCTGGTCTATGTAAAGTTTCCTCATGAGTATAATTAAGTGTTCTGGAATTCCAGTTCTTCTTTCAATGTTACCCATAATTCATTATGATCCACACAATTGAATGCTTTTACGTAGTCAATAAAACACAAGTAAACATCTTTCTGGTATTCTTTGCTTTTGGCCAAGATCCATCTGACATCAGGAATGATATATCTCGTTCCACACCCTCTTCTGGTAGGAACTGGTAGGGACAGCTGGGAGGCAGTGGCAGATGGCTTTTTGCAGGGCTAGAACTGGTAGAGATGGCTGGGAAGTGGGAGTGGAGCAGTTTGGAACAGCTAAGGAAGACAAACTCATCTGTCACTTTGTTGTCCTGTGGTGGCTTGTGTGTTGCTGTGAGGATGGAGGCTGTGCCACCAGTGTTTCAAGTGCTAACAAGGTTAACCATGGTGGGCAGGTTTCAGTGGAGCTTCCAGCCTAGACCAGACTCGGAAGGAAGAAGAGGCCATCCATTTATCAAAGAATTGGCCAGTGAAAACCTTATGAATAGCAGTAAAACACTGTCTGATATATTACTGAAAAATAATCCTGAAACATTGTCTGATATAATGCCAAAGGATAAGCCCCTCATGTTGGAAGTCACTCAAAATATGACTAAGAAAGAGCTGCCTACTTAGAGTAGAGCCAACCTTGATGATGTGGATGGAGTAAAGCTTTCAGGACCTCCTTTTTCTGATGTGGCATGATTCAAGATGAGAAGAAACAGCTGCAAATATCCATTAATAATCTGAACATGGAATGCATGAAGTATGAATCTAGGAAAATTGGAAGTTGTCAAAAATGAAATGGAACACATAAAGATCTTTATCCTAGGCATTAGTGAGTGGAAATGGACCAGTTTAGGCCATTTTGAATAAGACCACCATATGATCTACTATGTCTACCAGGAATGACAAACTGAAGAGGAATGGTATGTCATTCATCATCACAAAGAATGTTTCAAGATCTATCCTGAAGTACAATGCTGTCAGTGACAGGATAATATCCATATGCCTATGGGGAAGACCAGTTACTATTAAACAACAACAACAACAACAACAAAATACACTGCCATTGAGTCAAATCTGACTCATAGTGACCCTTCTTGAGTTTGCAAGGTCATATCTCTATGGAAGTAGATTGCCCAATCTTCCTTCTGAGAAGTGGCTGGTAGGTTTCAACCACCAGCCTTCTGGTTAGCGGTCAAATGCCTTAGGCACTACACCACCAGAGCTTCTCAGTTAATATTACTATTATTCAAATTTACACACCAACCAGCAAAGCCAAAGATGAGGAAATTGAAGATTTTTACCAACTTCTGCAGTATGAAATTGACTGAACATACAATCAAGATGTGTTAATTATCACTGGTGATTGGAATGCAAAAGTTGGAAACAAAGAAGAATCACCAGTAGTTGGAAAATATGATCTTGATGATGGAAAT
>NW_006922033.1:2050694-2052077 GCF_000298275.1 Orycteropus afer afer | reverse complement strand
CTATCCTTTCACCATACTTATTCAATCTGTGTGCTGAGCAAATAATCTGAGAAGCTGGACTATATGAAGAAGAATGTGACATCAGGATTGGAGGAAGGCTTATTAACAACCTGCGATATGCAGACAACACAACTTTGCTTGCTGAAAGTGAGGATGACTTAGAGCACTTACTGATGAAAATTAAAGACTACAGTCTACAGTATGGATTACATCTCAACATAAAGGAAATAAAAATCCTTACAACTGGGCCAATAAGCAGAATCACAATAGTTGGAGAAAAGATTGAAGTTGTTAAAGACTTCATGTTACTTGGTTCTACAATCAACGTCAATGCAAGCAGCAGTCAAGACATCAAGACCTATTGCATTGGGCAAATCTGCTGCAAAAGACCTTTTTTAAGCACTGAAGAGTGAAGATATCTCCTTGAAGACCAGGATACACCTAACCCAAGCCATGGTATATTCAGTTGCCTCATATCCATGTGAGAGCTGCACAATGAATAAGGAAGATTGAAGAAGTGTTGATGTTTCTGAGTTGTGGTGTTGGCAAAGAATGCTGAAAGTACTGTGGACTGCTAAAAGGACCAACAAATCTGTCCTGGAGGAAGTACCGCCAGAACGCTACTTGGAAGTGAGAATGGCCAGGTTTCATCTCACCTACGTTGGTCATGTTGTCAGAAGGGACAACTCTCTGGAGAAGAATATCATGCTTGGTAAAGTGGAGGGTCAATGAAAGAAGGAAAGGCCCTCAATGAGATGGATTGACATGGTGGCTACAGAGATGGGTTCAGGTAATGTAGGGATAGTGAACTGACACAGAACTAGGCAGTGTTTTGTTCTTTGCTATGAGTCAGAGATGACTTGATGGCACACAACAACAACAAAAACAACGTCCTTTTCTGAATCCAGCTTGCATCTCTTGAAGTTCTCTGTCAATATACTGCTGCAACCATTTTTAAATTATCTTCAGTAAGATTTTACTTGTATATGATATTAATGATACTGTTTGATAATTTCCACATTGTGTGGAATCACCTTTCTTTGAAAATGGGTACAAATACGACTCTCTTCTCATCAGTTGGCCAGGTAGCTATCTTCCAAATTTCTTGGCATAGCTGAGTAAGTGTCTCCAGAGCAGCATCCATTTGTTGAAACATCTCAATGGGTAGTCCATCAATTCTTGGAGCATTGTTCTTCACCAATTCCTTCAGTACAGCTTCAATTTCTTCCTTCAGTACCACTGGTTCTAGATCATATGCCACCTCCTGAAATGGATGAACATCAACCAATTCTTTTTGGTGCAGTGACTCTGTGTATTCCTTCCATCTTCTTTTGATGTTTCCTGCATCATTCAATATTTTGCCCATAGAATCTTTCAATGTTG
>NW_006922033.1:2048735-2049339 GCF_000298275.1 Orycteropus afer afer | reverse complement strand
TGGAAAATATGGTGATAGAAATAATGCCAGAGATTGCATGATGGAATTTGGTAAGACCAACCACTTATTCATTGCAAAAACCTTTTTTCAACATAAATGGCAGCTGTACACGTGGACCTTGCCAAATAAAATACACAAGAATCATATTGACTGCAACTGTGGAAAGAGGTGATGGAGAAGCTCAATATCATTAGTCAAAACAAAGCCAGGAGGTGACTGTGGAACAGACTATCGATTCCTCATATATAAGTTCAAGCTGAAGCTGAAGAAAATGAAAACAAGTCTGTGAGAGCCAAGTATGACCTTGAGTATATCCCACCTGAATTTAGAGACCACCTGAAGCATAGATTTGACACTTTAAACACCAATGACTGAAGACCAGACAAACTGTGGGATGACATCAAGAATATCACACATGAAGAAAGCAAAAGGTAATTAAAAAAACAGGAAAGAAAAGATCAAAGGGGTCTTTTCAAAGAAGAGAGTCTGAAACTTGCTCTTGAGTGGAGAGTAGCTAAAGCAAATAGAAAAAATGAAATATAAGAACTGAAGAGAAGATTTCAAAGGGCAGCTGGAGAAGACAAAGTAACATATTATAATGAAA
>NW_006922033.1:2040583-2043920 GCF_000298275.1 Orycteropus afer afer | reverse complement strand
TTCCTGTATGATGACCTTGATATCATCCCACAACTTGTCTGGTCTTCAATCACTAGTGTTCAATGTGTGAAATCTATTCTTGAGATGGTCTCTAAATTCAGGTGGGATATTCTCAGGGTCATACTTAGGCTCTCATAGACTTATTATTTTCTTCAGCTTCTTCAGCTTTGACTTGAATGTGCATATGAATAATTGATGATCTGTTCAACAGTGAGCCCCTGGTCTTCTGGCCGATGATATTGAGCTTCTCCATAGGGTGTTTACACAGATGCAGTCAATTTGATTCTTGTGTATTCTATCCAGCAAGGTCTACATGTACAGTCGCCATTTATGTTGTTGAAAAGGGGTATTTCCAATGAATAAGTCATTAGTCTTGCAGAATACTGTCACAAGATCTCCTGCATTGTTTCTGTTACCAACACCATATTTTCTAACTACTGATCCTTTTTCTTTGTTTCCAACTTCGGCCTTCCAATCACCAATAATTATGAGTTCATCTTGATTGTATATTTGATCTATTTCAGACTGCAGACGTTGGTAAAACTCTTCTATTTCTTCATGTTTGGCATCAGGGGTTGATGTGTAAATTTGAGTAATAGTCATATTAACTGGTCTTCCATGTAAACGTATAGGCATTATCCTATCACTGACAGTATTGTATTTCTGGATAGATCTTGAAATGCTATTTTAAAACTATTTTCAAGTAAACATTGAATGTTTGCCAAGACAGACCATATGTTGGACCATAAAACAAGCAGCAGCAAATTTGAAAGGATTAAAATAATACAGAGTGTAATTAAACATGAAAATAAAACCCTAATTTGAACAGAGGAATTTAAGTCCAGAAAGGAGAAATTCTTTGGATTTGGAAGTCATCACTGCCATGTGGCTACACAACTGTATGACCACTGTGTTTGGCACTGGCACCCTTAGACTTACTTTTACTTATTTATGCTGTAAATAGGCAATTTCCCTAGATAAGAAACATAGTCAGAAACATTCCCAAGAAACCTCTTGCTGTATGTGTGTAAACGTTATTGTTTAGAGTATTGTTATATCACACCATGGAAAATAATTGTATTTCTTCTTAGCCACTGGTTTGCCTTTGGTGTATTGACCTTTACTATGTCAAATAATTTAGGAGCTCTGGTAGCATAGTGGCTAAAGCACTTGACTGCTAACCAGAAGGCTGGCGGTTCAAACCCACCAGCCACTCCTCGGAAGGAAGGTTGGGCAATCCTACTTCTGTAGTGATACTGCCTCGGAAACCCAAGGAGGGGTCACTAGGAGTCGGGGCCGACTCCACGGCACATAACAACAACCACAACAACATGTCAAATAATTTAACTTACCAGATAGTTATTTTCATAATAACTGAAAACACATTCAGCTTTATGGTTCAACCCTCCTAGCAAGTATGTAGGCCTTTATAATGTGCTTGACACTGGCTCCACTCTACGTCTGTCCCTACCCTTGTTGTTTCTCTGATTTTTAGCATTCTGTTTTACTGTATTTCATGTATCATTGTAAGATTTGTTAAGTCAGTTTTTAATTAACCAAACCAAAACCCAAACTCACTGCCATGGAGTTGGATCCGACTCATAGTGACCCCTCCTTGGGTTTCTGAGGTGATATCACTACAGAAGCAGATTGCCCAACCTTCCTTCTGAGGAGTGGCTGGTGGTTTGAACCACCAGCCTTCTGGTTAGCAGTCAAATGCCTTAGGCTCTATGCCAATTAGGTAGAGGAAAAAATAGATAATTTCTGTTTAGTTGAGGAATGCTCTTGGCTAGGCAATATATGAAGCACTTTGCATCAATATCATTGTGATTCTTAGTTACCAGTGGGGAAGGGAGACTCTTGGAATGGAGGGATATAAAGGCTGTGAGGCATTTAGCAAAATATTTAGCTCATAAGGAGTCCCTGGGTGGTGTGAATGGTTAATATGCTTGGCTGTTAACTGAAAGGCTAGGGGGTTCAAGCCCACCCAGAGGTACCTTAGGAGAAAGACCTGATAATTTACTTCCAAAATATAAGCCACTGAGAACCCTGTGAAGCACAGTTCTGCTCTGAAATACAAGCAGTCGCCGTGAGTTCGAATCAACTCTACAGCAATAGTGCTAAGAATGTTATTGTCAAAATAAACTAATATTAAGTATATATACATATACCTATTATATATATATATGTTATATATACACACACACATTTTATATGTATATATGTAATATATGATAACCAGGCTTTTTTTTTTTTTTTTTTCCTAGTAGTGGAGTAAACCTTTGTTTAAGGAAGAACAACTTAAGTGGCCCGTTTTGTTCATATAAATGTAAAATAATTATCCACGTTTTTGTTTGTTTGCTTGGCTTGGTGTTCTCATTACAGAGGCAGAGAGAGTCCTGATAACTCACACTCACATTGGTTGAGATAAAGAGCTGGAAGACTTTTGGGAAGAATGGAGCAATTTGCATAGGAGCACAGAGCTTTTTATAAGGAAAAAAATTAAGATCTTATGCTCTTATATCTGGGGTCTGTTGTTAACAGAATATTCTGGTAGACTACAGAAGTCTTGACTGACATCACTATCAAGATAAGTGGCCAGGGATCCCAGGAGAGAATCCATTGTGAGGGCAGGAGGAAATCAAATGGTATTTCTGAAGCTCAGCACTGGACCTAGTTGTCACTGGGGAGGGCTGGATATAGGCAGATA
This sequence comes from Orycteropus afer afer, assembly GCF_000298275.1. NCBI lineage: Eukaryota > Metazoa > Chordata > Mammalia > Tubulidentata > Orycteropodidae > Orycteropus > Orycteropus afer. Next base: position 2,041,210 of record NW_006922033.1, on the reverse strand, counting down.
GAGTAGGTGTTGCTAGATTCCTTTTCAGCTCTGGAGACGTAGTGCCTAAGGCATTTGACTGCTAACCAGAAGGCTGGTGGTTCAAACCCACCAGCCACTCCTCGGAAGGAAGACTGGACAATCTACTTCTGTGGAGATACAGCCTCAGAAACCCAAGGAGGGGTCGCTATGGGTCAGATCCTACTCTACAGCAGTGAGTTTGGTTTTAGTTTTTGACCCTAGCATTATTTGTTGTCCTAGCCTAGCAGGCTAGGTATGTAGATGTGTTTATGTGTGCAGCTACAATAAATATTTGTATGTGTAGGTGACCCAAAAGAATAGTGTGAAACAACACAAATTCTGGAGGCAGACGGCTTGAGTACAAATTACAGCTCCACAGAATACTTGCTGCTTACCCTTGTTATTGTAGTTAGGTGCTGTTGAGTCGTGTCTGAGTCATAGCGACCCCATGCACAGCAGAATGAAACAACGCCTGGTCCTGTGCCAGCACCATGATCCTTGCTATATCAAGCCCATCGTAACAGCCACTGTGTATATACATCTCATTGAGGGACTTCCCTTCCTTTGTCGACACTCCACCTTACCAAGCATAACATCCTTCTCCAGGGAATGGTTCCTTCTGACAAC
>NW_006922033.1:2039698-2040308 GCF_000298275.1 Orycteropus afer afer | reverse complement strand
AGGCACTTGACTGCTAACCAGAAGGCTGGTGGTTCAAACCCACCAGCCACTCCTCGGAAGGAAAGTTGGGTAATCTACTTCCATAGTGATACTGCCTCAGAAACCCAAGGAGGGGTCGCTATGAGTTGGGTCCGACTCAACGGCACATAACAACAACAATAATCCATACTGTAGACTGTATTCTTCAATCTTCATCAGTAAATACCTCAAGTCATCCTCACTTTCAGCAAGCAAATTGTGTCGTCAGCATATCACAGGTTGTTAAAGACTTTTTCCTCCAATCTTGATGCCATGTTCTTCTTCATATAGTACAGCTTCCCAGATTATTTGCTCAGCATACAGATTGAATAAGTATGGGGAAAGAATACAACACTGACACACTCCCTTCTTGATTTTAAACCATGCAGTGTCCCCTTGGTCTGTTTGAACAACAGCCTCCTGGTCAGTGTATAGGTTCCTCATGAACACAATCAAGTGTTCTAGAATTCACATTCTTCTCAATGTCATCCACAATTTGTTATGATCTACACAAACAAATGCCTTTGCATAGTCAATAAAACACAAGTAAACATCTTTCTGGTATTCTTTGCCTTGAGCCAAGATCTATCTG
>NW_006922033.1:2036144-2038043 GCF_000298275.1 Orycteropus afer afer | reverse complement strand
TTGAACTGCCAGCCTCCTGGTTAGCAGTCAAGTGGCTTAGGCACTATGCTGCCAGAGAGAATGTAAATCAAAACAACAAGAGATGTCATCTCACTCCAGCAATAATAGCAAAGTTCAACAGATCAGACAGTTACAAATGCTGTAAAGTTGTGGCAAAGTTGTGGAGAGATTGGAACTCTTGTGCACTGCTGGTGGGATTGTAAAATGGTATAATCATTGTGGCAAACAGTATGGAGTTTCCTTCAAAAACTGAATATAGAAGTACCATTTGACCCAGCAATTCCATTACTAGGAATATATCTTAAAGAAGTGAGAGATAGCGCACAAACAGTCATATGTACACCTATGTTCATCGCAGCACAATTAACCATAGCAAAGAGATGGAAACAGCCTAAATGCCCATCAGTGCATGAATGGATAACCAAATTATGGTATATCCACACAATGGAATACTATGACACATTAAAAAACAATGAGGGATACATGAATCATCTCACAATGTGGATGAACCTGGAGGACATTATGCTGAGTGAAATAAGTCAATCACAGAAGGACAAGTACTATATGAGCCCATTACTGTAAAAAGACAGAAGGATTTGCTTGGGAAAGGGAACTCACTTTGTAGGTCACTGGGATGGGGAGGGAAGGGGAAGGATTAATTTCAGGCTAGTTGGGGCTTACACACTGACGTGTAGGGGGAGGGATATCAGGAAGAATATATGACTACCATAATAACATTGGGAAATGAGAGGACACCGAATTGTGCACATAAGAGATAGACAACAGATGCTAATACCAACCAATGTGTCCACAATGCCACATTGCCATTAACACCAAACAATAGGCTATACAGATAAACACATAAACACCTGAGATGATCAGATGGAGTTCAGTGAACAGAGGTGTACTCTAGACCAAGGATAGATTCAGCTGAGGCTAACCTTGCGCAGACACCTGTGATACAAAATACCTGCAGTCCTTACAGAAACAAGAGAAGAGAGACACAGAGTAATCCCTCACAGACATCCAGACACTATGGGAGAAAGATCTAATAGATTTTCTGCCTCAGGACCATAGTAATGGGGGACACCAGACTCAATTGGCACAAGAAAATACATAAAAGCATTGATCCACATCCTACATTGGTGAGTAGCGACTGGGGTCTTAAAAACTTTCAAACAGCCATCTAAGATGCAGCTAATGGTCTCCTAGCATCAGAAGTGAAGAAGAATGCAAAAAAAAAGGGGGGGGGGCATTTAGAAGCAAACAGCCCTAGCACACAATGGCCCTTGAGACCAGAACTAGATGGTGCCCAGCTACCAATGCCAACCCTCAGGAAAAGATCAAATCTGGAGGTCCTGGATAGAGTGGGGGGGAAAACGTGGAACAAAATCCAAAAACTCAATAATGACCAGAATTACTGGTCATATGAAATCTGGTGAGACTCCCAATACTATGGCTCTGGAATACATTCTGTGCCTGGAATAAAACAACCCCTGGGGCAGGCTCTCAGCCCAATAGTTAACAAGATGTACACGCAGACCACTCAACTCAGGATGATGCACCCATATACTCTATGGTAATACATCCTTTAGAGCAATAGACCATGGGATGCCAGAGGACCAACATTCAAACTGAGGAAATGCAGGACAAACAAGAGTGCATAAATATGAGGGGCACAGGGGGAGGGTTGCAGGGTAGGCAGGGGAGGAGACGGGGTTAGGATTGGACATGGCAAATAGGGAATGAAACTAAATGTACGAGTTATGTTGAATGTAAAACAAGGTCTTAAAATCAATAAATAAATAAAATATTTTGCCCATAGAATCTTTCAATATTGCAACTCAAGGCTTAAATTTTTTCCTCAGTTCTTTCAGCTTGAGAAATGCCAAGCGTGTT
>NW_006922033.1:2033678-2035613 GCF_000298275.1 Orycteropus afer afer | reverse complement strand
AACTTTTGCATTCCAGTCACCAGTGATAATTAACACATCCTGATTGCATGTTTGGTCAATTTCAGACTGGAGAAGCTGATAAAATTCTTCAATTTCCTCATCTGTGGCTTTGGTGGTTGGGGCATAAATTTGAATAACAGTCATATTAATGGGTCTTCCTTTGTAGGTGTATGGATATTATCCTATCCCTGACAGCATTGTACTTCAGGATAAATCTTGAAACATCCTTTGTGATGATGAATGCCAAGCCATTTCTCTTCAAGTTGTCATTCCCGGCATAGTAGACCACATGGTGATCTGATTCAAAATGGTCAAAACCAGTCCATTCAGCTCACTAATGCCTACGATTTAAATCTTTATGCGTTCCATTTCATTCTTGACAACTTCCAATTATTAATGGATATTTGCAGCTGTTTCGCCTCAATTTGAGTTGTGTCATGTCAGCAAATGGAAGTCTTGAAAGTTTTACCTTATCCATATCATTAAGGCTGGTTCTATTCTGATGGTGCAGCTCTTTCCCAGTCCTATTTTGAGAGCCTTCCAACCTAAGTGGCTTATACTCCTACACTGTATCAGACAATGTTTCTGGGCTATTCATAAAGTTGCACAGTAATGTATCAGACAGTGTTTCTCTTCTGTTTATAAGGTTTTCCCTGGCCAATTGTTTGAGAAGTGGATGACCTCCTCCTTTTTCCCAGTCTCAGTCTGTAAGCTGCATTGAAACCTGTGCACTATGTGCAACCTCCCTGGGTTTGAGACACCGGTGGTACAGCCACAAGCCTCACAGCAACTTGCCACCACAGTAGGACAAACTGAAAGACTCCCTTAGCTGTTCAAAACCTCTCCACCCTCCCCATCCTCCCCTTACATGGATCTCTGCCTCTTTCCTGTCACTTGAGGGCAGGGCCTGGGTTCCTTGCCTTACCAGGATCCCAGCCACTGCTTCCTCACTCTGTCCTGGTCCCCTTGGCTTTTTATTTGTTTTCCCTGGCTTTCCTGCAGCTTGGGGTGTGTGTGGCCTGGGTTCCTGGCCTTACCTTGACCCTTCCCGATGATTCCTCATTCTGTTCTGGCCCCCCTGGCTTTTTCTATGCTTTCCTTGTCTTTCCTGCCTTGGGGTGGGGGAGGGGAATGTGGCCTGGGTCCCTGGCCTTACCCGGATCCCTTCCACTGCTTCCTCCCTATGTCACATTTACAGAAGTTGGCAAGTCCCAAGTTCCTGGATCAAACATCAAGTTGGAGGCTTTTCCTGACTCATGCAGTTGCAGCAGCTGACAAGCTCAAGGTTGGCAGGCAGTATACCGGCTGCTGACTCAAATGAATGATGAATCCAAGCTCTCCAGGCTGAATGGTGGATTGCTTGCTCACAGACAGTTGTAAGCATCACAGCAGGATCCTGATCCACAAAGAGCAAGCTAATAATTTCTATGAGCCTTAGTTTCATCATTTGAAAATGAGGAAATACCTCAGAAAGTTGCCCCATGTCTTAGAGGCTGCTTTGTTCTTGGTTGTGGTTCTATATTAAGGCCAAGGCCTGAGGTAGGGAGGCCTGGGGTGTGAAAGCTGTTTTTTGCTTAGGGGTGTCTTTATATTAAGGCTGGGGTCTGAGGTAGGCAGGCCCAGAGCTTGGAGTCTGCTTTTCACTTGGGTGTGGCTCTATATTAACGACAGGGCCTGAGGTAGGCTGGCTGGGGACTTGGAAGCTGCTTTTCATTTGATTGTGGCTCTATATTAAGGCAGAGGCCTGAGGTAGGTACCACCAAGCTTGGAAGCTGCTTTTTGCTTGGGTGTGGCTCTATATTAAGACCAGGGCCTGAGGTAGGCAGGTGCAGAGGGCTTAGGAACAACTAAGGGAGACAAACTTGTCTGTCAGTTTATCATCCTGTGGTAGCTTACACGTTGCTGCGAGGCTGGACGTTAAGCCACCGTGTCACA
>NW_006922033.1:2031886-2033248 GCF_000298275.1 Orycteropus afer afer | reverse complement strand
ATTGAAAGTTGTCAAAAATGAAATGGAATGCATAAAGATTTATATCCTAGGCATCAGTGGGCTGAAATGGACAGGTTTGGCCATTTTGAATCAGATAAATGTATAATATACTATGCTGGGAATGACAAATTGAAGAGGAATGGTGTGGCATTCATCATCACAAAGACTGTTTCAAGATATGTCCTGAAGTACAACATTGTCAGTGATAGGATAATACCCATACACTTACAAGGAAGACCAGTTAATACTACTATTATACAAATTTACACACCAACTACCAAAGCCAAAAATGAGGAAATTCAAGATTTCTACCAACTTTTGCAGTCTGAAATTGATCAAATATGCAATCAAGATGTGTTGATTATCACTGGAGACTGGAATGAAGAAATTGGAAACAAAGAAGAGTCACTAGTAGTTGAAAAACATGGCCATGAAGATAGAAATGATGCTGGAGATCACATGATAGAATTTTGCAAGACTAACGACTTATTCATTGCAAATACCTTTTTTCAACAACATAAGCAATGACTATACACGTGTACTTCACCAGATGGAATGCATGGGAATCAGATTTACTACATCTGTGGCAAGAGGTGATGGAGAAGTTCAGTATCTTTGACCAAAACAAGGTCAGGAATTGATTGTGGAACAGATCATCAATTGCTCATATGCACATTCAAGTTGAAGTTGAAGACAATTAAAACAAGTCCACAAGAGCCAAAGTATGACCTTGATAATATCCCTCCTGAATTTAGAGACCATTTAAAGAATAAATTTGATACATTGAACACTAATGATCAAAAACCAGAGGAACTGTGGGATGATATCAAGAACATCATCCATGAAGAAAGCAAGAGGTCATTAAAAAGACAAGAAAGGAAAAAGACCAAAATGGATGTCAGAAGAGACTTTGAAACTTGCCCTTGAGCAGAGAGTAGCTAAAGCAAATGGAAGAAACGACAAGATAAAAGAACTGAACAGATGATTTCAAAGAACAGTTCAAGAAGACAAAGCCAATTACTATAATGAAATGTACAAAGACCTGGAGTTAGAGAACCAAAATGGAAGAATACACCTTGCATTTCTCAAGCTGAAAGAACTGAGGAAAAAGTTTAAGCCTTGAGTTGCAATATTGAAAGATTCTATGGGCAAAAGAAGATGGAAGGAATACACACAGTCACTGTACTGAAAAGAACTGGTCAATGTTCATCCATTTCAGGAGGTGCCATATGATCAAGAATGGTATTGAAGGGAGAAGTTGAAGCTGCACTGAAGGAATTGGGAAAGAACAAGGCTCCAGGAATTGACAGAATACCCATTGAGATGTTTCAAAAAATGGATGTCCCACTGGAGGCACTCAAT